>NC_138226.1:13477170-13857170 GCF_964197995.2 Scardinius erythrophthalmus | reverse complement strand
GGATGTAACTATTGTGAGTCAAAGTTATAGCGCCACCAACTGGCAGCAGGAAGTGTGTCACTTTCAACATGCTTTTGACAAAAGTGGGGGGGGGTAGTTTTACCAACAGTTACAAACATGAGTAGATATATTGGTCTCACCGAGCCGGACAACTTTCTAATTAACAGTCATTAGCTCAGAGCAAAAGAAAGTCAGATATTTTGGTTTGAATGTGGATTTTTGGGATATTTCAGACTCTGAGTTTTTAGCTACTCTTCCAAACTGGCTTATTTTTTTCACACCAAACTTTTTCAAAATGATGAAAATACATTAAAGATGCTAAATTGTAAACGGATATTAAACATCTCAAATGGTTTTGCTATAGTGAGGGACTGAAGTAATGTACAAAAATTAAACACTAAAAGCCTCATCTTCTAAAAATGTAATTATACACCATTTATTTCTATAAAAGTATACAAATATCACAACCAAACTCATTTTATTCTTTTTTTTAATTTAATAATTATTTATAAGTTTAAAAATAGTAATTGTACCATTTAGTCTCATAAAAGTCAAGTCATTCATAGGGCTATACTGCCCTCTTGTGTTCAAAATCAGGTAGGCCTATTGTATTTACATAAAAATATACTAGGTATGTGACGGTGAGAATATTTTACCACCGGTTAATCGACGTGTGACACCGCTGGGGGCTTTTGAATCGCAAACTTAAAAACGAAAGTACAATATTTTCGTCCGCACTGACATTGATAGTGGTTGATAATAATAATAATAATTTGTTACATTCATATAGCGCTTTTTCTGAGACCTCAAAGCGCTTTACATAGATGGGGGGAATCTCCTCAACCACCACCAATGTGCAGCATCCACTTGGATGATGCGACGGCAGCCATATTGCGCCAGAACGCCCACCACACACCAGCTTACTGGTGGAGAGGAGACAGTGATGAAGCCAATCAGTATATCAGTACATGGGGATGATTAGGAGGCCATGATGGATAGAGGCCAAGGGGCAAATTTGGCCAGGATGCCGGGGTTACACCCCAACTCTTTTTCGAAGGACATCCTGGAATTTTTAATGACCACAGAGAGTCAGGACCTCGGTTTAACGTCTAATCCGAAGGACGGTGCTCTTTTGGCAGTATAGTGTCCCCGTCACTACACTGGGGCATTAGGACTCACACAGACCACAGGGTGAGCGGTTGAGCGGGCGTTTCAAATGAATTCATATGGAAGTAGGAATAAACTGAAAAACGTCCACTTTGTTCTGCTCGTTCCTTGTCGTGGATGCGCACCATGAATGCCCGTGCAGCCATGAGCATTTTAGTTTAATTTTAAAATTAGCGCCTTTCGGGGGGTGGATTGCTTGAAATTATTTTACAAAAGCACAATGTTGTGTCTTATTGCGACAGTACACAAATATAAGTTAACACTTTGCAGTTTGAATGTGCTCCTGTATAATGACGTATGTTTTTATGTGTCCACTGTTCCATCGCGCCCACGCCACACACACACACACACACGGTTTACTATCTTTGTGGGGACTCTCCATAGACTTAATGGTTTTTATACTTTACAAACTGTATATTCTATCTCCTCACACTAACCCTACCCCTAAACCTACCCATTACAGAAAACTTTCTGCATTTTTACATTTCCAAAAAGACTCATTGTGTATGATTTCTAAGCTTGTTTACCCATGGGGACCTCTATTTAGGTCCCCACTGTGACACGAGTCCCCATGAGTCTGTGTGCATTCAGGTTGAAGTCCCCACCGGGATAGAAACACACACACACACACACACACACACACACACACACACACACACACACACACACACACACACACACACACACACATTCCAGCATTGCAATCTTGACATCGCAGCCTGTTCATTATAGCCATGTGTATGTATATATATATATATATATATATATATATATATATATATATATATATATAAATATAGCTGCGAGCAGCGATGAAGGGCCAAAGCCGGCGGTACCGCCACCCCGGTGCCTTTAGGTAAAGGCACCGGGGTTGCGGTGCCATCGGCTTGGGCCCGTAATCGCTGCTCGCAGCTATATTTATTAGGGCCCGAGCACCGATGGTGTGAGGACCCTCTTGGAATTGCTCTGTTTATTATTATTATTATTATTATTCTTCTTCTTCTTCTTCTCCGCATTGAATTGCATTTTTGAGGGCCTAAACATGCGCGAAAACTCACGAAACTTTGCACACGCGTCAGAACTGGCGAAAATTTACATCTGATATAGGTTTCAGAATTGGACGGGGCAAAACGGCTCGATAGCGCCACCTATAAAAGTTCAACGGAGTGCGCCTCCCGCAACGTTCCACGTACGTGCACGAAATTCGGTACATACATGTAATGACCTAATACCTACAAAAAAGTCTCTTGGAGCATAGCCCTAAACCCAACAGGAAGTCAGCCATTTTGAACTTCCTCCCAGATTTTTGTGCAGTTTTTGACATTTTCAGGCCTCATACTTTAACGAACTCCTCCTACAGTTTTAATCTGATCATCTTCAAATTTGGTGAGTGTAATCTTAAGGCCTTTGCGACGTTAAATTGCGAAGATCTTGAGTTTTCGTCGAAGGGCGGGTCCTTGGCGGCCTGACAAATTTTGATGTTTCGCCATGAAACAGGAAGTTGCTGTAACTCAGGCATGGAATGTCCAATCTGCCCCAAACTTCATACGTTTGATAAGAGTTCTGTCCTGAACACATGACCATGCTCATATTCAGTTATAGTCATAGCGCCACCTGCTGGCAACAGGAAGTGACATGTTTAACACTGTTATGGACTCCTAATAACATATAAAAAAGTGCCAGCAAGTGCTAAACATGCTAACAACATACTAGAAGCATGCTAAAACATGCTAGCAAACTCTTAGCTAAGTGCTAAAGCATGCTATTATTGCAATTAAATAGGAATTTGCTGTAACTCAGGCATGGAATGTCCAATCTGCCCCAAACTTCACACTTTTGATAAGCGTTCTGTCCTGAACATATCTACATGAGAATATTCAGTTATAGTAATAGCGCCACCTACTGGTAACAGGAAGTGTCATGTTTAACACGTTGATGCCATTCTAGCAACATGTTAAAAATGCCATTGACTTCTAAACATGCTAGAAACATGTTAAAACATACTAGCAATACTTAGCTAAGTGCTAAAGCATGCTAATTCAATGAAACAGGATGTTGTTGTTACTCAAGAAGGCAATGTCCAATCTGCGCCAAACTTCACACTTTTAATAAACGTTCTGTCCTGAACACATGACCATGCTCATATTCAGTTATAGTCATAGCGCCACCTGCTGGCAACAGGAAGTGACATGTTTAACACTGTTATGGACTCCTAATAACATATAAAAAAGTGCCAGCAAGTGCTAAACATGCTAACAACATACTAGAAGCATGCTAAAACATGCTAGCAAACTCTTAGCTAAGTGCTAAAGCATGCTATTATTGCAATTAAATAGGAATTTGCTGTAACTCAGGCATGGAATGTCCAATCTGCCCCAAACTTCACACTTTTGATAAGCGTTCTGTCCTGAACATATCTACATGAGAATATTCAGTTATAGTAATAGCGCCACCTACTGGTAACAGGAAGTGTCATGTTTAACACGTTGATGCCATTCTAGCAACATGTTAAAAATGCCATTGACTTCTAAACATGCTAGAAACATGTTAAAACATACTAGCAATACTTAGCTAAGTGCTAAAGCATGCTAATTCAATGAAACAGGACTTTGTTGTTACTCAAGAAGGCAATGTACAATCTACCCCAAACGTCACACGTTTGATAAGAGTTATCTCTTGAACACATGTCCATGCTCATATTTAGTTATAGTCATAGCGCCACCTGCTGGCAACAGGAAGTGACGTTTAACACTGTTCTTGACTCCTAATAACATATAAAAAAATGCCAGTAGGTGCTAAACATCCTACCAACATACTATAGACATGCTAAAACATACTAGCAAACACTTAGCTAAGTGCTAAAGAATGATATTACTGCAATTAAATATGAATTTGCTGTAACTCAGGCATGGAATGTCCAATCTGCCCCAAACTTCACACTTTTGATAAGCGTTCTGTCCTGAACACATGACCATGCTTATATTCAGTTACAGTCATAGCGCCACCTGCTGGCAACAGGAAGTGACATGTTTAACACTGTTATGGACTCCTAATAACATATAAAAAAGTGCCAGCAAGTGTTAAACATGCTAACAACATACTAGAAACATGCTAAAACATGCTAGCAAACTCTTAGCCAAGTGCTAAAGCATGCTATTATTGCAATTAAATAGGAATTTGCTGTAACTCAGGCATGGAATGTCCAATCTGCCCCAAACTTCACACTTTTGATAAGAGTCATGGCCTGAACACATCTACATGAGAATGTTCAATTATAGTAATAGCGCCACCAACTGGCAACAGGAAGTGACATGTTTAACACGTTGATGCCGTTCTAGCAACATGTTAAAAATGCCATTGAGTTCTAAACATGCTAGAAACATGTTAAAACATGCTAACAATGCTTAGCTAAGTGCTAAAGCATGCTAATTCAATGAAACATGACTTTGTTGTTACTCAAGAAGGCAATGTCCAATTTGCACCAAACTTCACACGTTTGATAAGAGTTCTGTCCTGAACACACATCCAAGCTCATATTCAGTTATAGTCATAACGCCACCTACTGGCAACAGAAACTGACATGGTTAACACAGTAATGCAGTACTAACCACATAATTATTGTGTACTAAGCATGCTAGAAACACACTAAACATGCTAGCAACACTTAGCTGAGTCATGAAGCATGCTATTATCACCATTATACAAAACATTTTGTAACTGACTTTGACATACTCTTACTATATATACCTCCTTAAATGTACATTTCCCAACCATGCTCTGTCTTCCTAAAGCCACCGAGTGTTGATGGCACGGGTGCGAGGGCCCTTTCATCGCTGCTTGCAGCTTTAATTCTTCTTCTTCTTCTTCTCCGCATTGAATTGCATTTTTGAGGGCCTAAACATGCTCGAAAACTCACGAAACTTTGCACACGCGTCAGAACTGGCGAAAATTTACATCTGATATAGGTTTCAGAATTGGACGGGGCAAAATGGCTCGATAGCGCCACCTATAAAAGTTCAACGGAGTGCGCCTCCCGCAACGTTCCACGTACGTGCACGAAATTCGGTACATACATGTAATGACCTAATACCTACAAAAAAGTCTCTTGGAGCATAGCCCTAAACACAACAGGAAGTCAGCCATTTTGAACTTCCTCTCAGATTTTTGTGCACTTTTTGCCATTTTCAGGCCTCGTACTTTAACGAACTCCTCCTACAGTTTTAATCTGATCATCTTCAAATTTGGTGAGTGTAATCTTAAGGCCTTTGCGACGTTAAATTGCGAAGATCTTGAGTTTTCGTCAAAGGGCGGGTCCTCGGCGGCCTGACAAATTTCGATGTTTCGCCATGAAACAGGAAGTTGCTGTAACTCAGGCATGGAATGTCCAATCTGCCCCAAACTTCACACTTTTGATAAGCGTTCTGTCCTGAACACATGACCATGCTCATATTCAGTTACAGTCATAGCGCCACCTGCTGGCAACAGGAAGTGACATGTTTAACACTGTTATGGACTCCTAATAACATATAAAAAAGTGCCAGCAAGTGCTAAACATGCTAACAACATACTAGAAGCATGCTAAAACATGCTAGCAAACTCTTAGCTAAGTGCTAAAGCATGCTATTATTGCAATTAAATAGGAATTTGCTGTAACTCAGGCATGGAATGTCCAATCTGCCCCAAACTTCACACTTTTGATAAGCGTTCTGTCCTGAACACATCTACATGAGAAAATTCAGTTATAGTAATAGCGCCACCTACTGGTAACAGGAAGTGTCATGTTTAACACGTTGATGCCATTCTAGCAACATGTTAAAAATGCCATTGACTTCTAAACATGCTAGAAACATGTTAAAACATGCTAGCAATACTTAGCTAAGTGCTAAAGCATGCTAATTCAATGAAACAGGATGTTGTTGTTACTCAAGAAGGCAATGTCCAATCTGCGCCAAACTTCACACTTTTAATAAACGTTCTGTCCTGAACACATGACCATGCTCATATTCAGTTACAGTCATAGTGCCACCTGCTGGCAACAGGAAGTGACATGTTAAACACTGTTGTGGACATAAAAACATATAAAAAAAGTGCCAGCAAGTGCTAAACATGCTAACAACATACTAGAAAAATGCTAAAACATGCTAGCAAACACTTAGCTAAGTGCTAAAGCATGCTATTGCTGCAATTAAATAGGAATTTGCTGTAACACAGGCATGGAATGTCCAATCTGCCTCAAACTTCACACGTTTGATAAGAGTCATGGCCTGAACACATCTACATGAGAATATTCAGTTATAGTAATAGCGCCACCTGCTGTCAACAGGAAGTGACATGTTTAACACTGTTGTGGTCTCCTAATAACATATAAAAAAGAGCCAGCAAGTGCTAAACAGGTTAGTAACATACTAGAAACATGCTAGCAAACACTTAGCTAAGTGCTAAAGCATGCTATCACTGCAATTAAATAGGAATTTGCTGTAACCCAGGCATGGAATGTCCAATCTGCCCCAAACGTCACACGTTTGATAAGAATCATGGCCTGAACACATGTCTATGCTCAAATTCAGTTATAGTAATAGCGCCACCTACTGGCAACAGGAAGTGACATGTTTAACACGTTGATGCTGTTCTAGCAACATGTTAAAAATGCCATTGAGTTCTAAACATGCTAGAAACATATTAAAACATGCTAGCAATACTTAGCTAAGTGCTAAAGCATGCTAATTCAATGAAACAGGACTTTGTTGTTACTCAAGAAGGCAATGTACAATCTACCCCAAACTTCACACGTTTGATAAGAGTTATCTCTTGAACACATGTCCATGCTCATATTTAGTTATAGTCATAGCGCCACCTGCTGGCAACAGGAAGTGACGTTTAACACTGTTCTTGACTCCTAATAACATATTAAAAAATGCCAGTAGGTGCTAAACATCCTACCAACATACTAGAGACATGCTAAAACATACTAGCAAACACTTAGCTAAGTGCTAAAGAATGATATTACTGCAATTAAATATGAATTTGCTGTAACTCAGGCATGGAATGTCCAATCTGCCCCAAACTTCACACTTTTGATAAGCGTTCTGTCCTGAACACATGACCATGCTTATATTCAGTTACAGTCATAGCGCCACCTGCTGGCAACAGGAAGTGACATGTTTAACACTGTTATGGACTCCTAATAACATATAAAAAAGTGCCAGCAAGTGCTAAACATGCTAACAACATACTAGAAACATGCTAAAACATGCTAGCAAACTCTTAGCTAAGTGCTATTATTATTAGCATGCTATTATTGCAATTAAATAGGAATTTGCTGTAACTCAGGCATGGAATGTCCAATCTGCCCCAAACTTCACACTTTTGATAAGAGTCATGGCCTGAACACATCTACATGAGAATGTTCAGTTATAGTAATAGCGCCACCTACTGGCAACAGGAAGTGACATGTTTAACACGTTGATGCCGTTCTAGCAACATGTTAAAAATGCCATTGAGTTCTAAACATGCTAGAAACATGTTAAAACATGCTAACAATGCTTAGCTAAGTGCTAAAGAATGCTAATTCAATGAAACATGACTTTGTTGTTACTCATGAAGGCAATGTCCAATTTGCACCAAACTTCACACGTTTGATAAGAGTTCTGTCCTGAACACACATCCATGCTCATATTCAGTTATAGTCATAACGCAACCTACTGGCAACAGAAACTGACATGGTTAACACAGTAATGCAGTACTAACCACATAATTATTGTGTACTAAGCATGCTAGAAACAGATTAAACATGCTAGCAACACTTAGCTGAGTCATGAAGCATGCTATTATCACCATTATACAAAACATTTTGTAACTGACTTTGACATACTCTTACTATATATACCTCCTTAAATGTACATTTCCCAACCATGCTCTGTCTTCCTAAAGCCACCGAGTGTTGATGGCACGGGTGCGAGGGCCCTTTCATCGCTGCTTGCAGCTTTAATTAGGGCCCGAGCACCGATGGTGTGAGGACCCTCTTGGAATTGCTCTGTTTATTATTATTATTATTATTATTCTTCTTCTTCTTCTTCTCCGCATTGAATTGCATTTTTGAGGGCCTAAACATGCGCGAAAACTCACGAAACTTTGCACACGCGTCAGAACTGGCGAAAATTTACATCTGATATAGGTTTCAGAATTGGACGGGGCAAAACGGCTCGATAGCGCCACCTATAAAAGTTCAACGGAGTGCGCCTCCCGCAACGTTCCACGTACGTGCACGAAATTCGGTACATACATGTAATGACCTAATACCTACAAAAAAGTCTCTTGGAGCATAGCCCTAAACCCAACAGGAAGTCAGCCATTTTGAACTTCCTCCCAGATTTTTGTGCAGTTTTTGACATTTTCAGGCCTCATACTTTAACGAACTCCTCCTACAGTTTTAATCTGATCATCTTCAAATTTGGTGAGTGTAATCTTAAGGCCTTTGCGACGTTAAATTGCGAAGATCTTGAGTTTTCGTCGAAGGGCGGGTCCTCGGCGGCCTGACAAATTTTGATGTTTCGCCATGAAACAGGAAGTTGCTGTAACTCAGGCATGGAATGTCCAATCTGCCCCAAACTTCATACGTTTGATAAGAGTTCTGTCCTGAACACATGACCATGCTCATATTCAGTTATAGTCATAGCGCCACCTGCTGGCAACAGGAAGTGACATGTTTAACACTGTTATGGACTCCTAATAACATATAAAAAAGTGCCAGCAAGTGCTAAACATGCTAACAACATACTAGAAGCATGCTAAAACATGCTAGCAAACTCTTAGCTAAGTGCTAAAGCATGCTATTATTGCAATTAAATAGGAATTTGCTGTAACTCAGGCATGGAATGTCCAATCTGCCCCAAACTTCACACTTTTGATAAGCGTTCTGTCCTGAACATATCTACATGAGAATATTCAGTTATAGTAATAGCGCCACCTACTGGTAACAGGAAGTGTCATGTTTAACACGTTGATGCCATTCTAGCAACATGTTAAAAATGCCATTGACTTCTAAACATGCTAGAAACATGTTAAAACATACTAGCAATACTTAGCTAAGTGCTAAAGCATGCTAATTCAATGAAACAGGACTTTGTTGTTACTCAAGAAGGCAATGTACAATCTACCCCAAACGTCACACGTTTGATAAGAGTTATCTCTTGAACACATGTCCATGCTCATATTTAGTTATAGTCATAGCGCCACCTGCTGGCAACAGGAAGTGACATGTTTAACACTGTTCTTGACTCCTAATAACATATAAAAAAATGCCAGTAGGTGCTAAACATCCTACCAACATACTATAGACATGCTAAAACATACTAGCAAACACTTAGCTAAGTGCTAAAGAATGATATTACTGCAATTAAATATGAATTTGCTGTAACTCAGGCATGGAATGTCCAATCTGCCCCAAACTTCACACTTTTGATAAGCGTTCTGTCCTGAACACATGACCATGCTTATATTCAGTTACAGTCATAGCGCCACCTGCTGGCAACAGGAAGTGACATGTTTAACACTGTTATGGACTCCTAATAACATATAAAAAAGTGCCAGCAAGTGTTAAACATGCTAACAACATACTAGAAACATGCTAAAACATGCTAGCAAACTCTTAGCCAAGTGCTAAAGCATGCTATTATTGCAATTAAATAGGAATTTGCTGTAACTCAGGCATGGAATGTCCAATCTGCCCCAAACTTCACACTTTTGATAAGAGTCATGGCCTGAACACATCTACATGAGAATGTTCAATTATAGTAATAGCGCCACCAACTGGCAACAGGAAGTGACATGTTTAACACGTTGATGCCGTTCTAGCAACATGTTAAAAATGCCATTGAGTTCTAAACATGCTAGAAACATGTTAAAACATGCTAACAATGCTTAGCTAAGTGCTAAAGCATGCTAATTCAATGAAACATGACTTTGTTGTTACTCAAGAAGGCAATGTCCAATTTGCACCAAACTTCACACGTTTGATAAGAGTTCTGTCCTGAACACACATCCAAGCTCATATTCAGTTATAGTCATAACGCCACCTACTGGCAACAGAAACTGACATGGTTAACACAGTAATGCAGTACTAACCACATAATTATTGTGTACTAAGCATGCTAGAAACACACTAAACATGCTAGCAACACTTAGCTGAGTCATGAAGCATGCTATTATCACCATTATACAAAACATTTTGTAACTGACTTTGACATACTCTTACTATATATACCTCCTTAAATGTACATTTCCCAACCATGCTCTGTCTTCCTAAAGCCACCGAGTGTTGATGGCACGGGTGCGAGGGCCCTTTCATCGCTGCTTGCAGCTTTAATTATTATTATTATTATTCTTCTTCTTCTTCTTCTCCGCATTTAATTGCATTTTTGAGGGCCTAAACATGCTCGAAAACTCACGAAACTTTGCACACGCGTCAGAACTGGCGAAAATTTACATCTGATATAGGTTTCAGAATTGGACGGGGCAAAATGGCTCGATAGCGCCACCTATAAAAGTTCAACGGAGTGCGCCTCCCGCAACGTTCCACGTACGTGCACGAAATTCGGTACATACATGTAATGACCTAATACCTACAAAAAAGTCTCTTGGAGCATAGCCCTAAACACAACAGGAAGTCAGCCATTTTGAACTTCCTCTCAGATTTTTGTGCAGTTTTTGCCATTTTCAGGCCTCGTACTTTAACGAACTCCTCCTACAGTTTTAATCTGATCATCTTCAAATTTGGTGAGTGTAATCTTAAGGCATTTGCGACGTTAAATTGCGAAGATCTTGAGTTTTCGTCAAAGGGCGGGTCCTCGGCGACCTGACAAATTTCGATGTTTCGCCATGAAACAGGAAGTTGCTGTAACTCAGGCATGGAATGTCCAATCTGCCCCAAACTTCACACTTTTGATAAGCGTTCTGTCCTGAACACATGACCATGCTCATATTCAGTTACAGTCATAGCGCCACCTGCTGGCAACAGGAAGTGACATGTTTAACACTGATATGGACTCCTAATAACATATAAAAAAGTGCCAGCAAGTGCTAAACATGCTAACAACATAATAGAAGCATGCTAAAACATGCTAGCAAACTCTTAGCTAAGTGCTAAAGCATGCTATTATTGCAATTAAATAGGAATTTGCTGTAACTCAGGCATGGAATGTCCAATCTGCCCCAAACTTCACACTTTTGATAAGCGTTCTGTCCTGAACACATTTACATGAGAAAATTCAGTTATAGTAATAGCGCCACCTACTGGTAACAGGAAGTGACATGTTTAACACTCTTGTGGTCTCCTAATAACATATAAAAAAGAGCCAGCAAGTGCTAAACAGGTTAGCAACATACTAGAAACATGTTAGCAAACACTTAGCTAAGTGCTAAAGCATGCTATTACTGCAATTAAATAGGAATTTGCTGTAACTCAGGCATGTAATGTCCAATCTGCCCCAAACTTCACACATTTGATAAGAATCATGGCCTGAACACATGTCTATGCTCAAATTCAGTTATAGTAATAGCGCCACCTACTGGCAACAGGAAGTGACATGTTTAACACTTTGATGCCGTTCTAGCAACATGTTAAAAATGCCATTGAGTTCTATACATGCTAGAAACATGTTAAAACATGCTAGCAGTACTTAGCTAAGTGCTAAACCATGCTAATTCAATGAAACAGGACTTTGTTGTTACTCAAGAAGGCAATGTACAATCTACCCCAAACTTCACACGTTTGATAAGAGTTATCTCTTGAACACATGTCCATGCTCATATTTAGTTATAGTCATAGCGCCACCTGCTGGCAACAGGAAGTGACGTTTAACACTGTTCTTGACTCCTAATAACATATAAAAAAATGCCAGTAGGTGCTAAACATCCTACCAACATACTAGAGACATGCTAAAACATACTAGCAAACACTTAGCTAAGTGCTAAAGAATGATATTACTGCAATTAAATATGAATTTGCTGTAACTCAGGCATGGAATGTCCAATCTGCCCCAAACTTCACACTTTTGATAAGCGTTCTGTCCTGAACACATGACCATGCTTATATTCAGTTACAGTCATAGCGCCACCTGCTGGCAACAGGAAGTGACGTTTAACACTGTTCTTGACTCCTAATAACATATAAAAAAATGCCAGTAGGTGCTAAACATCCTACCAACATACTAGAGACTTGCTAAAACATACTAGCAAACACTTAGCTAAGTGCTAAAGAATGATATTACTGCAATTAAATATGAATTTGCTGTAACTCAGGCAAGGAATGTCCAATCTGCCCCAAACTTCACACTTTTGATAAGCGTTCTGTCCTGAACACATGATCATGCTTACAGTCATAGCGCCACCTGCTGGCAGCAGGAAGTGACATGTTTAACACTGTTATGGACTCCTAATAACATATAAAAAAGTGCCAGCAAGTGCTAAACATGCTAACAACATACTAGAAACATGCTAAAACATGCTAGCAAACTCTTAGCTAAGTGCTAAAGCATGCTATTATTGCAATTAAATAGGAATTTGCTGTAATTCAGGCATGGAATGTCCAATCTGCCCCAAACTTCACACATTTGATAAGAATCATGGCCTGAACACATGTCTATGCTCAAATTCAGTTATAGTAATAGCGCCACCTACTGGCAAAAGGAAGTGACATGTTTAACACTTTGATGCCGTTCTAGCAACATGTTAAAAATGCCATTGAGTTCTAAACATGCTAGAAACATGTTAAAACATGCTAACAATGCTTAGCTAAGTGCTAAAGAATGTTAATTCAATGAAACATGACTTTGTTGTTACTCAAGAAGGCAATGTCCAATTTGCACCAAACTTCACACGTTTGATAAGAGTTCTGTCCTGAACACACATCCATGCTCATATTCAGTTATAGCCATAACGCCACCTACTGGCAACAGAAACTGACATGGTTAACACTGTAATGCAGTACTAACCACATAATTATTGTGTACTAAGCATGCTAGAAACAGACTAAACATGCTAGCAACACTTAGCTGAGTCATGAAGCATGCTATTATCACCATTATACAAAACATTTTGTAACTGACTTTGACATACTCTTACTATATATACCTCCTTGAATGTACATTTCCCAACCATGCTCTGTCTTCCTAAAGCCACCGAGTGTTGATGGCACGGGTGCGAGGGCCCTTTCATCGCTGCTTGCAGCTTTAATTATTATTATTATTCTTCTTCTTCTTCTTCTCCGCATTGAATTGCATTTTTGAGGGCCTAAACATGCTCGAAAACTCACGAAACTTTGCACACGCGTCAGAACTGGCGAAAATTTACATCTGATATAGGTTTAAGAATTGGACGGGGCAAAATGGCTCGATAGCGCCACCTATAAAAGTTCAACGGAGTGCGCCTCCCGCAACGTTCCACGTACGTGCACGAAATTCGGTACATACGTGTAATGACCTAATACCTACAAAAAAGTCTCTTGAAGCATAGCCCTAAACACAACAGGAAGTCAGCCATTTTGAACTTCCTCTCAGATTTTTGTGCAGTTTTTGCCATTTTCAGGCCTCGTACTTTAACGAACTCCTCCTACAGTTTTAATCTGATCATCTTCAAATTTGGTGAGTGTAATCTTAAGGCCTTTGCGACGTTAAATTGCGAAGATCTTGAGTTTTCGTCAAAGGGCGGGTCCTCGGCGGCCTGACAAATTTCGATGTTTCGCCATGAAACAGGAAGTTGCTGTAACTCAGGCATGGAATGTCCAATCTGCCCCAAACTTCACACTTTTGATAAGCATTCTGTCCTGAACACATGACCATGCTCATATTCAGTTACAGTCATAGCGCCACCTGCTGGCAACAGGAAGTGACATGTTTAACACTGTTATGGACTCCTAATAACATATAAAAAAGTGCCAGCAAGTGCTAAACATGCTAACAACATACTAGAAGCATGCTAAAACATGCTAGCAAACTCTTAGCTAAGTGCTAAAGCATGCTATTATTGCAATTAAATAGGAATTTGCTGTAACCCAGGCATGGAATGTCCAATCTGCCCCAAACTTCACACGTTTGATAAGAATCATGGCCTGAACACATGTCTATGCTCAAATTCAGTTATAGTAATAGCGCCACCTACTGGTAACAGGAAGTGTCATGTTTAACACGTTGATGCCATTCTAGCAACATGTTAAAAATGCCATTGAGTTCTAAACATGTTAGAAACATATTAAAACATGCTAGCAATACTTAGCTAAGTGCTAAAGCATGCTAATTCAATGAAACAGGACTTTTAGTCAGGTCCCAAAATAGATAAATAGCCCTGGATAAGATGCAGTAGGCATTTTTGAGGAAAAGTACTTCAAGTGTTGTTTCTATATGATTTTTAGGTGCTGAATCCATTTCTGCCGTATAACAAGTTGTAAACATCACTGTTTTGTCATAAACAATAAAAACAAAATGGCTGCCAAAAAAAAAAGTTTTAATGCATTTATTACAGTTTAAACATTAAACATTAGAACTAAAACTATGCATTCTCAGAATATTTAAACATGTAAACAATGAAAAAACAACATTAACATGAAAGGGATAGTTTTTAATGGCTGCTGGAATTATGCCAAGGAACACTAGGAAGCATATATCAGTGGAAATATGCAATTATGCCCAGCCCGAAGGGGGGGGACTTGGAATACACATGACCCCAGGGGGCTGCATATTGAGAATCACTGGGGTGTCCAGCTGCAGGTGGAATATTTCAAACCCAGGGGTGGCAAGGTAGCTTGCCGAGGGAAAGACACATGCTCAGAGAGGCTTACAGTGGACTACACACGTGGGGGTCGCCCAGAGGCCGTGTTAGGTGTCGCCCAGCCTGCAGATCTACATGTGTCTGTTAGCGAGGCGCCATGCGCTAGAGCCCAAGAGGATGCCACACTCCGGGTGGAGCAGGCTGTCACATCAAGGGGGCATGGTCGACCTTGCTGCTGATAAGCCAAAGCAATGGCGTCCACTATCCAGTGAGACAACCTTTGCTTGGAGAGAGCCTTTCCCTTCAGCTTCCCACCATGACAGACAAAGAGCTGGTCTGAAGTCCTGAAACAATGCATCCTGTCTACGTAAGCATGGAGGGTGCGTACTGGACAGAGCAGTGCCAAGGCTGGGTCTGCATCCTCCAAGGGCAGCGCTTGCAGGTTCACCACCTGGTCTCGAAAGGGTGTGGTGGGAACCTTGGGCACATATCCAGGCCGGGGTCTCAGGATCACGTAAGAGTTAGCCGGTCCAAATTCCAGGCACGCTTCGTCACCCGAAAATGCCTGCAGGTCCCCTACCCTCTTGATGGAGGCCAATGCAACCAGGAGCACTGTCTTCATTGACAGGAACTTAAGCTCCACTGATTGCAAAGGCTCAAAGGGAGCACTCTGCAGAGCAGTTAAAACCACAGAGAGGTCCCAAGAGGGAACGAGAGGAGGGCGAGGAGGATTCAGTCTCCTCGCTCCTCTCAGGAAACTGATGATCAGGTCGTGCTTTCCAATGCACTTACCATCAACTGCATCATGATGTGTGGCAATAGCGGCACCATACACTTTCAGGGTGGAGGGAGACAACCTTCGCTCCAACCCTTCTTGCAAGAAGGAAAGCACGACACTGATCGGGCCTTTCGTGGGTTCTTTAAGTTTAGAAGAACACCAGTTGACAAAGAGGTTCCACTTCAACGCATAGGCATGTCTCGTGGACGATGCTCTAGTCTAGCGGAAGTGATGGTAGCCACCACCGCTGGTGGTAGGGTACTCAAACCTGCCTCGTCCCGTCCAGGAACCACACATGGAGGTTTCAAAGATCGGGACGAGGGTGCCATAGGGTGCCCCGTCCCTGAGAAAGCAGGTTCTTTCTCAGAGGAATTGGCCAGGGAGGTGCTGTCGCGAAGAGTACTAGTTCTTGGAACCAGGTGCGGTTGAGCCAATACGGGGCAACCAAAATTACCTGCTCCTCGTCCTCCCTGATCTTGCGCAAAGTCTACGTAAGAAGGCTCACTGGGGGAAAACTCATACTTGCGGAGGCCCCGCGGCCAGCTGTGCGCCAGTGCATCCGTGCCGAGCGTGCCCTCGGTCAGAGAATAAAACAGGTCACAGTGGCAAGAGTCGTGGGAGGCAAACAGATCTACCTGTGCGTCCCCGAACTGATCCCAAATCAGATGAACCGACTGGGGATGGAGTCCCCATTCTCCAGCGAGAGGCCGAAACCGAGACATATCAGCTGCACGGTTCAGGTCTCCCGGGATATAAATGGCTGGAAGCGACCTCAGATGCTTCTGACTCAATATGAGGAGGTGGCAGGCGAGTTGCGACATACGGCGGGAGCGCAGACCACCTTGTCGGTTGATGTACGCTACTGTGGCGGTATTGTCTGATTGGACTAATACGTGCTGACCCCTGAGCAACGCACAGAAGCGGTGCAGGGTGAGACGTACAGCCAGCAACTCGAGGCAATTGACATGCCAAAGGCGCTGGGGTCTTGTCCAGGAGCCTGCGGCAGCATGTCCATTGCACATGGCGCCCTAGCCCATTATGGAGGCATCTGTTGATACAACAACATGCCAGGAAACTCGTTCTATGGGCACTCCAGCCCATAGAAAACTGAGGTTCGTCCACGGGGTGAAGGTCTGACGGCAGTCACTGGGACTCGGAGCGTGCCGTGTTGCCATGCCCACCTCGGGACTTGATCGCGAAGCCAAAGCTGAAGCGGTCTCATATGAAGCAAGCCGAGCGACGTTACTGCGGCTGCGGATGCCATATGCCCCAGGAGCCTCTGAAATAGTTTCAGTGGAACCGCACTCTTGCCCTCGAACTGACGAAGGCAAATTAGCAGTGACTGCGCGCGCACGCTCATAAGCTGCACGCACATGGCGACCGAGTCGATTTCCATACCGAGAAAAGAGATCCTCTGCACGGAGCAGAGTTTGCTCTTCTCCCAGTTGACCCGAAGGCCCAGACAAGCTAGGTGCCGCAGCACTAGGTCCCTGTGTTCGCAAACCTTGTCTCGAGAGTGAGCTAGGATCAGCCAGTCGTCGAGAGGAACAAGGGCTGCCTCGACAACCTTTGTGAAGACGCGAAGAGACAGGGCTAGCCCGAAAGGGAGAACCGCGCACTGGTATGCCTGCCCCTCGAATTATATATATATATATATATATATATATATATATATATATATATATATATATATATATATATATATATATATATATATATATATATATATACTGGTATGCCTCATTTGCATATGTAAACATGACATTTCAGAAAACTTGTAATACAAAAAATGTCTGTCTCTATGTAAGTGAAAAACTGGAAAGGTTTTATGGTGATATCTATAACTTAAATTTTTTACCCTATCCACCTGTAGTGTTTTGGCTGTGAATAATGCACCTATTGTTTCAATGACAATTACAAGAAAATGGGACCCTTATTTCAATGTTATACGGTGGATCCTTATTCAGGAGACATTGAACTTTCTAAAAATGTGGTATAACAACTTTTCCTCAAAAATGCCTACAGGGTTACACAATCTTGAAGATTCGGACCTGACTATTTGTTGTTACTCAAGAAGGCAATGTACAATCTACCCCAAACTTCACACGTTTGATAAGAGTTATCTTTTGAACACATGTCCATGCTCATATTTAGTTATAGTCATAGCGCCACCTGCTGGCAAAAGGAAGGGATGTTTAACACTGTTCTTGACTCCTAATAACATATAAAAAAATGCCAGTAGGTGCTAAACATCCTACCAACATACTAGAGACATGATAAAACATACTAGCAAACACTTAGCTAAGTGCTAAAGAATGATATTACTGCAATTAAATATGAATTTGCTGTAACTCAGGCATGGAATGTCCAATCTGCCCCAAACTTCACACTTTTGATAAGCGTTCTGTCCTGAACACATGACCATGCTTATATTCAGTTACAGACATAGCGCCACCTGCTGGCAACAGGAAGTGACATGTTTAACACTGTTATGGACTCCTAATAACATATAAAAAAGTGCCAGCAAGTTTTAAACATGCTAACAACATATTATAAACATGCTAAAACATGCTAGCAAACTCTTAGCTAAGTGCTAAAGCATGCTATTATTGCAATTAAATAGGCATTTGCTGTAACTCAGGCATGGAATGTCCAATCTGCCCCAAACTTCACACTTTTGATAAGAGTCATGGCCTGAATACATCTACATGAGAATGTTCATTTATAGTAATAGCGCCACCTACTGGCAACAGGAAGTGACATGTTTAACACGTTGATGCCGTTCTAGCAACATGTTAAAAATGCCATTGAGTTCTAAACATGCTAGAAACATGTTAAAACATGCTAACAATGCTTAGCTAAGTGCTAAAGAATGCTAATTCAATGAAACATGACTTTTTTGTTACTCAAGAAGGCAATTTCCAATTTGCACCAAACTTCACACGTTTGATAAGAGTTCTGTCCTGAACACACATCCATGCTCATATTCAGCAATAGTCATAACGCCACCTATTGGCAACAGAAACTGACATGGTTAACACAGTAATGCAGTACTAACCACATAATTATTGTGTACTAAGCATGCTAGAAACAGACTAAACATGCTAGCAACACTTAGCTGAGTCATGAAGCATGCTATTATCACCATTATACAAAACATTTTGTTACTAACTTTGTCATACTCTTACTATATATACCTCCTTAAATGTACATTTCCCAACCATGCTCTGTCTTCCTAAAGCCACCGAGTGTTGATGGCACGGGTGCGAGGGCCCTTTCATCGCTGCTTGCAGCTTTAATTATTATTATTATTCTTCTCCGCATTTAATTGCATTTTTGAGGGCCTAAACATGCTCGAAAACTCACGAAACTTTGCACACGCGTCAGAACTGGCGAAAATTTACATCTGATATAGGTTTCAGAATTGGGCGGGGCAAAATGGCTCGATAGCGCCACCTATAAAAGTTCAACAGAGTGCGCCTCCCGCTGTGTTCCACGTACGTGTACGAAATTCGGTACATATGTGTAATGACCTAATACCTACAAAAAAGTCTCTTGGAGCATAGCTCTAAACACAACAGGAAGTCAGCCATTTTCAACTTCCTCTCTGATTTTTGTGCACTTTTTGCCATTTTCAGGCCTCGTACTTTAACGAACTCCTCCTACAGTTTTAATCTGATCATCTTCAAATTTGGTGAGTGTAATCTTAAGGCCTTTGCGACGTTAAATTGCGAAGATCTTGAGTTTTCGTCGAAGGGCGGGTCCTCGGCGGCCTGACAAATTTTGATGTTTCGCCATGAAACAGGAAGTTGCTGTAACTCAGGCATGGAATGTCCAATCTGCCCCAAACTTCACACTTTTGATAAGCGTTCTGTCCTGAACACATGACCATGCTCATATTCAGTTACAGTCATAGCGCCACCTGCTGGCAACAGGAAGTGACATGTTTAACACTCTTGTGGACTCCTGATAACATATAAAAAAGTGCCAGCAAGTGCTAAACATGCTAACAACTTACTAGAAACATGCTAAAACATGCTAGCAAACACTTAGCTAAGTGCTAAAGCATGCTATTACTGCAATTAAATAGGAATTTGCTGTAACTCAGGCACGGAATGTCCAATCTGCCCCAAACTTCACACGTTTGATAAGAGTCATGGCCTGAACACATCTACATGAGAATATTCAGTTATAGTAATAGCGCCACCTACTGGTAACAGGAAGTGTCATGTTTAACACGTTGATGCCGTTCTAGCAACATGTTAAAAATGCCATTGACTTCTAAAAATGCTAGAAACATGTTAAAACATGCTAGCAATACTTAGCTAAGTGCTAAAGCATGCTAATTCAATGAAACAGGATGTTGTTGTTACTCAAGAAGGCAATGTCCAATCTGCGCCAAACTTCACACTTTTGATAAGCGTTCTGTCCTGAACACATGACCATGCTCATATTCAGTTACAGTCATAGCGCCACCTGCTGGCAACAGGAAGTGACATGTTAAACACTGTTGTGGACTCCTGATAACATATAAAAAAGTGCCAGCAAGAGCTAAACATGCTAACAACATACTAGAAACATGTTAGCAAACACTTAGCTAAGTGCTAAAGCATGCTATTGCTGCAAATAAATAGGAAGTTGCTGTAACTAAGGCATGGAATGTCCAATCTGCCCCAAACTTCACACTTTTGATAAGCGTTCTGTCCTGAACACATGACCATGCTCATATTCAGTTATAGTCATAGCGCCACCTGCTGGCAACAGGAAGTGACATGTTTAACACTCTTGTGGACTCCTGATAACATATAAAAAAGTGCCAGCAAGTGCTAAACATGCTAACAACATACTAGAAACATGCTAAAACATGCTAGCAAACACCTAGCTAAGTGCTAAAGCATGCTATTACTGCAATTAAATAGAAATTTGTTGTAACTCAGGCACAGAATGTCCAATCTGCCCCAGACTTCACACGTTTGATAAGAGTCATGGCCTGAACACATCTACATGAGAATATTCAGTTATAGTAATAGCGCCACCTACTGGTAACAGGAAGTGTCATGTTTAACACGTTGATGCCGTTCTAGCAACATGTTAAAAATGCCACTGACTTCTAAAAATGCTAGAAACATGTTAAAACATGCTAGCAATACTTAGCTAATTCAATGAAACAGGATGTTGTTGTTACTCAAGAAGGCAATGTCCAATCTGCGCCAAACTTCACACTTTTGATAAGCGTTCTGTCCTGAACACATGACCATGCTCATTCAGTTACAGTCATAGCACCGCCTGCTGGCAACAGGAAGTGACATGTTAAACACTGTTGTGGACTCCTGATAACATATAAAAAAGTGCCAGCAAGTGCTAAACATGCTAACAACATACTAGAAACATATTAGCAAACACTTAGCTAAGTGCTAAAGCATGCTATTGCTGCAATTAAATATGAATTTGCTGTAACACAGGCATGGAATGTCCAATCTGCCCCAAACTTAATATGTAACATGCAATAAACATGCTAGCAACACATAGCTAAGTTCTAAAGCATGCTAGAAATGCTAAAGGAAGTTGTTGTAACTTAGGCATACAATGTCCAATCTACCCCAAACTTCACACGTTTGATAATAGTTATCTCCTGAACACAAGTCCATGCTCATATTCAGATATAGTCATAGCGCCGCCTGCTGGCAACAGGAAGTGACGTTTAACACTATTCTGGACTCCTAATAACATATAAAAAAGTGTCACCAACTGCTAAACATGTTAGCAACATACTAGAAACATGCAATCAAATACTTAGCTAAGTGTTAAAGCATCCTATTACTGCAATTAAATATGAATTTGCTGTAACTCAGGCATTCAATGTCCAATCTACCCCAAAATTAAAGGGTTAGTTCACCCAAAAATGAAAATTCTGTCAGTAATTACTCACCCTCATGTTGTTCCAACCATGTAAGTCTTTCGTTCATCTTCGGAACACAAATTAAGATATTTTTGATGAAATCTGACAGAATTTTGACTCCTCCATAGGCTTCCAGTGTGACCGAAACTCACCGGCCCAGAATAGTTATTAAAACATCGTTAAAATAGTCCAAGTAACTACAGTGGCACTACATTAAGTTTATCATGCGACGAGAATACTTTTTGTGCGCAAAAACAAACAAAAATAACGACTTTATTCCACTTTTCATTTCCTTCTCTCTGGGCCTCGTAGTGTGTTTGCGCTGCGCGTCTGTGTTGCACGTCATCACGCAACACACACATGACCGGCGTCGGCCAATAGTGAGCCTACGTGGTGACGTGTGACACAGACGCGCTGCGCAAAAACACTACGCAAACCAACTAGACATCCAGAGAGAAGGAAATGAATAGTGGAATAAAGTCGTTATTTTTGTTTGTTTTTGCGCACAAAAAGTATTCTCGTCGCTTGATATACTTAAGATTGAGCCACTGGAGTCACTTGGACTATATTAACGATCTCTTTAATAACTTTTCTGGGCCAGCAAGTTTCGGTCACACTGGAAGCCTATGGAGGAGTGAAACATGGCTCAGATTTCATCAAAAATATCTTAATTTGTGTTCCGAAGATGAACGAAGGTCTTACGCGGTTGGAACAACATGAGGGTGAGTAATTACTGACAGAATTTAAATTTTTGGGTGAACTAACCCTTTAATATGTAATATGCTAGAAACATCATAAAACATGCTAGAAATGCTAAAGGAAGTTGTTGTAACTCAAGCATACAATGTCCAATCTGCCCCAAACTCCACATGTTTGATAAAAGTCCTGCACTGAACACATCTACATAGCGATATTCAGATATAGACATAGCCCCACCTACTGGCAACAGGAACTGACATGGTTAACACAGTAATGCAGTACTAACCACATAACTATTGTGTACTAAGCATGCTAAAAACATACTAAACCTGCTAGCAACTACTATATATACCTCCTTAAATGCACATTGTCCAACCATGCTCTGTCTTCCTAAAGCCACCGGGTGGCGGCGGCACGGGTGCGAGGGCCCTTTCATCGCTGCTTGCAGCTTTAATTATTATTATTATTTTGTCAACCTTTCGGGCACTTTTGGGGCCCTTTACATGCTCGAAAACTCTTGAAATTTTGCACACACGTCAGAACCCACGGCCATCAGGGCCGGACTGAAGCTGGTACCCGGGCGTGGCAGGGGGGCTCGACAGCGCCCCCTGGAACGGGATCCAAACACGTTTCCATAAATCAAACACGCTTGCATGTAATAATATGAAACTCGGTACACATATAGATCTCATCGGGCCGAACAACTTTCGTGCTCTAAGTTTTACGCCAGCCAAACAGGAAGTTGGCTATTTAGCGTTGTTTGGAAACGCATGCTGTGGAATTTAATGTACTCCTCCTAGGGAATTCATCGATTCGCCTCCAAACTCGGTGTGCATGAAGTCAAGACATTGAGGATGCTAAATTGCGGACGGATTTTTGATATCTCGAACGGTTTGGCCGTGGCGAGGAAACAAATTTATGGCGAAAAAATTAAACAGGAAGTGTGTTATAACTTCTGCATACATTAACTGATCTTGATGAAACTTCAGCAGTGTGTTCGTTGTAAGAGGCCGATCACATGGATGTGACTATTGTGAGTCAAAGTTATAGCGCCACCAACAGGCAGCAGGAAGTACATCACTTTCAAAATGCTTTGAAATCAGTGTCTTATTTTTACCCGATTTGCTTCAAACTTTATGTGTACAATGTAGACACACGGCAGATGTAAACCAGTGAAAGGATTATTGATATCTTAGATACTGTTGCCGTGGCAACGCATCAAACTTTAATATTATTTTTTGATGCTTTTGAGACTCTTAACATACTTGAAATTGCATGAAACTCAACAGACACATCACATTTATTAGCCCGTAGACATGTGCAAAGTTTCAGAAACTGGCGTGGTGGAATGGCTCAGTAGCGCCACCTTTAGTCAAAAATGGGGGCTTAGTTTTTCCTAGAATCACAAAACTTTGTATGTGTATTGTTCTCATCAAGACGGACAACTTTCTAATTTACATGAACCATCTCCGACCAACAGGAAGAGAGGTATTTTGGTTTGAATGTGGATTTTCTGAAGAATTTTCTCTCCCTCTCTCTGTGTCTGTGTGTGTGTGAGGGGAGGGGGGGATTTGACTATTGCTTTTATATTGTTAATCAAGGTATTAGGGGCTTTTGGGGTCCTTAATGTGCTCAAAAACTCTTGAAACCATCAGGGCCGGGCTGAAGCTGGTACCCGGGCGTGGCTGGGGGGCTCAACAGCGCCCCCTTGAACGGGGTTCTAAAACTTGATCCATATATCAAACACGCTTGCATGAATTAATATGAAACTCGGTACACATATAGATCTCATCGGGCCGAACAACTTTACCCCCGTCAAGTTTTACGCCAGCCCAACAGGAAGTCGGCTATTATGGGTTGTTTGGAAAACGCTTGCTGTGGAATGTGAAATACTCCTCCTAGAAAATTCACCGTGTCCCCTCCAAACTCAGTGTGCATGTAGTCAAAACTTTGAGGATGGTAAATTGCGGATGGATTTTTGATATCTCGAACGGTTTGGCTGTGGCGAGGAATCGAATTTATGGCGAGAAAAGAGAAACACGGAAGTGGAATAAGTTCTGCATACATTAACTGATCTTGATGAAACTTCAGCAGTGTGTTCGTGGTAAGAGGCCGATCAGATGGATGTAGCTATTGTGAGTCAAAGTTATAGCGCCACCAACTGGCAGCAGGAAGTGTGTCACTTTCAACATGCTTTTGACAAAAGTGGGGGGGTTAGTTTTAACTACAGTAAAGAAAAAATAGTTTGTATATTGTTCTCATCAAGCCGGACAACTTTCTAATTTACATTCAATAGCTCTGGCCATCAGGAAGTCAGATATTTTGGTCTGAATGTGAATTTTTTTGCAAAATCAGCCTCTGAATTTTTAGCCACTCCTCTTAAACTATTTATTTTATTCGTACCAAACTTTTTCAACATGATGAAACTACATTAAATATGCTAAATTGTGAATGGATAATAAATATCTCAAACGGTTTTGCTATGGCGAGGGATTAAAGTAATGTCCAAAAAGGAAACACTAAAAATCTTCTAAAAATTTAATTATATACCATTTATTTCTATATAAAAGAATACAAATATCACAACTAAACCCATTTTATTCTGTTTTTGCAATTCAAGAAGAATGAAAAAGTTAAAACAGGCTATTTAGTGCTATTTGGTTCAACAAAAAAGCAAACATAGGGCTATACTGCCCTCTTGTGTCCAAAAGGACATCAAAATAGTATATAAAACTTTTTACCAGGTAGGCCAATATTGTATTTAAATATACATTTATTAGGTATATGTCTGAGGATATTTTCCCACCGGTTAATCGACGTGTGACACGAGTGGGTGCTTTTAAATCGCTAATATAATAGTGAAAGAAAAATAATGATAATGTTGCACACACAAATCACACACATGTGGGAAAGAATGATGCTTTTAATTAAACAACACTAAACCGCCATTAGGTGTCGCCAGGCATCCATCTTAATAAGCGAGTCATTGATTCATTCGTTCAAACGATTCGTTCGAATGAGTCGATCATGATTAAGACAGATGTTTATGGATTGATCATTCAATCTTTGAGTCAACCGATTCATTAAAAATGCTGAATCGTTCAGTTATGAGAAAACACGTGATGCGTGATGGTTCTGCCGTGATCTTTGTTTAACTATTTTCGCTGCTGAAACAGAACAAAAACAGTCAACATTGCATCTAAAATGTAAGTGACTTAATTGTAACTGTTTATTAACCTGTTGTATGAAATCTAGGGGTGGGAGAAAAAATGAATTCTTAGATGCATCGCGATGCGGACGTGGACGATTCTGAATCGATTCACAAATGTCAAAAAATCGATTCTCTAAAAAAATATTTTTCTAATAACGTAATATTGACGGAAGGCAAAAGGCGGAACTCTAAGCGGACGTGCGTGCAGTCTGTGGCGCGCACATAACAGAGAAGTTTCTTCTGCTCACCAAGGCTGCATTTATTTGATTAAAAATACAAACAAAAACTGTAATATTGTAAAATATTATTCCAATTTAAAACAGCTGCTTTCTATTTTAATATATTTTAAACTGTTATTTATTCCTGTGATCAAAGCTGAGTTTTCAGCATCATTACTCCAGTCGTCACTGTCACATGATCCTTCAGAAATTATTCTAATATGATGATTGATACTCAGGAAACATTCATTATTATTTTAAATGTCGAAAACAGTTGTGTACAGTCTTTGATGAATAGAAAGTTCAAAAGAACAGCATTTATCTGAAATCTAAAGCTTTTGTAACGTTAAACACTACCGCTCAAAAGTTTTGGGTTAGTAATAATTAAAATTTTATTTTTGGGGGAAATAAATAAAATAAATCAGTACTTTTATTTATGAAGGATGAGTAAAACTGATCAACAGTTACAGTAAAGACATTTATAATGTTAAAAATATATATATTTGAAATATATGCTGTTCTTTTGAACTTTACATTCATCAAAGCATTTTGAAAAAAAAAAATCTGTACACAACTGTTTTCAACATTGAAAATAATAAAGAATATTTATTGAGCATCAATCATCATATTAGTATGATTTCTGAAGGATCATGTGACACTGAAGACTGGAGTAATGATGCTGAAAACTCAACTTTGATCACAGAAATGAATTACTATGTAAAATATTTAAAAATTGAAAACAGCTGTTTTAAATTGGAATAATATTTCACAATATTACTGTTTTTGTTTGTATTTTTAATCAATAAATGCAGCCTTGGTGAGCAGAAGAGACTTCTCCTAAAAACATTAAAAATCTTACTGACCCCAAACTTTTAAACAATAATATATATATATATATATATATATATATATATATATATATTGTGTGTATGTATGTATGTAATTGTGTGTATGTATGTATGTATGTATGTATGTATGTATGTATATATATATATATATATATATATATATATATATATATATATATATATATATATATATATATATAAATATAGCTGCGAGCAGCGATGGAGGGCCCAAGCCGGCGGTACCGCCACCCCGGTGCCTTTAGGTAACTAAAGGCACCGGGGTTGTGGTGCCACCGGCTTGGGCCCGTAATCGCTGCTCGCAGCTATATTTATTATTATTATTATTATTTTGTCAACCTTTCGGGCACTTTTGGGGCCCTTAACATGCTCAAAAACTCTTGAAATTTTGCACACACGTCAGAACCTGCGGCCATCAGGGCCGGACTGAAGCTGGTACCCGGGCGTGGCACGGGGGCTCGACAGCGCCCCCTGGAATGGTGTCTGAAAACTTGGTCCATAAATCAAACACGCTTGCATGTAATAATATGAAACTCAGTACACATATAGATCTCATCGGGCCGAACAACTTTCGTGCTCTAAGTTTTACACCAGCCCAACAGGAAGTCGGTTATTATACGTTGTTTGGAAAACGCATACAATGGAATGTGAAATACTCCTCCTAGGGAATTCATCCGATCGCCACCAAACTCGGTGTGAATGAAGTCAAGACATTGAGGATGCTAAATTGCGAACGGATTTTTTATATCTCGAACGGTTTGGCCGTGGCGAGGAAACGAATTTATGGCGAATAATGGGACACAGGAAGTGTGTTATAACTTCTGCATACATTAACTGATCTTGATGAAACTTCAGCAATGTGTTCGTGGTAAAAGGCCGATCAGATGGATGTAATTATTGTGAGTCAAAGTTATAGCGCCACCAACTGGCAGCAGGAAGTTTGTCACTTTCAAAATGCTTTGAAATCACCCTCTTAGTTTTACCCGATTTGCTTCAAACTTTATGTGTATAATGTAGACACATGGCAGATGTAGACCTGTGAAAGGATTATTGATATCTTAGATACTGTTGCCGTGGCAACGCATCAAACTTTAATATTCTTTTCGGATGCGTTTGAGACTCTTAGCATGCTTGAAATTGGATGAAACTCGACAGACACATAACACTTATTAGTCAGTAGACAATTGAAAAGTTTCAGAAATGGGCGTGGCAGGGGGGCTCAACAGCGCCCCCTTGAACGGGGTCTGAAAACTTGGTCCATATATCAAACACGCTTGCATGAATTAATATGAAACTCGGTACACATATAGATGTCATCGGGCCGAACAACTTTCCCTCTGTCAAGTTTCACGCCAGCCCAACAGGAAGTCGGCTATTATGGGTTGTTTGGAAAACGCTTGCTGTGGAATGTGATGTACTCCTCCTAGAGAATTCATTCAATCACCTCCAAACTCAGTCAGCATGTAGTCAAGACTTTGAGGATGCTAAATTGCGGACGGATTTTTGATATCTCGAACGGTTTGGCCGTGGCGAGGAATCGAATTTATGGCGAGAAAAGAGAAACACGAAGTGGAATAACTTCTGCATACATTAACTGATCTTGATGAAACTTCAGCAGTGTGTTCGTGGTAAGAGGCCGATCAGATGGATGTAGCTATTGTGAGTCAAAGTTATAGCGCCACCAACTGGCAGCAGGAAGTGTGTCACTTTCAACATGCTTTTGACAAAAGTGGGGGGGTTAGTTTTAACTACAGTAAAAAAAAAATTGTTTGTATATTGTTCTCATCAAGCCGGACAACTTTCTAATTTACATTCATTAGCTCCAGCCATCAGGAAGTCAGATATTTTGGTCTGAATGTGGATTTTTTTTGCTAAATCAGCCTCTGAATTTTTAGCCACTCCTCTTAAACTATTTATTTTATTCCCACCAAACTTTTTCAACATGATGAAAATACATTACATATGCTAAATTGTGAATGGATAATAAATATCTTAAACGGTTTTGCTATGGCGAGGGATTAAAGTAATGTCCAAAAAGGAAACACTAAAAATCTTCTAAAAATGTAATTATATACCATTTATTTCTATATAAAAGTAAACAAATATCACAACTAAACCCATTTTATTCTGTTTTTGCAATTCAAGAAGAATGAAAAAGTTAAAAACAGGCTATTTAGTGCTATTTGGTTAAACAAAAAAGCAAACATAGGGCTATACTGCCCTCTTGTGTCCAAAAGGACATCAAAATAATATATAAAACTTTTTACCAGCTAGGCCAATAATGTATTTAAATATACATTTATTAGGTATGTGTCTGAGGATATTTTCCCACCGATTAATCGACGTGTGACACAGCTGGGGGCTTTTGAATTGCCAACTTAAAAACGAAAGTAAAATATGTTAGTCCGCACTGACATTGATAGTGGTTGAGCGAGCGTTTCAAATGAATTCCTATAGAAGTAGGAATTAACTGAAAAACGTTCACTCTGTTCTGCTCGTTCCTCACCGTGGATGCGCACCGTTTTAAATAGCTAATATGAGCATTTAAGTTTAATTTTAAAATTAGCACCTTTTGGGGGGAGGATTGCTTGAAATTATTTTACAAAAGCACAATGTTGTGTTTTATTGCAACTGTACACAAATATAAGTTAACACTTTGCAGTTTGAATGTCGTCCTGTATAATGACGGAGTATGTTTTTTTTTTTCAATCGCACCCACGCCACACACACACACACACGGTTTACTATCTTTGTTGGGACTCTCCATAGACTTAATGGTTTTATACTGTACAAACTGTATATTCTATCTCCTCACACTAACCCTAGCCCTAAACCTACCTATCCCAGAAAACTTTCTGCATTTTTACATTTCCAAAAAAACTCATTCTGTATGATTTATAAGCTTGTTTACCCATGGGGACCTCTATTTAGGTCCCCACTGTGACACGAGTCCCCATGAGTCGGTGTGCATTCAGGTTGAAGTCCCCACCGGGATAGAAAAACATGAACACACACACACACACACACACACACACACACACACACACACACACACACACACACACACACACACACACACACACACACACACACACACACACACTACAGCATTGTAATCTTGACATCGCAGCCTGTTCATTATAGCCTTCATAAAATATAATAATAAAATAGTCAACCTAACATATAAAAATTACACTGCTCTAAATAGTCAGTAGTACAATTCATACATTCACAGTAAGCACCGCTCCACTGTGATGTTTCCAAGCACATTTTTGTTTTGAAGAACAAAGCCTATAATAAAGAATAGTTTAGCATCCAAATACATCGCAAATGTTGAAACAAGAGGGTTACGTGAGCCCAACACTGCTTTCTTTCATTTTTATTTTTACATTAAATTTAAAGGATTTGTTGTGGAATATTTTGAGTGTATCATAAAATCAGAATAAGGTAAGTCAAGTAATATTTTTGGTCTTTTATATATATATATATAAATATAGCTGCGAGCAGTGATGAAGGGCCAAAGCCGGCGGCACCGCCACCCCGGTGCCTTTAGGTAACTAAAGGCACCGGGGTTGCGGTGCCACCGGCTTGGGCCCGTAATCGCTGCTCGCAGCTATATTTCAAAGTGTAACCTTGTGTAGCTACATAGTGTAGTAGTGAAAACAATTATTTATTGAAATCTTTCTTAGGTGCTCGGATGACTCCATTGGATGACCCCGAAATGTCTACACCACCAAGTAAGATATATAATGTAGACCTAACTGTAAATTCAGTTTATTATATGATGCTGTGCTGTATTAACAGGGCGCAGTTAACTTTGTATGCTGCACTCAGCTGCCTTCTATTCATTTCTCAATTCATCAAATATCAAGTGGAAATTGCATTGACCACTCACCAATGACTTCTGACTGCGTTTGTTTCTTGCAATAAACTCAAGATTGATCAATTCAATCTGCTGTAAGAGAGTTTTATAGGGTTAGTGATGGAAAACTTGCAGGTCAATGGGCATCAACGTTTAAGGTTGGTAAACACATTGGCATGTGTTATTCAGGTGTCAAAGTTGTGCAAAATAGGAGGAAGAAACCTCAAAGACAGTGCCAGAAGAATGCTGGACAGGTAAAGCCTACAAAATGTGCAACATTAATCAAACACTGTTGTGTCAATACTGAATAAGTCTTTCATGTGGTCATAATGCAAATCAGAAATTTAAAAAAGAATTCCTTTAACGGTCATTTTGAAATTGTTAACCACCTTAATTTGTATTATATTTTTTTGTGTTTTTTCTAAAATTCCCTCATGTCAAAATTCAAAATGAAGGGGGGTGGTCCCCTGCAGAAGGAGGCTTTTGAAAACACTGCATTGTTCTCAGTCATTAGTGTGTGTGTGTGTGTGTGTGTGTGTGTGTGTGTGTGTGTGTGTGTGTGTGTGTGTGTGTGTGTGTGTGTGTGGACATGTTTTTCTACACCGGTGGGGACTTAAACCTGAATGCACACAGACTCATGGGGACTCGTGTCACCGTGGGGACCTAAATAGAGGTCCCCATGGGTACAAAAGCTTATAAATCATACAGAATTTGTTTTTTTTGAAAATGTAAAAATGCAGAATGTCTCCTGTGATGGGTAGGTTTAGGGGTAGGGTTAGTGTAAGGAGATAGAATATACAGTTTATACAGTATAAAATCCATTACGTCTATGGAGAGTCCTCACAAAGATAGTGCACCAGACTGTGTGTGTGTGTGTGTGTGTGTGTGTGTGTGTGTGTGTGTGTGTGTGAGTGAGTGTGATCATATATATATATATATATATATATATATATATATATATATATATATATATATATATATATATATATATATATATATATATATTGCTTTGGAAACTATATATATATATGTGGTTATGGAAATAAAGCCAACAATTAATCGTTGTTTTATAAACTAACAGTTTTTTTTTTTTTTTTTACTTTTTATTTGGTCATTCTTTATATTTTTATTATCTTAAGTTGTTGTTTTCCATATTTTGTATCATCTTTATATTGTATTTGTAATATTTAATTTGGTCATTTTAATGTTTGGATCTTTTTGAAAGTTGTCTAAGTTGTTAATGTTCTTTTTCTAAATAAAACTTTTATATTTAATTTGTTTGGCTGGATTGTCATTTATGAGAACCTGTTATATTTGAGTGAAAAGAATCCTTTAGCCTCATTTTGTTGTCTATTACATGTAGGCCTATATGTAGTTGTTCAATAGCTGTCTAATTGATGAATAGTCTATTCTTGGGCTGTGGTTATACGTCTATTAGATTTTCACTGACAGCCCAAATTCAGCCTTGTTTTAGCCTAGACCCATATTCACTGTCTATTAGACGTACAGTGAGGAAAATAAGTATTTGAACACCCTGCTATTTTGCAAGTTCTCCCACTTGGAAATCATGGAGGGGTCTGAAATTGTCATCGTAGGTGCATGTCCACTGTGAGAGACATAATCTAAAAAATAAAATCCAGAAATCACAATATATGATTTTTAACTATTTATTTGTATGATACAGCTGCAAATAAGTATTTGAACATCTGTCTATCAGCTAGAATTCTGACCCTCAAAGACCTGTTAGTCTGCCTTTAAAATGTCCACCTCCACTCCATTTATTATCCTAAATTAGATGCACCTGTTTGAGGTCATTAGCTGCATAAAGACACCTGTCCACCCCATACAATCAGTAAGAATCCAACTACTAACATGGCCAAGACCAAAGAGCTGTCCAAAGACACTAGAGACAAAATTGTACACCTCCACAAGGCTGGAAAGGGCTACGGGGAAATTGCCAAGCAGCTTGGTGAAAAAAGGTCCACTGTTGGAGCAATCATTAGAAAATGGAAGAAGCTAAACATGACTGTCAATCTCCCTTGGACTGGGGCTCCATGCAAGATCTCACCTCGTGGGGTCTCAATGATCCTAAGAAAGGTGAGAAATCAGCCCAGAACTACACGGGAGGAGCTGGTCAATGACCTGAAAAGAGCTGGGACCACCGTTTCCAAGGTTACTGTTGGTAATACACTAAGACGTCATGGTTTGAAATCATGCATGGCACGGAAGGTTCCCCTGCTTAAACCAGCACATGTCAAGGCCCGTCTTAAGTTTGCCAATGACCATTTGGATGATCCAGAGGAGTCATGGGAGAAAGTCATGTGGTCAGATGAGACCAAAATAGAACTTTTTGGTCATAATTCCACTAAACGTGTTTGGAGGAAGAAGAATGATGAGTACCATCCCAAGAACACCATCCCTACTGTGAAGCATGGGGGTGGTAGCATCATGCTTTGGGGGTGTTTTTCTGCACATGGGACAGGGCGACTGCACTGTATTAAGGAGAGGATGACCGGGGCCATGTATTGCGAGATTTCAGCCCGTTCTCATCCTAGGGCATCATATATTGATGCTTTTGACATTTCGTCGAAATCGAACGCACATGGCACCCTTTAGCGTCAATATGAGACGCAGATAGAAATGGGCCAGAAGGCACCTCCTAGTGGTCTAACGCTAACCCTACACCAGACCTAAACCTACCCATAACCGAACAAAGCTCTGTGCATCTCATATTGACGCTAAAGTGTGCCATGTGCGTTCGATGTCGAAGGAATGTCAAAAGCGTCAGTATATGACGCCCAAGGATGAGAATGCGTTGGAGATTTTGGGGAACAACCTCCTTCCCTCAGTTAGAGCATTGAAGATGGGTCGAGGCTGGGTCTTCCAACATGACAATGACCCGAAGCACACAGCCAGGATAACAGATAATAGAGAATCTTTGGAGGGAGCTCAAATCTCCGTGTTTCTCAGCGACAGCCCAGAAACCTGACTGATCTAGAGAAGATCTGTGTGGAGGAGTGGGCCAAAATCCCTCCTGCAGTGTGTGCAAACCTGGTGAAAAACTACAGGAAACGTTTGACCTCTGTAATTGCAAACAAAGGCTACTGTACCAAATATTAACATTGATTTTCTCAGGTTTTCAAATACTTATTTGCAGCTGTATCATACAAATAAATAGTTAAAAAATCATACATTGTGATTTCTGGATTTTTTTTATTTTTTTTATTATGTCTCTCACAGTGGACATGCACCTACGATGACAATTTCAGACCCCTCCATGATTTCTAAGTGGGAGAACTTGCAAAATAGCAGGGTGTTCAAATACTTATTTTCCTAACTGTATAGTCGTTTAATATCTGTCTAATTAATGACTAGTCTATTCTTGGGCTATGGTTAGACGTCTATTAGATTTTCACTGACAGCCCAAATTCAGCCTTGTTTTAGCCTAGACGTCTGGGCTGTGTTTTGACGGCTATTAGATGTCTTTTAGACGCAAATTGCTTCCTGGGATAGCTTACATTCAGCTACAAACCCATTGTAAACACAGCCTAGTTCTCGTCAAAAGTATATAGTCAATTACAGTTGTTATAGGCTATAGCTAAATGTGGTTGCTTAGAATTATCAGCAGTCAGCAGTCAGCACTATCACAAAATGTCAAAGTAGGCTAGCTACCAAATAATTAATTATTTTATTAGGCTAGCCTAGCCTATCAATGGTATGGTTGATGAATAGTGCTATATTGTAAATGTCACAGTATTTTAGCATAATAAGCCTCTTTAAAGAATGACCTCCGTGATTTCGGAAATGGACTTGTCCGTTATTATGGACATGAGCACAAAATTCCCCCAAATACCAGTAGCGTTAGTGTTCATGCTGATGATCTTACTCATGTGTGGCATCAGATTATATTTCCGCTATTATGTCAAAGTGCACATAATGTTATCATAAATCAAAACGTATTGTTATGTAAATATTTGCAATTAAGAAACGGATTATGAAATAGCCTACTTAAACGAAGTTAGCCATTTATAATATAACTTTTGCATGCAGAGAAAAACAATTGAGATTTGCGCTTAAGATCCGTGTCATTTAAGTGCAAAATAATAAATAGCCTAGGCTAGATATTAATTTCTTGAAGTAGGCTAAATACCAATGCTTTCATTTTTTTTTTCCTATTTGATTTCAGGCTTTGCTTTTCTCTGGGCTGCTCGAGACAATCAACACAACGCGGCTTCCGTTAAGCGAAAAACAAAGTTTGAATGGATGTCATTAGTGGTTCAAACTGGATTAAAGGCTGAATTCTGTGAAGGACAACTAAAAGAACAATAAGTCAAAGGTATTTCAATTTAGTAGGCTATTTGCCTTTGAGGCACTGTAAAATCGGTATTGTGGTTTTTCGACATAAAAACCACGAGATGGCGGTGTTTACAACTCCAACTGAATTTAGACAGCTGTACAAACAAGGAGCAACATGCGAATTGTCTTTGAGATGAAAACTTAGTATTCATCACAATATTGCAATTTAATTAGGCTATGTGGAGCAATATTAGAATCATGCACAATTGGTTTTATTAAAATATGTTTTTCATTAAAAGAATAATAATAAAAATGGTAAAATATAGCTTATAAACTTCATTTATTTAATTGCATTTCTTTTCAACGTGTCATTCCTAATTCATGAGTAAACCGGCAGGAAGTTTTGATGGATGAAAGGACAGTTTTAACAGGAGGGAACAATTTAAAGCAGCTCACACTTAAAATGTTGTAGCCTAGAAGATGGAGATTAGTTTATGACATCCTCTTGCATTATAGTTTTTTTTAAGACATTGACTCTCTAAATACCTTCGATAGCTCTATGCTTCTTTAGCAATCATATTCAGAGGATAATAAAGGGTTAGTTGTCACACGTTTTACTCTATGCACTGAAAGCAAGTCCATTTCTTTATAAACATTCTGTTGAACGTTTCCACTGTTATTGTGCAGAAAAAGAAAGAAAAAAAATAATATATATAGTTAATTTCATTAAACACAAGACGACCTTTTGTGACAACATGGCCCATATCCTACTATCTGGGTTAAGTTGCCTTTAAATTATTTTATTTTTTTAAAGAAATTTGAACAGTAAAGCAAAAATGAAACAGAAATATAATACACAGAAATATCAAACCCTTATTTGCCCAACAAATATTAATGTAATTGATAAATAAAAAGTATAACATTTAAGACAACTTTCCCCAGCCTGACATTTAGAAAAACTCCCTTGTCAGTCTATTGTTTAAAAAATGTGTTAACAGTAAATTATGATGCCATTGTAATTTTAGTTTGAAGGACAGAATTCATAAAAATATTGTAATTTAATAGGGATTTGAACTATTTAATTGATACAAAACCACTAGAGAAAAGAAGTTACCGAGATAGCATCCTTGTTGAAAACTAACCTCACAAAGACTGCAGGACAAAATGAATAAGTTTTGCAGTAGCTGCTATGCACAAACATTGACATTGTCCCGGTCTGAAGCAACTTCAACTCAAATTCATACTTTAAATACAAGTATGTTTAGAACAGATCAAAAAAGCGTTATGTCTGTCTGGGACTCTGGGTTGATGCGTCAGCTGTGAGGAATCACATAGGGTGACAGTTGTAGCCACGAGTTAAATGCTGGGGTTTGTAGGAGGGTTTGGGTTGCGGTACATAGTGAATGAATCAGCATGGCAATGTTGGCACACAGACAGAACACCTTCAGGGTCCCTGTGGGCTCCAGTGTGGTCTCAACCGCTCCTGATCCGGTCCACACGCTCTCGACGGATCTGCCTTCAGTGAGGTAGAGTGAGAGAGCCCATATTTGTCCGCTCTCTTCCTACAACGCTTGGCTCCCTGTATGAGTCATTTCTTTTTCACTCGGTTTAGAATACCCCCTCAGTAGAGTTCAAGGAAAACGAAAGCTTAAAGTTTTACACGGAGAGAAATCGTTTAGAATTCCTTTTTTGACTTTTAAGCTTTAGTGAACATGGAGTTCAGGTTCTTGTGACTCTGTCTTCTTGTGTCGGTGGAAAACTAAATGTTGTCTCTCTACATCATTTATTTATTAAGTAATCAGTCCGGGTTTGAGGCTTGTAATGACATCATTGGGACAATCCGTCTGTGGCTGATCCCCTACGTCGGCGTCACTCATCTGATGATTGCCGTTGTCTTTTATGGCTGTGCTGTTATGTGTCAACAAAGCAAAGAGGAAAGATCCTGTTTCTAACAAGGGACACCTGCAGAAATGACGTACCGATTGACCAGGGTGTGTGTTTGTCAGGCGTATGGGGACTGTTTGTTTACTCGTGTGACACACGTTTTGTTGGCAAAACTTTCCCTTCTTTGCTTTATGTTACAGTTAATTACTCAAATGGCACTTACATGATTCTTCATAGTTTGGGAACCATGCTTGATGCTGTATTTGCAGAAGTGCAACAGGTTTTCCATCAGTCTATGGAATTCCCCTTGCACTGTCTATCACACATGGATGTGTTATAAATTGTTGTATGTTTATTTTATAGATAAATAAATACAACATGTTTTAGTAAAATAATTGCAAAAAATAATGTAGTAAATGTAGAAATAATTAAATAATATAAAAAAAAACAGTAAAATACAAACTAATAAATTCCTAATGAAAAATAATATCTGATGAATATTTTCTACACACCGTTCAAAAGTTTTGGGTCACTAACCTTAGTTTAGGGTCCAATTCTCACTATTAACTAGTTGCTTAGCTTGTATTTTACTAGGGTATTGGCTGTTTATTAGTAGCCTACTTATAAAGCACATATTAATGCCTTGTGACCATATTCTATATCCCTTAATCTTACCCAATACCTAAACTTAACAACTACCTTACTAACTATTAATGCACAGTAATAATGAGTTAATTGAGGCAAAAGTTAAAAGTTAGTTGATAGTGAGAATTGGACCCTGATCTGAAGTGTGACCAGATTTTTAAATGTTTTTGAAATAAGTAGCTACCAAGGCAGCGTTTATTTGATTTAAAAACACAGTAAAACAGTAAGAAACTCTAGAAACATTTCTTACTATTACCAATGTTGAATATCTTTGTGGAAAATGTGATAATTCACCCCCCCCCCCAAGCATTTTTTCGATAAAAAAAGAAAAAAGAAATAGAAAATTTGAAATATCCTTTTTTTTGTAACAATGGAAAAGTCTTTACTGTCACTTTTGATCAATTTAATGCATCCTTGCTGAATAAAAGTATTTAAAAACAATCTAACTAACCCCAAACATTTGAACGGTAGTTTAATACATTTATATAAGCAGACTTAAATCAAGACCATATATATATCACATGCATTCTGAGTCATTTATTTTGAGCAAGCCTGTGTTTTATTTCCATGTAGGTTTATTCATCTTACGTTTGAGACCAGAGTGGACTCATTGCCTGCTCACTTCTTCCATGTTCCGTCCCTTTAACATTTTAAATGTGGGGAGGGGAGGGAGGGAGGACAGATCAGTTTGTGGAGGAAGCACTGTCATATCCAGGAGGAAGTATGACTCAGCCGTGTTGCATTTTTCAAGGCTGATTCAGCTTTGCCAAGGAAATGGGGTCTTCAAAGTAGTTTGAACGCCAAGAAAGTGACACCGATCCCTTTTGTGGTCACATTGTGCCGGGTGGCGTATAGCAGTCGTGGCAGTGTCAGTCCAGCGACGCTGTTAATGGCTGCTGGGGAACAGAGCTGTCACTTCTGTGGAGTTGAGCATCTGAAAGCCTGCGTTGAGAAAAGACGGAGACTATTCACCCTGGTTCCCTGAAAATTCCCCCTATGCCCTCTCTCGCTTTCCTCTTCCTCGTCGGCTCTCGTGTTTCAATGCATTGCATTTAACTCTTCATACCCCAAAGTCTTGCACTTGAAGCAGAACTACTTTCAACATTTATAATAATATGAAATGTTTCTTGAGCACCAGATCAGAATTGCATTATTTCTGAAGCATCTTAAGACACTGATTAAAATAGAAAAACTTATTTTAAATTCGAATAATATTTGACAATATTACTGATTTTACAGATTTGATCAAATAACGCAGTCTTGGTGAGCATAAGACACAAAAAATACTAGATATAATGAATAGGTTTGTCTGTGAAGAAAAGTTATTTTGCATTCAGTAAAAATACAATGCACATAAAATATTAATGGACAGAGTTTACTGCCAGTACTTGATCCCGACTGCACCTGCTACAGGGTGTGCATGTAATTCAATGTGTTTCATCAGCCTAAACCTTCAATAGATCATTTTAGCAATGGAACGATGTTTCCCTTTGGGATGTGTTTTACTGTACCAAAGCCTGGCATCCATAAATGTGTTAAGAGGGAAGATGTTTTCCCAAGAGATTAACCCTTAGGACATCCCCTGCACTGGAAAAGAGGCTCTCAGCTGATTCACACACAAAAACACGCACACACTTATCCACAAGTATGTGTTGTAACTCCGTAATGCCGGGTAGTCGCTAGGCAACGGTCTTACTTTTAAGCTACTCGAAACAAAAGGACACACTCAAAATCTTGCTGTGTGCCGAGTTGTAGAGGATCTTCAAATAAAGGAGAGTGAGAAGCTCTAAATCACAGATTCATCTTCAGCAGAGCTATCAGTGGAGCAGCCATTAAATGGGGTAGTTCATCTAAAAAAAAAAAAGTAAATTCTGTCATCATCTACTACCTTCATGTCGTTCCAAACCTCTATGACTTCCTTTCTTCAGTGAAACACAAAACAAGATATTAATCATAATGTTCATACTGCAGTTTTCCAAACAGTGAATGTGGAAATCGATTGATTGTATGGAAAAGAGCATTGTGTGAATTATCCACAGGTATCCATAGGTTTGGAACGACACAAGGTTGAGTACATTTTTGTGTAGTTAATTTTTAACGCCATGTGCTTTTTAGCATAGCTAGATAAATGAGTGCACCAAAAAGGATATAGATAGCAGATAGCAACTCTATGGTAAAAAAGAATTTCAGAGAGGGAGAGAGAGAGAGAGAGAGAAAAACTTGTAATCCCTGCATGGTGGCCTCCTGTCATGTGGTGTTCATTTCTGTCATGCCTTCTTCCTCTTTTTCATCTATCAATGATGGCTTCTCTCCCCTCCTCCTCATATTGCACAACAGCTTCCTTTCTACAGGGCTCAGGGTATGAATGAAAACCTAACCCGTGTCACATGCCACTGGCTGGGGTCAGATGCTCCCTGACTGCTGAGTTGTGCTGCCTCGCCAGATTTTGTTGTGGACAGCCAGACTACTGTCCTGCACTATAGGGCATCAGCAGGGACCGCACCGGGGTCATGTGGTCAGACTCAGCTACAGCAATGAGCAAGAGCACTGCAGAGTTGACAGTTGACGTTACCTTTCATAGTGTCACTTTTAGGCCCTGTTTACAGCTGGCGTTAAGATGCGTTTTGGTCGATCGAATCACAAGTACACGAGGGAGACATACCCGTTTACACCTGCTGTTTTCCGTCTCTCTTGTCCATTTTCAACCACTTATGTCCTGATTTTTTCGAGGGGAGGGTCTATGGGCTTGTAAATGTATGTTTTTTTCCCAGATATTTCGATCTAATGGACGAAATAAGCTTGAGCAATATGAACGTGACCGGAGAAGCCGAAAAAACGCGCAGAACGAAGCTGCAAGACCACGCAGAACGCTGCAAGTGCCTGTTTGAAATCAGGAATGGTGAGAGTACTTTGTGCTTGGAACGATTTGGTCTTCAATCCAAACTTGGGTCTCCAGCTGACAAAGTTTAAATCCCGTCTGGCTAGCGCGCTTCCCATAATGTTTATGCTTTAAGTCAGTAGACGGAGAGAAGACGGTCTTTTGTGGGTGAATTCGAACTCATTTGACCACATGAGCGTTTACACTACGAAAGCAATCCGGTCGAATGCGTTTTCGACTACATCTGGAAGTGGCTGAAAGTGGACAAGCTCAAAACGTTTTAGAAATCGTTGTCCACTTGTGATCAGATCGACCAAAATACATCTTAATACCAGGTGTAAACAGGGCCTGAGTCTGCTAACTGTGGCACAAAATTTTCTGTCATATTTACTCACACTTATATTGTAAGCTCGTTTCCGCCTCAGAATAACAAAAAAAGCTAATTGCGACTTTTTATCTCACAGTCCTGACTTTTTTTTACTCGCAATTGGGTTTAAATCTCGCAATTCTGATTTTTTTCTCAGAGCTGCGAGATGTAAACTCGCAATTGGGAGAGAAAAAATGGAATTGTGAGATACAATGTTTTAAACTCTTTTATTCTGTGGGGGAAACAAGCTTCCATAATATTGTCTACTCTAAGCCAACGTGATGTTATTTTTACTGTATGTACATTCTTAAAAAAATCTCTTATTGTGTTTACACACTCAGAAAAAAAGTACACTGGGGCGGTACTCTTTTAAAAGGTAGGCTACACCTTTGTACCTAAAGAGTGCATATTAGTACTTCAAATGTAGTCTATATATTATAACCTTTTTAAAGGGTACTGATCCCAGTGACTGCTTTTGTACCATTTTTTTTCCTGAGAGTGCAATATATAAATAATAAATCAAACTGTGTGGAAACAACATGAGGGAGAGTAAATGAGTACATTTGGTCACACTGTTCCTTTTAATTGTGATGATCTTTCAACAGTTAAATTTCTCTTACATAATTTGTGTCCTGCTATTTAAGGGTCAAAAGTAACATGATGTCAGAGGCAAGACATCCACAATGACTCTTGTTAAATTTGACTTTACAATGACAAGATTGTTAGTCATCAAACCTGGTGCCTTATTTGTTTTGAATATAATTTATAAATAGAAATAGTTTCTTGCAAATACATTTTCTAAGAAGAATTTTATTTTAGTAAAGATATTGCTTTTTTTGTAGGGGATGACGTTTTTTCATCTGCTGGGGTAACACTTCAGGTAAATAGGGTAAAAAATGATATGAAATATCTAATAGTCCTATAAAAATGAAGTGAGTTAATACTCTTATTGCATTTTTAATATTCTTTTATATTCTTAATATAAAAATTCATACACTATATAAAAGGTTGTGAACACCAATTTTTGCACAAATAAAATAAATCAGAAAGCAAATATAGTATAAGCACATCATTCTGCATTGTGAATTTACTTATGTGCAAATTTAATTTTTTATGTTTAAATGACTATTAAATGCAGGCACAAAATTCATATTTAAACTATAGCATTCATGCAAACTCTAAAGCATATTCTTTTAATCTTTTTTGTAAGCATAAAAACAATTTCAAAGACTGATGGATACAACAGTACAACTTTTTAATTAAATTTAATGCAAAATCACTGTGTGCAGCCTCGGCATAGCAAGGCAGCGATGTAACAGTTCAGAAGTGGGACATGCTGCTATATTAAAAGACAATTAACCCTTGACTGTTGACCTCTTCTCAGATGTTTAGCAGCTAGTCCTGTCTGTACACATATTGACTTTCATCAGCCCTAACCTGCGGGGTCACGGATGACTGATTGCGGAAACATTTGTATTTTTAGTAAACCGTTTCAAAAATGTACATCGGAAAGATGTTTGCAGCCATCATCATGCATGGGCTTCTCTTGGGATGTAGAATGAATGTATGAACATATTGGAGTCAACCATGCCAACTAAGCGGATAAGGATGCTCAGAAGTCTCTGGAGTCCAAATATTTAGTGCATGCATGCAGTGATCATCTCCCTTGGGATTCACGTTTGTCTGTTTAACCTCCCTTTCGTTCAAGCTGCAGGAATGAGGACGCAATTGTGGAATGTGCACACCTTGGATCATGACAGAGAGAGAGAAAGAAGGAAGGAAAGGAGGGAAAGAGGAAGTCAAGCACATCCACCACATGCATCTGGGCTTAGGGGATCTTCTTCCTTGGCCGCTGGTCAACATGTGGAAAGGACCAGGATGCTTGTTGATGAATAATTCTGCAGTTTTGTTCTACTTCTAATTGTATGATTCTGACTTTACAAGTGGGACATATCATTCAACTTTGCATCTAATGTTAATTATAATGCAATAGAGCTAAAGTTAATTAACAATGAACTAATTAACTAAATTTGTTCACATTTCAAGTTAAGTTATAAATTAACATAGTCAATGTATTATGAAAATTATGAATTAACATTAATATATGTACACTACTTTTGAAAGTTTGAGGTCAGTAAGAAAATAAAATAAATGAATGCTTTTATTCAGCAAGAATACATTCAATTGATCAAAAGTGACAGTAAAGAATACATTTATATATTTCTGAAGGATCATATGACGCTGAAGACCGGAGTAATGGCTGCTGAAACTTTTGAGGGTAGGCAGGCATAGATTCAGAGGCATAAGGCATAATGTAAGTATTACATACAACAATGCAACAATAATAAAACAATGCAATGACATTTACTTTTTACTTCTGATACTTAAGTATTTTTAAAAAAAGAGAGTACTTCTGTACTTTTTACTACAACTTTTACTTGTAACGGAGTAATATTTGACCCGTATCTGTACTTTCACTCAAGTAAGGAAGTTGTGCACTTTGTCCATCAGTTTTATACCTTATGGTTTAAATATAGTTCCCACAACTATCTGACCACAATGAAACATAATGAATCATCATACTTAAAATAATACCATCAGTGCTGAAGTTCAAAGTTTTATATATCAAGTTCATTCTAACAAAGAAGAAACATTGGAAGCAAAAACTTTTTTTTTTTTTTTTTTTTTTTAGCTGATATAGTTGAGGTCCACGTCAGGTCAGCAGCACTGGACCCTGAGCTCCTTCATACACTGTGGTCTCATGTATACACTTGACACATTCCCACCCTCCTCCTTCTTCCCTTCCAGTCTGCCATGGTCATGAGACTAGCCCATGTGTGTATTGTACACTGCGTGATAACCAGGAGAAATGTCTAAACCCCTACAGCAGGACAAGACTTGCAGCGTGTTGATGGAGTGTATCATGTTGTTAAAGCTTCACAGGTACTTAGTATTGAGTAATGCAGACAGAATGCATTCCCACCCACACAGGGGGCCGCCAAAGATGCTAAACGGTCACACCAAAGTTAGGCGCAGATATGAGTCATATCAGGGTTTGGATGTAAGACATCACTCTGTATGGAGATTTGGTACTGGATAGGCAACTTCCGGCTCCCACGAGATTCTAATATCATTCACAGCAAACGATCTGCATTATGTGGCAGAAATGTGTCGTTAAAGGAAGAGTTCACCCAAAATGTACCTTAGCATTACCTTAAGATTAATAAATGCTGCAGAAGCATGTTAACAAATAAAACATTATTGTAGAGTGTTACCATATTAATGCTTTTGCAGCTGTGAGTTAGCAATTAACAACGGTATTAATTATTAATAAATGCTGAAAAAATGCTCCTTTATGAGTCCATGGTACTTAAAGTACTATTGTTAATAAAATTGAACCTCATTTTAAAGTATTAGGCTACCGATTAAATGTATGCAATGTTTATTATGCAATGTCAAAACTTAAGTGGTGTCTTAAGGGAAATCGTTTGCTTTTGAACAACAACCTTTGGGAGTATTAACACACTTTTTAATAAAAAGGATTTATTTGCCTATATAATTATTGGCTCATCTTTCAGAGCATTTGGAGAGAGGCAGTTTTCGCACCAAGCGCTCTCCGTCCAGAAATATTCACAGTCGAGACAAGGCCTCGTCTCCATGGCACCCGAGCGAGCAGATGGAATGGAGTCTATGCAGCTGAAGTGAAATGCAGAAACTTTCGTCAGTTTCTAATCTGCCCTTGGCACTGAGGTCCACGTAAGCTGCGCTGATATTAAGAGATTCTCTATGAGTCACTCAGGTATTAAGGGAAAATACAATGCCCTTGCGAGCATTCTTTTAATGCGGGGTTTCATTGTCAAATGCATTTGCGCGCCAAAGAAAATTTCCACAGTGCCTTTTAATGCCTCGCGCAACGACGCATCCAGGCGCTCAAACTAATAGCCCCATATAAACGACATGCTTCGGATCCCCTGCTTTGCCTTGTGTTTTATATGTAGCGTTTCCATATTGTATTGTATTACAGTCCAGAATTATAATGCACTACAAGGACCGTGGGAGGTTGAGTGAATATCTATAATGCATTTGAATAGATCCACTCTTGTGTGTGGTGTGAAAAGGTCAGGACTGACTGAGATTAATGTCGCTTTATGACCTTTGCAGGTTATCTGGGTATTACACCACATTTGAATCAACTACAGTACGGTGTGTGTGTGTGTGTGTGTGTGTGTGTGTGTGTGTGTGGGCCATGACTTAATAGCCTATCTGATTCAAGGCGAGAGAAAGTAAAATGAGAGGCGTTTAGAGTCGGAAAACTGCATGCTCGTCATGTAGATATCCTGAACGAATGACGCCAGTGCCGTCGCTCAGCCCACACCCCACACTGCACCTTTCACCTCTGACCTACTAAAGAGAAGCCGGCTAAACTCACAGTCCGAGGCGAGTCGTCGCAATGACCAAATGAATGCGCGGACGCTTCTATGCGGTTAATCTGCCACGATCAGTCCAAGCAGTGACCCAAGGGAAGCCCTGACAGAGCATCAATTATCATTCCACACAAGCCCAACCATGGCCCCGGAGGACCCCCGCTGATGTCATCACACAGCTCTAGATATCAAACGAGCGATTTACTTCCATTACACGCTATTCAGAGGTTTACATTACTGGAATACTTTCACCCTGGCCACTTTCCCCTCTAGAAATAACTGCAACGTCAGAGTTTTAGCTCACGAACACAAGTGTTCTTGTCTGCGAAGAAGAAAGTGGTGCCCGTTTATGATTCACGAGTTCACATGCTAATGAAATCTAATATTATAATGCGTATTTGGCTTGCTGTCCGGGGGGAGGGCTCCGAGCTCGGAATTCGGCCCGACCCCAGAGTACCCCCCCATGAAAGTATAGATCAGGGTTCACCAATCTCGGTCCTGGAGGGCCGCTGTCCTGCAGAGTTTAGCTCCAACCCCAATTAAACACACCTGAACCAGCTAATCAAGGTCTCACTAGGCATACTAGAAACTTTCAAACAGGTGTGTTGGAGCTGGTTGGAGCTAAACTCTGCATGGACAGCGGCCCTCCAGGACCGAGATTGGTGAACCCTGGTATAGATCATAGGTTGGCTATCTATGAGCAGACTCAGCCGAATGTGAGGTGATGGGGTGGTGGCGGGATGCTTAGAAAATTGTCATGAGACAGGAGATAAGGGAAGGCTTTATTTATACTGGCTTCTTCTTGTGCTGATTGGATGATTACCTGAACATGCTCCTCCCGAACTTTGTTACATAAAACTTCATTTTGTGATATAATATTTGTTAATTAGCAGATACGAACTTCCTGTAGCGCAACAGGTGTAGCCTAAGCAATGCCATGGGTTTGATTCAAACAAAAAGATAAAATGTAAACCCTGAATTCGTCTGCCAAATGCATAAATGTAAAGTTAAAAGAGAAGAGCAAAAACAAGCTTTTGTTTAACTGTTTTTATTATTAATAGTGAAATGTTAATAGTCAAATAGTGAAACGGCGTGAAATGGTTTCGACCCTCGTCTGTGGGGTGTGAATTTGGCGCTTCATGCGGTCACATGATGGCTGTGTCTGCTGGGGTGAGCAGACAGATGGGAAGTGGCTGTTCCTGGAGCAGCTCGAGTGTGTTCTCCTGTTCCTGTTGTTTTATTGAAGTGATTCCAGTATCCGCTGGCTAGGCATTGGGTCGCAGTATAGAGCGCATACAGAGGCTCATGACCACCTGCCTCCATATTCCTGTTGTACAAACAGTAGTGCAAGGGGAAATGGCACCATTGGAAACACCTGTGCCTGATTCCATAATGACCCGCTGCAGTAAGACCCCCCCTCCACTTTCATTTCTCTCTTCATTCTTCAGTGCTGCCTAAAAGTCACACTAGGCTTTGAGCATGTGATGTTATACTTGAAATTAGGGCTGTTAAATAAAAAAAAACCTCTCTAAAATAATAATTAAATGTTTTTATTTAAATATAAAATAAAAACTTTTTTTAAATATAGGCTACTATCTACACTACACCCAAAAGAGGCCAGTCTGTGACTTTTAGCTTCTGTATTGGTCAAATAACTTGCAAATTTCTAGGTCAGATTTTACCAGTTTGAACTTTGGTGTGCAGCGAAAAGCTTGTCAGCTTTCTGACTCACATATGGATGGAAGTGGATGGAAGTGAATGGAGCTCTAAGTGTGATTGCTGTGACCTAACCAGGTGCGAAAATGACGTGCGACAGGACATTTTGTTGAATGTGTCATGCTTGGTAGCCTTGTCCACTGTGAAATCTCATTGGTCCTATATCTCACTCATTTTGATTCACTATTGCACTATAGTTTACTGTTGAAATTTGTCATTGTGAATATGCTTTTGTGCAATACTTTTTGTACACAATTTTGCATACTTTTGTATTATAAATTGTTTGTGGTATTCCTATAAATGTTTAAATGTCGTCATAACTACATTAAACAACAAACATCTGATTGGGCAAATTTGCATTCAGTGTAAACAAATGGTGGTTTCAAACACAAAGGAATTTCAAATGCTCAGGAACTTTTTAAACGTGGTTCTTTTTAGAAGCTTATTAGCGTTGGTGCATTACAGATATTTTGTTCTATGAAATGGCATTATCATGCAGTGTAATAAACTCACTGGACTCTGTTACTACTTTTTATATTATGCAGTCATGTGTAAAAGGCTGGCAGCGGGCGTTCGCTGCTGTTTGAATGCATTAAGAAAAGACACATAACACAAAGTGAGGACTGTGAGAGATGTGCTATGGCGTTCCTGCAAGGCATTTCTGTCAATATTCCAGTCAGATTGTGTGAAGTCTTAATGAACCGAGTTCTCAGAGGGCTTTTTCATTAGTTCTTCTATGCTACGAATCCCCGAAGACATAATGGTACGAAATATATGAAGATGTCAGAATGTGATTTTATATTGCGTGAATGCTGAATTTTTGTGTGTGTGTGTGTGTGTGTGTGTGTGTGTGTGTGTTGTGGGCGGGTGTGTTCAGACGCAGATGGGTAATAGTGATAAGAAGCTCTTCTGGGTGTATGGCAGAAATATCTTGGATGCCTTTTTAATCCCTGGTGAAATTTGACAGTCTGTCATTGGATGGAAACTGTGCAGCCCTGTGAATATCAAGCTGAACCCATGGTAAGAATAAACGAGAAATAACTGGACGCACTCAGTTTGTATAATTTCAGTACTTTTATTTTGTTTTATTCTCATACAGTAATATGTCTTTTTCAAGCATGCATAATGACTAAACGACTCACCTATTCAATTTCTGAGCAGAGCTGAATTTTTCTACTGGCCTGAAACCCAGCAGACAATGTAGCTGTAGATTGTACCACACAGAAATCTACATTGTATGCCAGGTTCATGACAGCACAATAGAATTCATCCTTCGCTTTCCAAATTTGATGCAATTCGGCATGTCTGCGCATTCAACTCTCATTATTTGTCAGCCTTCAGCAACTCAAAAACATTTGCACAAAGACAACCCCTTGTGACAGGCAAATCACAAAGGGAATGTGACATGTCGCCTTGTCCTTTGTTACCTAATCACTTAAACCGAATCTTCAGCAGTCAAACAAGAAACAATGTCTCATGCCTTCCATTCAAAGACGAATGGCTTCTCGAACTTTTAGCTATGCTGTGAGAGTTCACTCACCTTGCTCAAATTGTTTTAAAGAAGAAAAAAAAAAACAAGACCTGGCTGCGCAGAAAAACTGTTATGACATGGGCCCTCTTTAACGTCCATGAAAGAGCGAGTCCTATTCTGACAGGATGAAGCACACATTGTGATAACATACCACACAATCTGAAAGGAATGTGCCAACAGGAAGCAGAAAATGCCATCAGAGACCCAGTAGCCAGATGTAGCTGCTGATTGCAACACAGGATCTACACTGACTACTGAGCACCTCATGAGCACCCTAACAAGCCACTGGCAGCGGTCGTCCACTCGAGCCGTCCTCAGCGCCTGAGGAAGACAGAGAAAGAGAAGCCAATGGTTAGACAACCCCAAATCAAAGTGTCTGCAGCTTCGGAGAATGACAACAGCCCTCCTTTTTGCTCACAGCGCATAGACAGGCAGCACTGGGGAGGGGGGAGCAAATCTCCCGATGGCCATTTTTAAGCATAGCCAGGGCCGGATTTATGCATAGGCATTCTAGGCATGTGCCTATGTTTGCATTATTATTTCACTCTAATGGTAAAACAATGTAAGACAATTAATTTCTAAATTAATACAATTTGAAATATCGGGGAGAAACCTTGTATCTTCAAATTTAGTCGTTTTTTCATTACTATTGGTCACCCTTTACGTCTGTCTGTGGGTTTTGCAAATGTTTAACCATTGATACGTATTAAAAAGAGCTTGTGACTAAGCCATTGGATCCTCAAACTGTCAGTCAAACCTCATAACTCCACCCGCCTCTATCGTGAATGAAGTGCCGCATGCAGTTTGGACCGTCTCCGCTTGTTTGCAAGGGTAAAAAGAACTGGTTGTTTGAATAAGTACAGCTCTTGAGAAAAGAAATTCTCTCTCCATATAAAGGCTAATGTTTTATGTATTTAAGGAGTGGAGAAGTCTGTTTTTTAGTCTAGCATTTGTTGTCGCGTCATAGTCAATACTGTCTTAAATAGCCTGTGCATAGCCCTTCATCTTTTATAACATGAGATTTTCAACAAATTACAGAAAAACCGAGCGCCCATAGCTACAATAAACTTTGAAACCTGTAAATTGATAAAAACGTAATGCGATGCACTTACTGCCTTAGGTGTGTCCGTTTTAATGGCGGACAAAACATGTAGAGTATCGTCCGACATTCACTGGTCAAAAACTCCATTTGAGCTTATATTTGTTGGAATGTTAATAATGACATATGCGACTGTCTGACCATATAAAGACACAATATCAACTTAGACAACACAGTGTTTTAATAAAAAAAATACAGTGTTTTTGGCCATGGATTCGGCACGGCTCATCACACTATTTTAACTGAACCAGACCTGCATTGTTAATTTTTCTCATAACAAACAGCAACATAAACCTTTGTCAGACCTTTTAATGCGGTTAGATATTATGAAACTGTAAGCCTGTATTTGCGACTACTCCCTGAATCCACTAAGTGGTTTGGCAAGCATAAGTCCGCCTCAGTCAGAGCACTTAATTCAAGTCTTATTAATTAGAAGTGGGTGCTTGTTAGCTGCCCAAGGTGCTCTTTGATTGGGTCGTCATCTAATTAAATCATCCTCATCTAGATAAACTAAAGAGAGTGACTCACATCGTGCTGAATACTTTCTGTTGACAAGGATGCTGAGAGCGTCAGGCAAATTATGTGAGTTTATTGTATTGGTTAACAATAAAGCATTATCATTTGCTGTTTGACTGACAGGAGCATGCAGAGATTATACTGTATGGCTCTATTTCCACCTTCCTTTAAAGGCTCCAGCTCTGCATACCTGAGACCTTGTGACTATATTGATCAAACATACTTCGACCAGCTGATGGTCACTTGACTCCAATTTTTCTCCATTAGGGAGTTCATTCCTAACCTGAATTCCAATGCTCTGTCCCTGCTTGGTGTCAACGTTTATCCCTCTGTAAGCAGGATGATTAGACCGTGGGACAGTGGCAGCATGAGGTCTGAGAACTACTGACAGTTTTTATCCAACAAGAGACGGTGGATTGACTAACTGTATCTGGTTGATTCCAGAATGGTAAAAGGATGGACATTTGGGGGTAAATCATACAAAAGGGAGCCTTATCTGCAAAAAATTACCATGCTAATCCATCAAGTTACTTGGAGTACCACATAAATAGCAAATTAAATTAGTGGTATATGGCTCAAAGAATACCAATAAGAGTGTCTATGGTAAATAAATATTGGTGTAAAAAAGTAATCATTTCCCCCAAAATTTAAATGCATTATTTTTTTTAAATATCGTTTTTTAATTCATAAATATTATCAAGTTTTTTGGGAGTCACACACCACATGACATTTTAGATCCTGAAACAACCCTAAAAATATCAAAACTAATTTTAATTCAAGAAAGAAAAAGAATGCTTTCAATCGGCAAGGATCCGTTAAATTGATACAGCAAGGATGCATTACATCAAATTGACGGTAAAAAGCATTTTTACAAAAGATTTCTATTTAAATTTCTATTTCTATTATTAATAAATGGTGTATCCTGAAAAAATGATCACAGTTTACACAATAGCACAACTGTTTACAACACTGATAACAATCAATGTTTTTTTGAGCACCAAATCATCATATTATAATGACTTCTGAAGGATCATGTGACACTGAAGGCTGGAGCAATGGCTGCTGATAAATCAAATTACTTTTTAAAATTTATTAAAAATAGAAATCTTTTTAAGTTATATTTTTGGCCTTTTGCCTTTATTGGATAGGATAGTGTAGAGGAGACAGGAAGTAATGGGAGGAGAAGGGGGAACAAGATCGCAAAATGATCTTGAGCCGGGACTCAAACTCGGCTTGTTAGGGTGAAGTGTCTACTGCGCTATATGTTGGAGCATTGTCCACAAGGCTGTGCTCCGACATTATAGTCTATTTGTGATGCAGCCTTGGTGAGAATAAGAGACTTCTTTTAAAAAATATATTGAAAAAAAAAATCTTAAAGACCACAAACTTTTGAACAGTAGTGTAGATAGACAAAAAAACACCATTGAAGTATCAAAGTATGTGAAGATACTATCACTGTACCATGGTACGGCCACAGCAATCTTTTGTAAGTGAGTCTTTATGAAACAGTTAAGGCCATTTAGTGAGCAGTGAACTGTCATGTGAGAGTGGCCTTAATAGAATGGTGCTGGTAGAGAATAGATCTCTGTGTTGTTGTGCCTTGTAAACGTGGGCTTAGTTTATGCTAAGCTAAAGTTATGATTGCGCGGCTTAAATGAAAAACTGACAGTCTGCCATTTTAACTGTAAAGTGCTTTGGATTCTAGGGTTTAAAAATTCTGTCAAAACTTGCTGTTTCATTTCCAGAGTGACAGCTGATGTTGACAGCTATATTGTTTCATTCTGTTCCATTTATTTTTTATCCACTGATTGTATTTTTTTGTGGCAGCACCAACAACGGGCTATGAAATGAAATGCACTTTGTAAAGACGTGAATCACAAAAGAAATGCTTTAAGTAAACTAAACAATTCATGTGATGAAGTTACAAATATACAAGCATCTACCACCCCATTAAGCCTTCCTAATTTGCTTCGTGCTACAAAAGGGTGGGGGAGCGTGCCATGAGGCTCTCGAGGGAGGTATGTGCTTCCTGCTGCAACACTATTGTCTGCCCCTAAGGAGAAGCCCCAGCCCGCGACTTCACATGAATGACCTGTAAACATTTGGAGAATTCCGGCACATTCCATTCATAACCTTCCACAGTCACTGCTCAGCCCAAGGGCCTGCTAGTCAGCACATAAGACATGGCTTGTCTTGTAGATACTAAAGTTCTGAGCTAAGGTTCAATTCAAAGTGCTGCGGCAGACATTTCTGCACATTTCAGATTAAATGTGATGGTGTAGTAGCTTCGCAGTATGTGGAAGCCCGGTTTTGTACGTAAAATCTCTATTCTTTTCGAACACTTTGTTTTGACGCTCTTAAAATGTTTTAGACCGAGTTTGTTATTTTAGCACATTTTTTCATTATATATTTATGCATCCAAAAGACTGAAGATACTGAATAAATTGGCAAATTTGCTGCAATATTAAATGATATATAAACAATCAGAAATAAGCATGCGCTCACCTAAACTGAAATGAAGACATGGAGCATCATGTGATCCGAATAGATTGAGCCCATCGGAATAACCCTGTAAGAAAATGAGAGATTTTTTTTTAAATGATTCAACTGATGACCATGATAATCCAAAAGCAGAAACAATAAATTATACATTTTTTAAACACATATAAACATATCTAAAAGGCCCCACAAGTCCTCTGATATCAATAAAAATGGATCTTTAGAGGGACCCGAACTAACGTAGGCCCCTCACTGAAAGAGTGAGGCCCACTCTACCCCACACCGGGCTTTTCATTGAGCACACAAACGAAAGGCTTCAACATTTTTTTTCCCAGTGGACTAAACTATTAGATGATACCACCTTTGTTTTCATTGTACGTAAAATTAAAAAATATGTGAAAGTGTCCCTAAAACCCAGCTGTAGATTGAGCTAAAGACCTCTAAATTATGACTCCTGCTGCGTGGCACCTTTTAACAGCAGTTTCCAAGCTTTTGAATTTTTTTGTTAGTGATCAAAGAGAGAAATTCACTGAGCATGACAGGTAAATTCATGATGATTCTTAAAAAGTGAGGGCCTTTAGGTGGCCTTATGAACAGACATCAAAGTTAGGACTCATCAAAGCCTTGAGGGGAACTCCAGAGCGATATTTCAAGAAGAGAGAGTGATTTCTCTCTCGGCTCCGTAATGAAAACCGAATCAAATAGCAAATGTGATTTATATAGCACCGCTTTTGATGAAAAATGTTCAGCAACATTAATGATAATGATCAATCATCTCTAATGAAGACGTTCACTGCAGGCAGAGCCCAGATCACAGCAGGCTTTGTGTTTATTGACGCGGATCCAGATACCGGGGCAGGTCCAAAACCAGAACTGATGAGCCTCTACTTGTACTACTCACTATTTACAAGACGTGGGCCAGGGCTGTCTTTTAGGGGGAGGTTGAAGATTGGAGGGGAGGAGAAAGGGAAGAGAGGAAGCTGCCAGCGTAACCTCCCTGAGCTGGGCTATTCCTGGAGCACCAGCAAGTTTCAGTTGATGTGGGTTTCCTCCTGGCTGCCTGGGAGATGACTGGCCTGACCACATCCAGATTTTGAGAGGAGCAGCAGCCGAGCCCCTGACCAGAATGCTGTCAACGTGGTCGGTCACCAAACAGGAACTGAATCATTACCCACAGCAGCCCTGAGCGCAGAAGGAAGGAGGGGAACCCAGGCAAGTGTTCAAGAGGGTGTATGTGTGTGTGTATCTATTAGTACATGCCAATGTATTTGTAGGAGAGCACAAGCAAATCAATATGTGATGAATGATTCATACCTCATAGAATCACCATTGTTCTGGTCAGACACCACTGAGGACTACTCTGTTGAACTGGAAATTTCCGAGGTACACGGTATCACTTATAAGACTGTCTAGTCTACCAACAGAACTATTTTCAATCCTTGAGCGCTCATGGCTCAAATCAAAAAATCAATTTTCTACAGAAGGCTCTGGCTGTGTTTTGTCCTCGCCGCCTTTGACCTCCTACCTACATGGGGCAATGCTTCTAAAGAAGTCTGGACTGCTTTCTTTCAAAACCGGCTGTTTGCTATGAACGTGGTCGTATTGAAAACAAGTAGTGAACGGGCCTCGGCTTCATTCAAAACAAAAAAGATATCGCTTTCATGAAGTGGTGGTCTCCTGTCACAGAGAAAGCGGGAGAGTCTAATTCGATTTAGAGTAAGTAGTCGTGGCGTACCAGGCTTGATTAGGGATTGCATCTGGGTAGCCTAGTGTTGATAATCAACCTCGATAGGGTTTCGGTGATACGATCGTACGTAGAGTTTGCCCCAGCTCTGTGAAAGGTGTAAGGGAGATTTATTTCATTCCCCCTATGCCCACTTGCCCCTCAAGGAGGGAGGTCAAAATCAGATCACCGCTTTCAACCGACTTTCTACGAATCAACGTGTAATTCCATTAGCCTGACGGATAGATCAGATAAGGGTGCTCGATCTGCCATCAGGAGGGTGAGTGTAATTGGTTCCGACCGGCTTCTAAAACGTCGCTAACCAGCAAGAGACCGGATCAGAGAAAGAGGCTCCATTTCCTTGAAGAGTTCAAGGGAGGTGAGAGGTTTCTGCAATGCTGCCATTGTGCTGGGAGTTCCCCTTTTTGCCAAGACCTGACCGACTCCAGAGCCGGGAAGTCCATTTGCTTTATGGCTTGTAATGTGTGTCCCATTGGATTGAAGCCCTACAGATGGGTCAGGTTTGAAGTGAAAGGCGATCCCATACCACTCTACCATACACACGAAAAGCCGCACGCACTCGCTTTGCTGCCATTCGGAGACCAGCTACTGGAAGCTCTGCACTGGACTCTGGGCTTTTGGTGAGGAGAAGCGAGAGACTATTTCCAGAGGGCTGTATTGATGGGAAAGAGCTGGCACATAACAGAGCCTGTAGTCCCTTTACAAGGCCTTGGCAGAAGCGCAGGCTCGAACGAGAAGGGAGAGAAAGACTGAGAAGAGAATAAAGGAGTCTGGCCCACAGCACACCCACTCACACGCTGGCCTAGAGAGCAAAAGCCTTCTATTCCCCAGCGCGAACAACTCCCAGTGCTGCCCTGGGCTCAGTCCCACTCTCGAAGCACACTGAAGCGTATAGCATTACACCTAAATGAGGGCCGATAAATTCTTCTCCATTAGGGCAACACAACACTCTTAAAATAGCTATAATACTCGCTCTGTTTGAGAGTGCACTAACCCTACTGCTGATATGTGAACCCCAGAGCACAGATCGCAGTAAAGAGTTTGGATGCAGGTCTTCCAGGGCACGAAGCTGGGCTGCTCTGGGTTTCTGCTTTCCATGATGCAAGTGCTCCAGCTTTTCTAGAAGTTCTGTTATTAAAGCCAATCCAGAATAGGATCAAACAGAAAGTTCAATACTGCCAAAACAATGAAAGCATCAAGACTTCAATTTTCCAATACAGCACCACAAAATGTCCACCAAGTTGTTTCCAAAAAAAACACAAAAAAACTATTGACACCAAATTGCATCTATTATATTTATATATTATATTTCATATGTATAATATACTGAGAACATCAGTAACACCAGTCTAGTAAATATGGACCACTGTGGTCCATAAAATGAAACGTTATTTTATTTAATATAATGAGATAAATTACATTTCTATAGGTGTCATTTCAAACATTATTTATTAATAACATCTATGTTATGTTATAACGTGTGTATTAATGGGTAATTTATACTGAAAAATGACATTCATTATTAAAATGTATTATGCAACAGGTACATTTTGATACAATTTCTCTTTTAATAAGGTTTTAAAGAAACAATGTGGTGGACATGTTGTGGTGCTGCATGGGAAAGTTACATATAACTATATAAAAAGTATACTATACATAAAGAGATAGATAGTATGCTAAGTATAGTTTGCATGTAACTGTGAGCAATCAGCTACCTGCTTTATAATTTACTCTGATTGGACACTGGAAATGCAGAACAAGAAAAAGAGAGAGAGGACACATTGTGATCACCACTGATTCTCATTTTCCATGACGTGTTGCCGCACGTACTACACTCGTCGTTTATTGGAATTCATTGCACTGCCTGCACTCTGCCCAGGTGGGGAAACACTGCCCATATATGGGCACAGTTACATTGCATTGGGCGTGTGTGTGTGTTGTGCCGTTACCTGAGCATGTACGTCACACACACACCTTCTCTCTGTCTGCCTCCCTCTACTGCGTTTCCTTGCAACTTTCATTACATCAGGAGTAGGGAGGCATAGACACAGAGCTGGGAACAAACGCAAGTCTCTTACGGGAAATCTGCCTTATGAAGACCAGATTTTGAGCTTGAGACAGAATTGTGCTGTCGTTAAAATAGATAAGCGCAAAAGATGCAGAGTAAGAACGCTTACATAACCTGACAAAACTGACCCTGTGGCACATTTACGGCAGGTATGTCAAGGTAAAGTTGCGCACAATGACATAAATGTTGCCGATACACACCCATGAATACGAAAGCACTCCACATGGGTGGAACGTGCAATGTAACTGTCTCCCCACACCAGTCACTCCCACCACTCCCTCTACAGGGAGTGTAAGTCTGACAACTCTTCTTCTAAAAAGCCACCTGATGATTCACAACTGCCACTGAAACTAACTGTTTGAAAAAGCATAACCTAGAAATCAGAGCGGCAACATCAAGTGGATTTTAGGCTCGACTTCAGCCTTGATTCCTAAAAAGACAGCATTTGTGTAAAAGGCTGTCATAAACTAACACTTTTATCATCTCATCTAAATACCTTGTGGGCATTGCATTACACTATCATGCGCATTTCAGAGACAACGGAAGCCCTTAATATGATAAACCCGGGTCTTTCACGAGGACCACACTGGTGAATATCACAACAAAATTCCTGCCTCGCAACACTATGAAAATAAAGCTTGAAGGGATAGTTCACACAAAAAAAAATCTGTCATCATTTACATTCCAAACCATATGCATTTCTTTCTACTGAGGAAACCAAAAGGCCTGATATATTTAGAATTATTATTATCTTAAAGATTGTTTTTAATTATATAAACAAAAAACATTCATCAAAACATTTTCTTTTGGGTTCTTCAGAAAACAAGAAAGACATACAAGTTTGGAATGACACAAGGGTGAGTAAATGACAGCATAATTGTCATTTTTGGGTGAACTCTTCTGTATCTCTTTAAACCAAACTTCCTTGGGTGGGCATGAGAACTCGCCCGCTGTGAGCTGGACCTGAGGGAGTGGTAGATATTGTATAGTTTTAGAAACACAAAGACACGGAGGATGCGTGAGCACGTTGGTGGGCGTAGGCTCTACCGCCGCACCCTTCTGCAAGCACGGGGGGTCAATGTGTGACCGGCACATTCCTTCGGCTGTATGAGGCGTCAGTACACGCACACACACCCTCTCCACACCCAACGCCCAACATCCTCCGACTTCACTTCCTGTCAGGGCCTCACATGGTGGCAGGTAGCCTTGAGGTCTAATTTTAGGGTATCTATTGTTTGCAGTAGTTTCCGGAAGGCGCCTGTGTATAGTCGGCAATAAAATAATTAGGTTAGTGTGAGATGACGGTTTAAGGGACTTTAACTGCACCTCCTGTGTCTGCAGCACAATAGGGAGACTGGCTGGGTGAGAGAGTTAGTATGCTTTGGAGATCCACAGTATAAAATGAAATTCTTCCCAGATCAAATTATTACAGTCTCCTACTTGTAAACTTGTACTGTTGAAAAATTATGTTTTAATAAATTAATATTTTATCATTTACAATAGTATATTGTATTATATAATATATTTTAGAAAATATATAATATAATATACACAATACTGTTCAAAAGTTTGGGGTCAATAAGATTTCTTAAAGTTTTTGAAAGAAGTCTTCTTATTTTATTCTTATTTGATCAAAAATACAGTAAAAAAAAAACATTTTTTTTCTATTTTAATAATATTTTCAGCAGCCATTACGCCAGTTTTCAGTGTCACATGATCCTTTAGAAATCATTCTAATATGCTCATTAGAGCTCAATAAACATTTCTAAGTATTTTTGAGGAAAGCGTGATAATTTGTTTGTTTTCTTTATTATTTGCTGAATAAGAACTGCATTTATTTGAAATGGAAATCTTTTGTAACATTATAAATGTTTTAACTGCCACCTTTGATCAATTTAATGCATCATTGCTGAATAAAAGTATTACTTTATTAAAAATAAATATTACTGACCTCAAACTTTTGAAAGGTAATGTACTTAAATTAATATTTTAAAATAAAAATGTATAATTTTATACATATGTTTTCCAACAATAACGACAAAAAATCTGACTCAAAGTCAGAAGCTCAACTCAACTTCATTGAAGGTCATTCACGTACAGTAGATCCTGAAGGACAACAGCTGGGCAGAAGGCCGAATCTACTGTGTCTCTATGCGCACATTCTGATTGGCTATTCACTAAGATAAACATATGCAGCCCTGAGCAGTTTTTTTGTTCTATGTACGCACACACAGCCTCACAAATATCACTACAAATATATCTACACACACACACACGAACAAACACTCTGCCTTTATTGCCCAATATTGCAGCAACAGCTGGTCAAGAAGACACAGAAGGTAAATCTAAACACCGGTGATTCCACCCACTAGCTGGCCACTAGTGGGCCGGCCGGCAAACCAGAGAATGTGTCCTCTGATTACCCAAGAGCAACCGGCCAATCAGAAGTGATACTCACACGCTCCATTCATAAGAAGCAGCATTGTGTAGGGTAGTCTCTATAAATTCTCCATCCTTCTGTGCTCGCTAGACGTAGCCGCAACAGACCGCTCTCTCATTGGTGGAACGTAACAACCGCTCTCCCAGGGGAAACCCCCAAAATATGTTCTCAGCCTCCAAAAGGCACATTGACAATTCTTTCTCAAAAAGGACCTTCATGTTGTATCTGGAGAATATCTTCTAGATTAGCCAAAAACAGCGTTTCAACATTAACATCGGCGATAAAGCTGAGAAATTTTCCATATCAACTCGGCAATTTGTTTCGGTTAGGTTAAAAACAACAATTTTCCTCAGTTAAGACCCATCATGTGACACAGATAGAAAATGAAAGCACATGTAATGAATGGCAGTTCAATCCACAAACACACACACACACACACACACACACACACACACACAGGCTATACATTCTCAAACACTGTAATTGTAAGACTGCCTATGTCCCCAATTTCAGCCTATGAATTTCTCTGTCTAGTTATCGAAAACCTGCAAACAATTTCTCCGTTTTAAAGCACACCATATGATATCCATTAGTAGCAAGAGCTCTCTGTCTTTTTTCCCCACTCATTGACTTACTCTGTCTGGGTGAAAAGAGTATTTCCTGATGGCTGCATGTGCGGGGTCCCCGACTTCCCCCTTCGTCCAGCCTCTTCAGGAGAGAGAGAGAGAGAGAGAGCTAAAGAGAGAGGAGTGAGAGCTCCTTTAACGTCTCCGAACTGCTGGAAAAGGAAAATAAAACAAATCTCTACTCAGCTCAATATTATCAGTCTTCTCCATATGAGTTCCAGGCTCCAACGCTCTCGGTCTGTCTCTCCCTCCTGCCTCTGTCCCTTTTTTTCTCTCTCTCTCTTTCCACTCGCATTCTTTAGCGACTAATCAGTAACACTCTTAAAGCGATAGAGACAGAGGAAGCGTGCCGTAGACTCTGAAAGTATTTCCCCGTTTCAGCGGAGACTGAATAATATCATTATCACTGTCACTGAATTTAAACTCTCTACCGTCCCCTCCCACTCTCTCTCTATCTGCCCGTCTTTCTCTCCCTCTCCCTCTAAACAGTCAGTCATACACTGGAGACGGACTGCCAGAGTACTTATAGTGTCGGTCGAGGGGCTGAGCGATTTGCCCACAGCCTATCAGTGTTCAGGGTAGTGTCCTGTTTCAATGCTGCTGTGAATTGAGAGGTTAGAGAGAGGACACCCATTCAGAAAAAAAGAAGGGGGAGAGCGAAAGGGAGGAAGGGAGAGAGAGAAAAGCCGGCAGTCACGGTGAAAAACGCCTAGGCTGTGCCTCGGATCTTTAGGAGCAGGAAACTCCCCTACTTGTGTGACCGAGGAACGTTAGTTAGTGTCTTTCAGGGAAGAATTCGCTCCCGTTCTACCAAGCAGTCAAAACACTTTTCTAAACAGGTCCACCATTATCAAACGTGCACATGCCGTTCATGACGACATAAAACAAACCTCATCTCTTGATAGCCTCAATAAACTGATATTAGACAAGTACGAGTCAAATTAAAATCAATACAACTGGATAAATCTGTTGTTCATTTTAGAACTTAGTAGGGAAACAATTTTATCACTCCAAATAATTAACCTTTTTTTTTTTTTTTACTTAAATACCTTATATCCCAATATTAGGTCCTTGCTTTCAAATTCAAATGTCTCCCTACTAACTTTTTAAGGATAATTCATGGAAATGTGCTAAAAATGAAATGATTGGTGTTTTTGATCCAGTTCCAGCATCTCAGGGGCGCTGCTAAAACTCATCCCGTCTCATCTTCTTCATAAACCCCTGACTCTCCATCTTGGAGAAAGTACCTGAATTCTCATCAGCTTTGGGAAACCCGACACCACAGAGGGACACTCGGCTGTTTAATATTTCAGAGCGTCACCTTTCCAGTGTAATAAAAGACAGACTTAAAAGAGATAGGCAGAGGAGTGGAAGAAATGACAAACTCTACCTGCCCATCTCCCTCTCTCCACAGCCATATGGAACTAGGGCACCCCTGAAACTTCTTTTAAAACGGCCATATTTTAGTTGTTAGTCACCGAAACAATAGTGAGTCATCTCCGTGTGCCGTGTACCACGCCGCGTGGAAGCTTGTAGAAAGCTCTGTATTTTACCCCCGCCACCTGAGAAACACAGCGCAGCTCTGTCTGTAGAGCCCGCCTCACAATACACAAACAGCGGCCGGTCAGCCAGCACTGACGCCCCTCCGATGACCCACCGGCTCTTCAACCACCGCTGATTTTACAGGATGCTCAAATGAGGCTCAGTCATGAGAAGCGAAAAGAGGGATTTGAAGTCTCCTATGTGACTCAGACATTTCTTAGTCATGCTATTCATTGAGAAAGATTAAAGAATAAAAGAATGTCACAATATTCTTTATTGTAAAAGTCTTAGAATACAATGGAAATTTGCCATTTAAAATATAATTTAAAGCTGGAAATAAACAGCAAGGTTTAGGATTTAGAAAATTGTCAAATAAAGAAAGCAATTTTGTATTTAAAATATAGAGAGCATAATATTATATTATATTAAAAGATTTCTAAGTCACCAATTAAACAAGCAAACTAGGTCAGATTGTAATTAATATATACAATTTTCATAAGCAGTTTCAGACTTTTAACCCCCACTTTATGTTAGATTTAATAAATAGATTTTATGTAAATCTCTTGGAATTACAAATATCTGTGATTTCAGACATTATATTGGTCACTAAAGTTGTATAAATCATTTGCCTTTAGTCTATGGATCTCCCTCCTATGTTCCCCATCTCTTTCCAGCAATCTGTACACAACATTCAGAATGTGTTCAAGCTCCTGCTGTTTCAGTCTGCGCAGTTAAACTGAGCTTGACCACAGTACAGACAGCGTGTGTTCCAATAGAAGGGAGGAGGTGACGATGAATCACACATCGTAACATGTCAACATGCCGCTTTGCTGTTTTTATTTTTTATTTTGAAAACTCACTCTCGTACATTTTGTTGTCAGTGGGTTGAGTGCTTATGACTCAGGAACATTACTGTGTAACCACAGGGCAAGCAGGGGGCGATTGTTGTTGCAACCATGTGCTTCCCAGTCCTTTAATTTGGGAGAGGAAATTGAAAATGGTGTTCCTAATCTTAAATTCCACCTTAGATATTAGATACACTTAACTATTTTTTTTTTTTGCCTCATTCAACGTCTGCTTAATTGGACAGAATTACATTTTCAAAAATACTTAAATATTGATACATTCAGTATTTATCATATTTAAACAGATCATATTAAAAAGTTTGAAGGATAACATTGAACAATTTATTTCTTGAAGTTTAAATTTTAAGCAATAATAATGAATTGATAAAACAATAACTAAATGCTCCTCAAAATGCTGTCATTTTATTCATATTTATTTGTTACTACAGTGCAGTTTAAAGCTTCGAAAACCCACTCTCTTTATGATTTATTCTTTTTCTCCATTTCTTTCTGCTATTGTAGAAATGAACCCAAAACACAATGACATGCTAATACTGAATCAAAAATACAAGTAAACAAAGATTAATTTTAAACCAAAGAGCCAACCAATTTTTAAAAAATGAAATAAAAAACGATTTTCTAAAAAAAATCGAATTAAACAAAAGACACGCACACAAATGTAAAAAATAAAAAATAAATGTTTTGTGAATCACAGTCATTTAGCATTACATACATTTGAGTTAAGGGGCATCTATTTATAAGCACATAATGATGACAACAACGACAGCTCCATACCAGAACACAGAAATAGCTTCACATTGCTGTGGTGTAAAAGGTGTGAGCTATAGCTGCCAACACCACCATAAATGTAAAGATGAAAGACTCGTCCAGCCTGCCAAAACTGCCCTCACTGGAACCTGATAAACTACGACCTGAAGCAAGACAGGGGTCAAGACAGATTTAGAAGGAATGCAAGACCAGCATTATTCATGAGCCCAAAGGCTCACGACCCAATCCATTTTGTAACTAATTGCTCCAAAACAACTCACCATTCCCACTTTAAATTGCATGAAACTAAATCAAACTCAAAGAATCTTTGACAGGCTTGTCTCACTGCAAAGAGAATAAGGTTTTCCTCTTTTTCTATGCACAAATAAGCATTAAGCATCACCTGCAAAACAAGCCACTCCATCTCAGCAGGGTAAAAGTGACCCATGCTGTAATCAGACTCATCCAGGTTGGTTTGCACAACAGGTACAGCAGCTGCAAACATCAGGTCGCCACATCAATCCTAAGGCGCATGGTGGATCTTATCCATGGTGGTAACAGAGGCAGCAGATATGTGTGTGCCCTCATGTGTGTGAATGAGCTGAAATCACATGAGTGTGCTGGGCTCACTTGAGCCACACTGGAATTTGGTTGAGAGACGTCAGGGTGACGTGCTCCCGACTCCAACACCCATCTCCTCGAGCGTAGTTCCGTGGCTTGTGTGCATGCCTGCCGGGTTCTGCCATGCCGGTCTCTGCCAGTCTGGCTCCGGGCACTGGATAGCTATATTAGGTGCCTGCCGGCAGGCAGAAGAAAAAAGGCAGGGACGCAGCTGTGATGTCATTGTCATGCCGCTGAGGTATGACTTCATGCGTCTTATCGGCAGCAGATAGCACTGCATGCTTGTGTTATATTCTGTCACATGCATTCACACGCTCTTCCTCCATCACCAGCATGCAGACGCAGCTTTTAAAAAGGCACAAGACCGTGCACCCAGATACCTTGTAACCATGCCAACCATCTGTTTGACATACTGTAGCTGACAAGACAATGAGGGATTGAGCCGGTGAGTGGAGGCGAATCTGACCCTGATCCAGGAATGTGAAACATTCCTATTGAGGAAACGAACAGTCTATTAATGATTAGCCTTACAACTGCGGTTATAATTGTCTGACACTTTGTGACTGTTGAAGATGCCTCACAGAACAACGGGACCCTTCTATATATTTGGAGGATATCTTAATTTTTCACTTCAGTCTGACTGAGCGGCTAATATGAAACACGATGGTTGAGGAAATCTATCATGTGACTGATTTATTTAAGTATGCGATGGAAGTGCTCGTAAACTTCTGGTCTTGGTCTGAATTGTCTGTTCTTGGGCTGTCCTGAATGTGATGCGATAAAAAGAGTGTGTACTTCAAAATAATGGCAAGAAATGTTTTTACAAAAACAACATATAACTGTAATAGTGTATAACATTATAAGTGTAGTCTGATGAAAACAAAAAACATACAGTGTAACCAGTGTAGTCTGATTCCTGAACGAATTAATCTGGTTGCATAAACGCTTAGAATACACTTAGAAGTTAGTCATAAAAAACATTTCTTTGAGAAAGGTCATAACTCTCAGTTTCTTAAAAAGTGTAGATTGGTCTAATTTGAAATTGAAAAATAAGACTTGGCTAACTGCAATTAGTTCTCAGTGTTAACATGGAGGCTAAGTTTATCTAACCGGCCCTGGTTTAAATCAGTCTGATGTATCGTGCTGAACTGATTCGATCCGAGCGGCTACTGAATCAACTTCTGACTCACTTACCTTAATTTGTCAAAAAATGGAAATCTTTTGTAAAAATTATAGATTATAAATCAATTTAAAGTGTAATATCTAAAAATATCTCTTCATTTATTGCAAAATCAAAATTCTGAAACATTGCTAAGCACTATTCTACTTGTTACAAGACCAATTTCAATTAATGAACTAAGAAACCTGACCCTAAGGAACAAAAAGGAAACCTTTCCTTTTGTGACCGATAAATCAATCTGCTAATAAGTATGATGTTATGCCTTTCCTGTCCCATTTGCAGGGGTTTGGGTGGATGCTAGGTGGGACACCGTGAGATATGGTAAAAGGAGCCTGACCGGCTCCTTCTCCACCCCTTGGCTGGCCCTTTAAAAGTTGTCAGATGAAAAGCAGCGGAGATTGTTGCTTTCCCTCACTCTCTCTCTCTAGCATTCTTCTGTCCTCGCCCCCTCAACACCCACGTCTTTTCTCTCCTCCTCAACTGCCCACACACTCCCTGCTCACGCTCACACTGACACACGCCCAGGACCCTCGTTCCTCCAGCCTGCCGCCTCTGGTTGTCCCTATAAACTCAGGATGCGGGACCCCCGCCTTGCGCCACAGTGACCCCATCCGCTCTGGTCCAAGCTCCCCCTTGCGTATATCCTGTGAGTGGGCTGGCCTGCCATTGAGAGAGAGAGTGCGAAAGGAGAGGAGAGCCATCGCTTCCCTTTTCCGCCCCCCTATCCTGAGCCAGCGCTTCAAGCGAACGAGAATGACCAGCGGCGCAGCGGCAGACGCCCTTGTCCTGGAAGTTCCGAACACGTTCTTTTGAAACATTCCATTCCACGCCAAGAAGGGTTTCCTGCTCTCACGCCCAGCCCCCACCCTGCTGTGCTCGGCCTCCCCCGGCCCAGACAAGGGCTCTTTCAGGGCTTCCTGGAGTACCACCTTCAATTATCTCAAGGCCGGAGAGAAAGTGCTGATGTTATACAATGCTGATAAAGTTCACCTCAATGCATTCCTCGCAAAGGCAGAGTGGCGTAATCAAAGGCGGGACTGATTAATCTGGCTCGGGATCGCGCTGGACAACGGCAAGGGTGACAGAGAAAACGAAGACTCCAAGAGAGAGAGAGATAAAGAGAATGAGAATTGGGGAAAGAGAACAACCTTGGACTAGAAGATCCAGAAGAACAAGAGAGCCAACAGGAGTGAGTGAGAGAGGAAAGACATGACATTTAAAAAGGCACAAGAGAGAGTGAGTCGGGGCTCTTCTCCAGCTATTTACAGGGCTACGGGTCACCAGAGTTCATTTCCTCCAGAGCACACACGTCTTTATCTGGCTCATCTGCCGACGGAGCTGATAGGAGCCTGGGGGACGCTAGGGGTGTCTACCACAGTCCCAGCCTGTGTCCCTTTGTCTTTAATTTAAGAGGGGCGCACAGTCCACCATCACACATCCCCTGCAGACTTCCTGGTGCTACTGTATTGTCCGCCTTTGCCCTCGCGTGTGATTCAGGGTAAAAACCGCACTTCTCTGATCCACAGCGACTGCTATTATGACTGCTGACACACAATGGTTTTTACAATCATCTCACAGAATTTACAGTCTCGAGTTCCAGTTCCAAGGTTCTGGAAGATAGTCTTGACTTATCTGATAAAAGATGATTTTATCTTTTGGATCAAAGATTACCATGGATACACAAACCCCAGAGGGCATAATCAAAATTGGAGTTTTTAGGCTTTTATGTCTATGAGCATTAAAGCCATCTATACGCAAGCATATTTTTTTCTTAACTGTTCACAAAATAAATATTTAGTAGATGAATATGCATATAAAATTCACTGTTTCTCATTTCTCAATAGCAATGGACCAAAATACTGTATTTATTGACTCATCTTGCACTAAGCAGTTTATTCCCAGTCAAATGCTCTATAGAATGAGAAGGTCCCTCCTATTATATATATTTAGAATATACATTATCTACCCTTTCATTTTAGGGTAAAAATGAAACAAATAAACAACATATTATTTTTAAGTTGTCAGTGTGTGTGGAAGAAACATTAGCACATATAGCCTACGAAAATACCAGATTTCGATTTCTTCAACAACGATGAGTGAAAAAGCAACAAATGTGTGGTTTGGTGTTGATGGAGGGCTACCTAAGCCTTGCTGATGGAGCTGACAAAAAAAAGTTTTGAGTTGTTCTTTAGCTGATTATTGTAGTGAGGCTGACGGTGCACACTGTATGAAGGAATAGGGACTTCACAGTCTTGTCAAGGAAACAAAAGTATTGTATCTAAACAGCAACATATAAATAAGGACTAAAAGAGAGTGAATACAATAATCTTTGACATATGACTCACAGCACTGCATCATTCATGTGTAATACTACTCTCTTGAAAGAGCACAAAAAGATACTAGTCACAGGTTGAGTAGAGGGGATGATGTGTCATCGGTTAGATGAAAATAAACAAGTCAATTGATTATTCAGCTGCATATCATTAACATCCACAGCCAGTTTTACAACACATTAGAGGTGAAGGAGAGGTGGAAGATAAAAAAATGAGAGGAGAGGAGAGGAGAGGAGAGGAGAGGAGAGGAGAGGAGAGGAGAGGAGAGGAGAGGAGAGGAGAGGAGAGGAGAGGAGAGGAGAGAGGAGAGAGGAGAGAGGAGAGGAGACAGGAGAGGAGAGGAGTTGCCCTGTGTGGGTCTGAACAAGGATGAGTCACAAGTTTGCTGCCCACTCAAACACCCACACAAACCAGAGAGTGGGTGTAAAAACGCTGGGCTCGGAGCCTACGGGCTTTACACTTAGAGAAAGAAGGAGAGAGATGATCGTTCTGTCTCTCTTTTTCACTTTCTCTACTCCTCTGCACACATACACCTCTTCTACCCACGAGCTGAGCCCACATCGAGGGAGCATTTTATGATGTCATCTCCTCAGATCTAAAGAACCACGGCACTCAGGAATATGTGTGGGCTATTATCCTCTATACGTTTGTGCCGTGTGCATGTAAAATACTAAATCTTTTCAGAGGATACACCAGATTTCTTTCAAACTTTTTTCTTTTTGCACAGATCTGAAACAATTGACCACATTTCTTTTCAACGCCACCTCCTGCCGCTCACTCTTCGCACAGACCCTGGATCAAGTCTAGCACCTGCCAATTATCACCTTGCAGACCTAAACTTTCAAAAGCAGCACACCATCAGAGTCTGGCGAATTCAAAAAAATCCCCTCACTCGCCCTCAGGAAAGGCACTAAGGAGAAAATGTTGAACCTACCAGAGTAGGATGAGTGTGTGATCCAGTTTTAGCAAGCCCATCCTGAATCGTCATCTGAGGCCCTACAGAAAAATGAGAAGGAGAAGAAAGTGTGTTATAATAAGCATCATTATCTTGATCATGCTAACAATAAAAGTGTACATATCACTTTCAAAACCGTTCCAGCCATCATGGACCAAGATTATGTTGTATAACATGTCCAATTCAAATTAAGCCCTTCAGGACTGTGAAGGAACATTCTGTTGAAACGGACCAGCTAGATGACACTCAAGTGAGACAGATTGCTCATTAGAATATTTCACATTTGCATGTGGGCGATCACTAACAGCCATTCTTCATCACAACTCGAATAATCTCCAGAGATGAGCGCTTCACTTGCAAAACAATCTCAAATCACATAAACAATCACGTCATTTCTTACTTTTAGTAATTATGCATTTTATAATTATTATAACCCCTGTAACCGTGAACTGTACACTATGGATAAAAGGTTTAAAATACTATTGTGTAATTGAACATGGAAATGTGGCAATTATCCAACCGTTGCTATAAAAGGGAAGCTCTTTTAAGGCACTTTGAGGTACTTAACTGAAATATACAGTGGTATGAATCATTCACATCCTTATCATTATGCCAATTGAGGTACTGGATCCATTAACAGCACTTTTGAGGGCGAAAAGAAAAAAATTCCCTGACATGTCTGACAGCACAAAGAAGACTCTGTTAATGCACTACTTTGTAACTGATCAGACGCACCATTTGCCGAAAACTGAAATTACATTTTGATACAGGTTTACTAAGAAATAATCAAATTTCTCCTGTGCAGCCGTATAGAATTCAACAAATAAGACATTGCAGGTATTGAGGCTTTTAAGTCTAAGCAAAGTAAAAACAAATAAACAAAAAATATGTGAACAACAAGACAAGATCAGGTGCAGAAAAATGCTTATTGTTACCGATAAGTTGCAGCTAAATTTTACAATATCAGGAACAATAAAATGTAGATATGGCCAAGAGGATGGGATTTATTTGACTGCTTTTGCATAAGGTTTCCTCTTATCACCCTATGCACATTAACATCACAGTGTGTCTCGTGTGTGCCCCCTTATGGTAAATATTTGAAACAAAAAAGTACAAATTCACACTAAACAGGTATTTTAAGATTGTTAAATTAATGATTTGTGGGTGCATGACATCCTTTGCTGACACATATTTAAAAAATAGTGGATATACAATCAAATAATTAAGTATTAATTCAATAGTTAAAGATTCAAAAACCATTTTACACTCAGAGCTTTAACGGCTCAAAAATGATTTAGTAGTACAATTAGCACCAGTTTAGAACTTGATAATGAATACAAAGTTTTTGCTTCCGCCCCTCCAGTTAGGGTGTGCGTAATGGGGGGCGACGAGGGGTGCTGGGGTGAGCGGGTTCCATGTGCATAATATGTCCGTTCAGTCCACTTGCAGGCGTCCGACAACTGCACTTCATCTTCCTAGGCAGTGGTGTTATCCTTGTCATTTGGGGGAAAAAGAGGAAAGGGGAAATGTGTCCCCCCCTTGTTCCCCTCTCTTATTCCCCAACTCAATTCTTTCAGTCCCCCCGGGGCAACAGCATTCCAAAACACACACAAGAATTTCCTTTTCTTCAGTTCACAAACCCTCCCCTCCAACCTCATTTCAAGAAGAGGAAAAAAAATATACATCACCCTCAACCAAATGGCCCTTTCACTAAATAACAAAAATAAAGAAATAAAACAACTTATGACAAGTCATTAAACTACTTTTCACAGTCTTTTTTTCTCTATATAAAATGCAATTGTCAGATAGGCTACCACACACACACACACACACACACACACATACAGCGTGTTCTATGTGTGCCTCGTGCATGGCAGTGCAAGTTGGAGATTTGAATGCAACATGAATGCAGAAGGCAGCAAAAACAAGTATTCTTTTAAATTTAAGTATCACATGTATCATATTTGTGGCTTTAATGCTATAGTTTGGCCACATGCTACTCGAAAGAAAAAAATATTAAGCAAATGCTAAACAATGCATCTGAAGCATAGCCTACACAATATGCAGCTTATGGCACAATATAATAAAATAGACAGAGGACGCACCTTTTGTTTGACTTCGCTGCATGCTCGCAATCTTCCTCCGCGCTCCATCACCGCTGATAGCGGGCAGTCTGTTTCTCTGTGTCCAGAAAAAAGAAAAGAAAAAGAAAAGAAAGAACGGTATGAAAAACGAGCTCAGCTCGACAAAATGAAAGTACGACTCCGTTGCAAATTCAGAAACGCTTCATGTTCATCATCGCATGTTTCATTCATCTGCTTGTCATGTCCTTTTTCCTTGCGCCGGCCGCCTTTTCACGTTGTGCACTAATACCGAATGGCTTGGAAATAACACTGCTACCCCATTGACATGAACGCTGCTGACTTCACCACTAAACAGCATTCAGTTCAGAAATCCCCCTCTGCCGGGGCCGTCCCTTCGCGCGCAGATATAACCGGGATATAACGCATTACACGCAGGCATATGCACACGATTTGAGGAAACTCCTAAGTCAAAAATAGACTTTTGTGCAAAAAGGCGAAAGTTATAAGCTGAGATGACATCATATTTCTGCGTTGAACTTGCATGTTGATCGTTTCTGAGAACAGAAAGGGGTAAAACAGCTGCGTCCTCATATTTGTATGCAGATGATAAAGATTTCAACAGTAAATTCAAAGGGGAATTTGTCAGTAGCCTACATTTTGTTGTTCTTCACGTCGAAAATACTGTGCGTTTAAAAATAAGCCCGAAGCCACTGGATAAATTTCTAAAATTTCACTACAGAATTTTTAAAAAAACTACAGAACGACGTCTGTGTAATTACAGTGTACGAATTATTCAGTCACTTTCGGGGATTTATAAGGACTTCCTGTGAGTAATTTTTTGCTGTGCAATCTGCTGAGTTCCGTCTCGCGTCTCTCACGCAGTTATGTCAGCTGTGTTAAATGGTCTACTTTTACAAACAAATATGTTTGTCATATATAAATGAATGATATAATAAAAAGTAATTGTTTTGTCGACGAGTACCGAGCCAAGTAGAACGCTGTCGATTATCTAACTCTACTGTTGCTATGGTTACCAGCTCAGGCGAATGCGACTGTTCGCGAGCGTCTATTTAAGTGCACTTCACGAACTTGTAACCAAACTTTTGTTGATACTGAAATGTTTATTGAAAATGATGAGATTCCCAACCTTTTTGTCTGGTACCCCATTTATCCCCAGCAGTTCAGCTTCAATGGCAGGGAATCACTGTTTTAAAGAATAATCCAATACACTATTCTGAAGAACCTAAAATCTAACCTCAGGAGTTTTTTCAATCTCCAAAGACCATGCAGACAACACAAAAACCACAGTGAAAATGGAAAATGGAATGGATCTTGATATGAAGAAGTTCCTTTTGTGCTGCATTAAATAACCTTTATTTTAAGAGTATAGGAAACATGATATTTAGGCTAAGGCTACTGTTCAGACGTTTTTACGTACCACATTGGCATAATCTGAGGAATGTTTATCTCAGTAAAATTAATTTAGAGACTTTAATCCAACTGAGGAGGAAGTTAACAAGGGCTTTCAATTGATTGATTCACATTTACTGTAGTCAAAATTAATTTGAAATAAACCTTTCATGTGTATTTAGGTGCTTTGTAATATAAGCTTACATTTCTGTGGAATCTGAAATTTGTTTATTGAAGATTAATGTCTTTAATTGAGTTAATGCTGAATGGTAGTTTACAAATCAGTTCCTGATCTGGAGTTTTGTCAAGGACATTGTGTCATTAATTCATAATTTGAAATATCCTAAAGGATGCAAGATAATTTAAGATCTAAACAATAGCAATGGAAATGTAAAAAGCCTTCATTGCTTACCTAACACACAATTTCAACTGCAGTGCATGCCAGATGCTGAAATTTGCATGTTGACAAATGAGTAATATGTGCGTTCACTCATTTAAGTAGTTGTTGGTGCATGGGAAACCACTGAGCTTTGTGTACAAGCTGGTTCCCCCTTTGCTTTCCCTCTTTCTCTCTCGGTGCAGAGTTGTTTTTACAGTAGACACCCGGGGTTTCACCAGAGAGTAAGAGCAGGAAAGAAGTACAATGGGAGTTCACCTAACTGACCACATCGTCTCATTCACAACAGACCATGAACTCTCTTCTTCAGCCCTTGTCCCGAATGCAGAAAGGATGCATGGGGGAAATACAACAGCTGTGGGAGGTGCCCAATGATTTACATAAAATTTCCAAAGTGCCAGATTGGCATATATGATGAAATGTCTCGTTTTTTCCATTCTCTTTCACAGCATCTCAGCATCTAAAGCTTTCAAGGGAAGGATGATCATCAGATGATGAACTTGGGGAAATTTGCAAAATTGATCATTTGACAGGGTTTCAGAAACACATTTCTATGATTGTAAGGATAAATTCTTGTTTAGTAGATATCCAAATAGCTAACATGCACACAAAATTAAACTCTGAATGAAGAAAGGTGGAATCAAATACACTAATCCATCTTAGAATTAGATCAAGCTTCAGTAAATAAATCTGTGTTTTGAACTGAGAAGTGTGACAAATTATTATTAGGGAAATGCTTATTTGAAATGAATATTAATTATTTTACACTGAAAAATTAATCTCATTTCATTTGTAGCTAACGTATATTGTTCTGTTCTAATCAGTGTGAGCACATCTGCACGCAGAAAAATATGAAAACATAACCTGCGCAGCATGTCTCTTCAGCCCTGCTCACACACACAGCACAGTATGAGCCTTTACTGGTATGGAAACATTTTAAATATCAGTTTCACAGCTGCTTCAGCCAAATAAGACAAGCGACAGACAAAGAGTGAGAACAAAGCTCTTGATAATTTACTCGCTGTATACTAACGTTAATTAGTGCACTTTCAAATAATCCAAATTATTTTCAAAATCTATATCTGAAAAAATGGGGTTGAAGAAGGATACTTCTTTTTTTCTAACATGTGAATAGCCTACTCCAGCTAAATAATTACAAATGTATATTTCTTGTTTGTCACAGACAAATTATTGAGAAGCATCTAATCGTTTTACAATAATAAAAAATTAAATAAACACCATTTCGCCTCAATATTTCTGTAGTGCATGGTTAGCACGATTTGATTCTTCAGTTCTATCAGGATCAATAATGGCTTGGCAACATTTGTGTTTTCATTTCAGGTTTCAGTTGGTTTCAATTTCAGGACAGACCTCTTAAATGACTGAGTGGTTCAAGAAAAGATATACATCACCCAGAATGCAAAAATACAGTTGTATAGTTTTTAACAGTCTTCCATTCCTATGGCAAAAAAAAAAAAAAAAAAAATCAAAGAAGCAGAACACCTTTCACTTCAGGAACTTTAAAACCTTTACTTGACCAGTTGACATATATCTATAGCATATTGGGAAAAGCGTTTCTAGTTAATGAGAAGTAAAATTTGGACACAGAATTATGCCAGCTGTAATATTTGGCAGTGAATACACTTGTGGATCAAGTGAAATCCACTGGCAAATACAATTTTCCCCCCACTTGCAGCACATGATAATGAATAAATGCTATACTATTTATGAATAGTGTGTTAAGATATGGGAGAATACAGACTTAAAATCAAAGTTGCATTTTAAGAACTAGAAATATTGTCTCTGTGGTTGTGTTTGGCTTAAAATGCAGACAATGGCAACAATACCTGAATGCATTCTTTCAGTCTCATCCTGACAAGTAGCTTCAATCATTTGCGGCTTTAGTCGGCTGTGGCTGGAATTTGTTTAACCATAGTCTAAAGGACATGATGCCTTTGTTTAGTTAGACCAGATATATTGTAATGAATAACCACTCCTGTTATATTCAGTTCATATGTTCAGTTCAGATTTCTATATTCTTTGATCTTGGATTCTCATGTACATTTTAAAGTCTATGCAGGATGGATTTCCAATACATGTACATACAATAAAAAGGTAGCATTTCCTTGCTAAAAAAAAATTCTGGTGAATTAACAAGGACCCCACGTTCCTAAATGCAATGGCGTCTTAAAGGAATTCAGGTGAACTTTCCCCTCTTTCCTCATTCTGTCAACTATAGAATTGATTTCCAATGTAGACAAACATACTCTTTCTGAATGAATGTTTAGGTCCAACAGTCTTCAAAAAGGGATATGAAATGTTTAGATATGGCAATGTGCACACATTGTTATTATTGTGAACAATTGATACATAGGACCAACTAATTAAATTCTTTAGTTTGACAGTGATGTTGAAATACCTCAGTCACAGACAGTAAATCAATTCAGAAAGGTTGAATCATTTCAAACCAATCAGCCCTTATCGCTAACTGAATCGATACTAAGTCGGTGTACACGGTTTAAAATAAAGACCAGATTTGGCAATACTTCCATCAGTTTAAAACCTGTCTAAAATGAATCTACTGTGAACAAATACAATTGTTTTATTGCGTCTATAATTGATATATTTGTACGTCTTAAGTTTGCTTTTGCGTTGACGTAGCCTGCAGAGATTTTTCTAGTGAACATCTGTAGTGAATGAGTGAATCTGTACTCACTAAGTCTTATATTCCTCTACGCTCGAGTTAAACGTAAAAAAGCCGCTCGCAAGCAGCACATCCATAGAAACGTCCCTCTTTGTTTGTCATTTGTAAGGATGGAATGAGACCACCTCTCAGACCACACACCATTTAAATTCATCTGTGCATTAATCAGTGAACTGGAAATGAAAAATATCGCCAACCCCGTGGGGAAACAACAGCAAGACACTTCACGCTCCCAGCAGACAGTGCGATTCTAACAGCACCACAGGTGGGTCTCTTTGTATCCCCACCCGGTTGTGCCCCATTTTGGGAAAGCCCCTCGGCGGCAGGCAGCAACCGTCTCCAGCTGAACCTGAAATACAAGCCCGAGCGCTGGATTTTCCCTCTGCAGTGAGGGGGATTGATTCCCAGGGATCCGTCTGAGCTAAACTCTCTTAAATGTCCCCCTGGCTTTTGTCTTCACGTTTCAGCTGAAATTCACAGCATTCAAAGAGCACAGGAATGCTTGGGGTTTGACAGGCACCTCTGCCTTCTGCAAATGTATGCGCTTGGAGGAATATTTCACATACACACACTTCACTTGTAAACACACGCACTTGGTCACCCACACACATCGAGCTACACCCTCCCACACAAATACCTACATCCAAACACCCACACACACTCATGTGCTCCTCATGTGCACACACACACATATCCACCCACACACATGCTCCAACACAATAAGTTTCTCATGATAGCTCTGATCTGGTTTTGTACGGAATGGGATACAACACAAACAAATACGCCAGATAATGGCATTAGCCAAGCTCCCGCTGGCAAGTTTAAGCAGTTTGGGAAGAAGCAGATAGGTGTGCACGATCCATTTATCTCTCTTTAACTGCGGAGAACAAAGAGAAAAGCTGCATTTCTGTCCATTGCATTCCATTCTAGCAGAGACACTCACTCAGCACAGAGAAAACAATTACAGTTCGTCTTTCAACAGCCCAGAGGATCCACTCTCATTGCAGTGCACAGCAAACAGTGAGGCGCTTCTTTTCTATTCAGGAGGAGTTGAAATTGACCACATTTTTAGCATGAAAGAGACTGAGCCAAAACTTTACATCATTGTAGAGACTCCTAATACATCTGAAATTTAGATAATGTCGATAAACTCCAAACATTTACTTGTGCGCAAAAAGTTTAAGTTCATCTTCAAAAGAATCTTACCTGCACACATGGCACAGTGTGATTTGTGTCTTCCTTTTTCTTGTCACTCCATTTCCTCCAGTGCTCATGTGCCTGTTACTGACTGCAGTATCCTGTTAAGATCTGCTGTTCTATGTGTGTGTGTGCGCGTGCGTGTGTGTGTGTGTGTGTGTTTGAGGCTGCAGCTTTTGCCGTTCTCTGCGAGTGTCACTCTGGAAGTGTTGTATCCACAGCCTGCCTTGGGTTTAACTACATAGCATCTCTCCACCCCCATGGCTGCATGGTAAGCGTGTGTGAGAAGGGAAGGTTTCCTGCCTACACGGCTCTGTAAGTCGGCCCCCAGCCCCCCCCCCCACACACACACACACACTCACACACACTCACACACTCACATTCACTGCCTACTTTAAAATGCCGTCACCTGACCAGCCTACCACAGTCAGCCCACACATAGTTTAGTTTTTTCCTCTTTTTTTCCCAGGTTTTTTTTTTTTTTTTTTTGCATCGGTTTTTCACATCTCAATTATGGTTATGTGAAAAAAACAGTAATGAAAATTACCAAAATAATCAATGAAAAAGCCCAAAACAGTTGGCATACTGTTGCTCTCAGAGTTTATTTTCGCCAACAAGAGGCGTTTCAAGCAAGAAACTCTTCATCGGGCACAATCAGACTGATTACTTTTGTGAAAAACAGTGCACTGACTATTTGTGAGTTGTTTGTTTTTAAAGTGAGAACTCTGTTGCTTAACTTAACATCTTTTCTAAATACATTTCTATTAATTTATTTCAATTTTCAATTTCTATTAATAATTAATATAAATATAACATTGTTTTTTGATGTTAAATTATGAAAATGTTTTTAAAAATAAAAAAATAAAATAAACATTGTGATACTGTTTATAACTTTTGGCTTTTAAAAAAAAGCAAGCTAGGGCTGGTCTTACTGCCAAATAATCTGTTTTGAGACATGATCCGGTGGGGTGGAATTGGATGTGAAATTGTAATTCATGACCTCACAATGCTCACCCTGTTATTGGATTGATTACTCACTCCATTAAATCATAAATAGGTCATCTCAAAATGTGTACTGTTTTCCATGTGCATCTCATCAAACAAGTCCTTTAACACTCATAGACAGTGCACTCTTTTAAGTGTGAGGACTCTATGAAATGTCAGTGTACGGAAAACATATGCCTTTTTTGAGAACGCAATCAGAGATCAAACAGCTGTTGAGGTGACACACAAAAAACTCTGAACAAATATGGATACATGGCCCCAAACATATCAATCAGTATTTCCATCAACTCTGAAATATTACAATGGAGCAGTTTATATTACTCTATGTGGAGGGTAGGAGCTGTTTTTTTAATTCCCATTTCTGGGAAGATACGTTGGAGTCAAACTCTCCATGTCCTCACCCTTTTAAAACTAACCAGCCGCAAAGAGGTCATTAAATATGAACTTGTCTCTTTGAGAGACCATATAGACAACATTAGAACCGGACACCGCCAGTTATACATCTTTACTTTCACTGCTGTGCATTAAGCTGAAGTGGGTGTGTGCGCTTCAATTTGTGATTCCTTTTCCGAGCTGTTAATTGGACTATTTTAGAGAGCGAGACTGAAATAATATTCATATGCATTCAGGTAATATGACTATGGACAAGAGGCAGGAATTATATGTTGGAAGACCACACACTGTCAATATGCAGATAGAATTTATAGACATTAATGGGGAAAAATGAGGCTTATCCACAATAAATACTTTTGCTGGTGCAGGTGTCTAAAACTTTCAATATCAGTTGGGTTTGTATTATAGTTTTAGTGAAAATATCTAACCGTCCTTAAAACAAGATGCATTTATAGTTGGGTTTGTATTATTTTTTAGTGAAAATATAAGCATCCTTAAAACAAGATATACATTTGCACAATAAAATTGCTTCTCAACAATATTTATATTTTTGGATGATAAACATTTTAACTAGAAATCAAGAAAGAAATACAGATGTTTTAATATTTACTGTACATATATTAAATATTAATAAATTAGTATATATATTTTTTGCAGTCTGAACCAAATCTCTTTCTCTTTTTTTCCATTTAAACAGGATTCTTCAAGCTGAGACTCTTAAATGTAGGATTGTGTTCAAGTCAATGAGAGAAGGTTTAAAGGTTTAAATATTTAAGAGGTCATGACATGGATTATGTTCAAGTTACTTTTGGTTCACTTATAATGTTAACAAAGTTTTTTGCACAAAAAAAAAAAAAAATATATATATATATATATATATATATATATGGGGAAAAATTTACAGACAAACCATTATAAAATTGTTTACAAGCTGCTGTCAGATTCAAGAGCTGACTGCTTCATCAGTCAACAAAAGTTTCTTTGCATACTCTCCATTACACTGTGCCTCGTTTACAAAACAATCTGCAGTCAAATTCTCTGAATAAACATAATCCTCTGCGATCCAAGACGCCATTAAAAATAAATAATCCACATGTTCCTGATGCTATCCTTCTGAAGTCTCTATTTGCAAATGATCTGTTTAAACAGGATGCGTCAAAGCAAACGTTCCTTACACTTCCATTTACTCTTGTATTTTTCCTTTAGTTGGTGAACAGGCAGCATCTGTATAATGAATACAATGTAGACAGCGTCAGTGATTATAATGGGTTCTAATTGCTTTTGAGCAACTGGCATGGTCAGTCAATTGTCAGCCGTTGAGCGACTGAACGCCAGTGGGCGGGGCCTGTTGCGATGATGTAAAACTACTCCTTGATGCTTGCTCTGGATGCAGGCATATGCAAATATATTTGTCTGTGTGACGTCATAAATCCTACAATATCAAAACAAGCAGTTTTTGGAGATTGATTAAATAAATGCGTTGTTTATAATGAGAAGGATGTTTTAAGCTATGAAACTTGCAGGATGTTTTAATGGTACAAAAAACATGTCAAAAGAGCAAGGCAAATTTGATATTTTATGTAATGACCCCTTTAAGTCAGGCACATGCCTGACTACTAATGAACTTCATATTAATCACCGATATCTATGAGAGCGAAAGTTTACTGAGCTGCCTAATGAACCAATTATATTGGAAAGTCATTCATGCAAACAACAGAGGCTGATATCTGATTTGTTTCCTTGAGTGCCTGTCAATGTTCTTCAATAAAGTTACATTACATTAATGAAACAATACACAGCCCTAGTAGACTGTTAACAGTTTGTGTTACTTGCAAATTGTGCATTCTATTGTAGCCTAAATAAAGGTATACATTCATTAAACAGACCGTGAGATTTGAAAGCTTGTTATCTTTCATAATTGACTGGATGATTTATTGTTAAAAGATCGCAAACTTGATTCAAACACCCATGTAATCTCATTCCTAAATGACAACGATTCTGTCTATTAAACTTTTGACAAGTAGGATCACAGTGAAACATAGCGTTGGCGCTGCCGCTGATCCAGAGAGAGCAGTCATGTATGAAACAGCTTCACAAACAGTCTTTTCAACCACACAGGATCATTATTTCTGTCTTACAATAATTCAAATGATCACAGAAGTGATAAAAGTTTATAGTTCTGATATAAACACTAATGTCTAATATGGCAGTGATCAAAATAGAGCTAATCACCTCTGTAAAGTAACTTGACACTTCAAATAAAGATTGTATCAATTAAATCGTTACACCAGTAAGTGGTGACAAGTGACTGTTAAAAAATGAATAAGTCATTGAATCATTCACGCATGAGATTCATTCAAAAGATGCTGATTCATCCAGTAATGGAATAAGAGTTATCTTTATGAGTAAGTCACTGAATCATTCATTCAAACCAAAAAAAAAAAAAAAAAAAAAAAATCAAATTCATTAAATATTTTTAAATAGACTCCAGGAATTGTCATTTTGTCAGAACCTCTAAAATAACTTGTTATTGTTTAGTTATCGTTTCAGAATAGTGGGAGAATCTTTATTTCTCTATCTCTATTTAATTTTTTTTTAAATTGTGACTCTTAATTTACCAGAATCCTGAAGCTCTATTGACAGGTGTGGCCTCTTGGAAACAAAAACCCTCACGTATTCAGTTGAGTAAGTTCTCATCACATAAGTAAGTGCAAATACCCCACCCCTACACCCTCACCACAGTTTCCCGACAATTCTTTCCCACCTTAAACCAGATTTTACCCACAGAGAGAGTTCATCAACTAACCCTGTTCTCACAGACACACAGGTCATTGGGTTATTTCTCATTCAGGGTGTCCACTCTTGAAATTTCCATCCTGCTGTTAAAAGCAAATTTACCCGGGAACTACACAGATTCATGCTGTGGAAACCTGAGATTCCTGCAAGCACCCATATGCACGTCATAAAATAAGAGGTGGACCCATGGAATGATGATGACTGGAGTAATTGATTAAATTATTGCTGTGCATGCAGTGAAGATCAAGAGTCATTCACAATCAAGAACTTTTCAAGTGTCTGCATAAGGTTCTTCAGCATGTTGCACTTGTGCTGGTTTCCACAGGTTTTTAGAAAACAGAGAAACATTTATCTTTCTTTTTTTCTTGAAAAAGACAATTGCCAGGAAAATGAATTGGTTTTCTTTGCAACTTTGCAGTCATCTTCAAGTTAGGTACTTTTTCATAGGTGGGATGTGGACAGACAGTGGGAATACCCTCTGGACTCTGCTCAGATGATTACCGTAACAAGGCAACATAATCTTTACTTTCAAAAGATCTTTACTGATTATGAACCTTTAAAGGGATAGTTCTCACAAAAATGAAAATTCTGGCATCATTTACTCACCCTCATGGTGTCCCAAAACTGTATGACTTTCTTTCTTCTCATAAAAGAAGATATTATGAAAAATGTCTCAATGTTTTTTTTTTTTTTTTTTTTTCATACAATGGAAGTCAACAGTTTTCAAAATATCTTCCTTTGCATTCTGCAGAAGAAAGGAAGTCATGTTTGGAACACATGGACTTTCATTTTTGGGTCAACCATCCCTTTAAAATACATTTTATAAGTTTACAAACAAACAAAATAAAGGTTTTAAGTTTTAAGTTTTAACAGAGTCATTGGAACAGATATTTGTGGTAAATAAGTTTCTTGGACATTCCACGAACCGCGTGATGATAAATAATATATCTGAAAAGAAGGCAGATTTTAATCATGGAATGCATGCCATTTTGTGCAGGTATCTGAAATATTTTTATTCAGAGTCACCAAGGACTGATGAGCTATTTCAAAATAATTCTAACTTACGTTCTATTTTTAGTTATTCTTTTTAACCTAATCTTCTCTGTAATGTTTTTTTAATGTTTTCCTGCATTTGGAGCCAGTTAGAATTTCTTTGACACTAGTTAAATAATTATAATTCATATCAAGCATTATATTTTAAGAAACATTATATTTTCCTTTATAATTAAAGTATAAGAAGCTAAATAAAAAAAGATGTATGGTATGTAAGGTGGAGGAGGACATGCTGGTAAAATACTGTTTTCATTTTGATGTAGAAAGGAGTTCCCCTTGTAATTTCACAGCAATGAAAACAAAAAGAGACACTGGTAATGCACAACAGGGTGATTATTCGTACTTGCATGGAAATTATTCAAATTAATATTAAAACACTAGGGATGTGTTGATTTAGGTTTGAAGTTGCTTTATGATTGATTATTTATGGATGGCTATACCCAAATGAACATGACTTTCCATTCAGAGCATATTTGCCTGGTACCAGTAACCTTCATTCCCTTTCGTAGTCACTACGAGTTACGTCGTGACAACGAATGGGGTTCTCACCTTCAAGTATTATAAAATGAGCCAATGGCAAGCAAATGCCATGGGTCTGCAGAATTTGCATAGCGTAACTCCGCCCCACCTCGTGGGTATATAAGGAAGTACGCTGGCAACATGCAAATATGTTTTCGCTTCAGAGCCAAGATAATTCTTCACTCCACAAGCCATTCTAAGATCTTCATTCTCTTCACTCTTCGAGACGAGCTTCTCTCCAGGTGTTGGGTCGGTGGCAATGCCCCTGTCATGCGATTGGAGGTTGCCACCCTACTGGCGAAGGGTGCGATCGAGACTGTCCTTCCAGCCGGAATGAAGTCCAGCTTCTACAGCCCCTACTTCATTGTACCCAAGAAAACCGGTGGGTTATGGCCAATCCTGGACCTGCGCGTCTTGAACTGATCCCTCCACAGGCTTCCGTTCAAGATGCTCACGGCAAAACACATACCGCTGGAATGCCTGAGTTCAGTCTCGGCTCCTCAGCGAAGAAACATATCTGCAAGTTGCCAGCGTACTTCTTTATATACCCACGAGGTGGGGCGGAGTTACGCTATGCAAATTCCGCAGACCCATGGCATTTCCTTGCCATTGGCTCGTTTTGTAATACTCGAAGGTGAGAGGCTTTCTAAGCAAAACCCCATTCGTCGTCACGACGTAACGTCTCCGTTCCCTACTCAGGGAATGAGGGTTACATACATAACTAAGATGTTCATTCAGAAAGAATACAACTCAATCCATTTCATTTTGGTGTTAACATGCTACTAAGTTGATGTTGTGATAGCATAACAAAATACATAAATATTGGTCTAAATAGTCTATTTTAATTAGATTTAAATATTTGTCAAGAAAGATCAGACCTTAACCATTTGCTGACACTTGGTGGACCAGGCATATGATGCCAATGTCACTTTCAAGGAATCACAACTTGAAAAGTGTGATATATATCATATATCCATCCATCCATCCATCCGATTATCGATCTAATCATCCATTTATCCGATTATCCATCCGATTATCCATCCAATCACCCATCCATCAGTCCATCTAATTATCCATTTATCCATCATTCATCCATCCAATTATGCATCCATCCAATCATCCATACATCCAATTATCCATCCATCCACCAGTCCATCCAATTATCCATCCATCCATTTATTCATCCAATTATCCATCCATCCAATCATCACGCCATCCATCCATCCATCCATCCATCCATCCATCCATCCATCCATCCATCCATCCATCAATTTTCTATCCATCTATCATCATACATATAAATCTATATTATGTATCCTATCTAACTGTATCCTATTTGCTACTTCAAAGCAAAATCAGAAACTGATTTTGATTGGAGCACAACCCATTCAGACCATGCAATCTCATGTCTGAAGACCCATCATGTGTTCTGAAGGCCACTGTTGCATTGGCACCCACTGATAGCCAGCACAGATCTTGTTCCTTCTCTGCCAATGGGTGATTTGCAGCTGAACATTTTCCCTGCAAAATTCAAGGGAAATCTTGAATCTTTATCAGAACACTTTGTCATTACTATATAGCATCCGATTCTGTACTTCTAAGAATATGCAAATCTAAAATTCTGACTGCAGACTGATTATGACTATTACTGCTATCTGATAATGAGTGCTGCAGAAGCAAAGCACATCAAAATTGAGCCTCAATACTTGAAACTAAATGACTGCTTACCAAACATTTAGCATTAAGACAAGAGGTGTCAACAGGGCACAAAAAGCTGGATTTGCTAAAATGATAAAGTTTACAGCTGACCTTTTTGAACACTTTGACCAAGGTTGAGACATGTCAAGCTCATGTCCACTCCTGGTAAAGTGATTTATTTTGAGCTGTAATGAGTGGGCCGGAAGAAATTATCATTTACAAAAATGTATTTCAGTCATAATTATACATTTTAAATGACTTGCTATGAGGTATTGGAAAAATAACTGCAAAGATATTAATGTAACTCTTCGTAATGTACTGCACTAGCATTAGTACATAAAGGTATCATGTGAAGCATTATGATATTGAAGGTGGAGTGACTTGTTTTACCCTTGTTTGCATAAGTTATTGTTTGTAGCTGTTGGCATCTGGTGGGAGGACCGCACCAAAGCCACTTCCTGAAATGTTTAACGTCTGGCAAACCAAAGTGAGAATTGTAGATAAGGAACAAATAAACCCACCTCACCTGTTTGAGAAAGGAGACAGTCCAGGTAGAAACACTGTGAAGTAGGGGTGGGCTTAGCTGTTCAGGCACTCCCTAAGTAAATTTTCTGTTCCCCCCCTCCAAATCCAGTTCCTCTTGCAAAACAATCATTTACACACAAAGGAATTAAAAAAAAAAACTCGGGGGATTCTCTATTAAGGTAATTCCCAAAATAGCCCACGGGGGCTCTTCAAAGGCTCACTGGACATGCAGACAGGTAATTTGGATCAAGACGTTAAGGAATGTGAGTGGGAGTCACTCTCCAGCAGCGCAATATTCACAAACTGACAATTATGAGCATACCTAAATAGTCAAATATCCCATTTTGCATGCTTGGCTGCATTGCATTGACTACTGCACTTGTCATAACAAGTAAGAACAGGACACCCTGCTGGAGAAACAGCTCCTAAGCTTTTAGGTAAGGGTGACTCAGGTGTGAAGGAAGGCCATGAATTTACATACCATTCATAGCAAGTGTCAAATGTCGTTCTGACATAACCTGCATACATAAAACAGAAATAGTTTGTTAACATTTATTTTAGAATTTAATAAAAGAAATAAACTACTGTTGAAAAGTTTGGGGTCGGAAAGATTTTTAAAATGCTCACCAAAGCTGCATTTATTTTGACAAAATTACAATTACAATTTAAAATAACTGTTTTCTATCTTAATATATTTTTTTCTGTGATGGCAAAGCTACATTTGCAGCAGTAATTACTCCGGTCTTCAGTGTCAAATGATCCTTCAGAAATCATTCTAATATGCTGATTTATATGAACACAAAGATCTAAGACTTTTTCTATGTACACAAAAGGCATATTTCTCTCAAATATTGTTCACAAATCTGTGTTAGTGAGCACTTCTCCTTTGTCGAGATAATCCATCCACCTCACAGGTGTGGCATATCAAGATGCTGATTAGACAGTATGATTATTGCACAGGTGTGCCTTAGGCTGGCCACAATATAGGGCCACTCTAAAATGTGCAGTTTTACTGTATTTGGGGGGGTTGGGGGGTCTGGGGTCCGGTTCATCAGTGAAGAGATCACCTCTCCAAAGTGCCAGACGCCATCGAATGTGAGCAGTTGCCCACTCAAGTCGGTTACGACGACGAACTGCAGTCAGGTCGAGACCCCGATGAGCATGCAGATGAGCTTCCCTGTGATGGTTTCTGACAGTTTGTGCAGAAATTCTTTGGTTATGCAAACCGATTGTTGCAGCAGCTGTCCGGGTGGCTGGTCTCAGACGATCTTGGAGGTGAAGATGCTGGATGTGGAGGTCCTGGGCTGGTGTGGTTACACGTGGTCTGCGGTTGTGAGGCCGGTTGGATGTACTGCCAAATTCTCTGAAACACCTTTGGAGACGACTTATGGTAGAGAAATGAACATTCAATTCGCAGGCAACAGCTCTGGTGGACATTCCTTCAGTCAGCATGAATGAATGTGTTTGGGATGCTCTGAATCGGTGTATACGACAGCATGTTCCAGGTCCTGCCAATATCCAGCAACTTCGCACAGCCATTGAAGAGGACCCCCCCAATACAGTAAAACTGCACATTTTAGAGTGGCCTTTTATTGTGGCCAGCCTAAGGCACACCTGTGCAATAATCATGCTGTCTAATCAGCATCTTGATATGCCACACCTGTGTGGTGGATGGATTATCTCGGCAAAGGAGAAGGGCTCACTAACACAGATTTAAACAGATTTGTGAACAATATTTGAGAGAAATAGGCCTTTTGTGTACATAGAAAAAGTCTTAGATCTTTGAGTTCAGCTCATGAAAAATGGGGGCAAAAACAAAAGTGTTGTGTTTATCATTTTGTTCAGTGTTTTATCAATGTTGAACAGTTGCACTGCTTAATATTTTTATGGAAACCATGATACCTTTATTTCAGAATTGATGAACAGAAATTTGTTTTAGAGAGAAATCTTTTTGTAACATAAATGTTTTTACTGCCACTTCAATAATAATACAATACACCTACAATAATACAGTAAAAAGCATTTTGTGTAGCTGTTGTTAGTACTGCAGCAACTGCCTTTCAGATTTTATAAATATAGCCACAATTAGTCAAATTCTCAATAAACATGGCAGGTGTTAATTATGGTCACAGACATGGATGTGTATCTTTACTTTCACTGAGCTGAGCTAATCACAATGGTATTGATTTGGACATCAATATATATAAACACCAGTGCCGTTGTTGGACAGCGTCACTTTAGGGAAAAAAAGAACTTTACACACACAGTTTGATCTAATATTTTGTAATATTACTCTAGAACAAATAAATAAACTCTCAAACCTAGCTGAAAAGCAGAATCCATTGCAATATTAAAACAAAACAGAAAACACACTATAAGAAAATAATATAAGTGGTTTAAAGCTATAAAGGTTGTATCAGCGATTTCAGGCCCAAACATAAATGATCACATTCATCTAATCTTTCTTAACGATCCGCTAGCTGCCCGCCCCATAAGCATGCCGTCAAAAACCTGCGTCTCTGTAGGCAGCCTAGGCTCTGAGATCTGCACACAAAAACAGTTGGTATCAGAGACGCGTTTTTTTGACGGCATGCTTATGGGGCGGGCAGCTAGCGGATCGTTAGAAAGATTAGATGAATGTGATCATTTATGTTTGAGCCTGAAATCGCTGATACAACCTTTAAGCTTGGATTTAGTCTGCCTCAGTTTTTAGCGCAATTTTCCACCGGACAAAATTGCGATTGTTAACTCATGATTTCTGTTCTGTCTGTGCGCACCAATCTTGCACTTCTATCTACTCCTCAACCAGACCACCTAGAGACTTCGGGTTTTCGGCATTATGTTAAGGAAGGTCTAATCTCGGGAACGCACAAAAAAAATCCAGGAAAAGATTTACTATCTCTTAGTGTTGTGATCCCATGACGTGAGAAAATTGCGCTAAAACACTCACCGAGTTTTTATTACTTGTTTCTGTTTCTTCATGTAATCCCAGATGGACTCAGATCTCCGTGTGTCCCGTACTGACTGTTGTCAGACTCCTTGCATACAAAAATCTCACTGGATTATTACAATTAATGGCAAAAGAAATGTTTGGAAATATAAACTGATATTTCATACTGATACACAACAGCAAAAGATATAAATAACTGTAGAATAAAGAAATGTGTGTGTGTGAAAATACTAACGTGCCTAAGACTTTTTCAATATGGTATTACTGTAGAATTGTAGCAAATTGATGTCTTATTCAGATGTGTATTATGTCGTCACCTTCCTAAAATAATTGCCTAAGTCATTTTTTGACAAAAATTATTTTTTTGCATAAGTCATCTCCTTATGATGCTGGCCACCTCTGGTAAAATTCCCACATCCTCAGTTGAACAGATCATGCAGTTCTACCCCTGTAGTGTAATGGCCTATGTCAAGAGTGTGACTTAGGCCGTTTTATTTGGCCTAAGTCAAAAGATTTTACAAGCAATTTTAAAATTTTAAAAGGCAATTTTACAAGCTTTTCAAGATGGGAGCTGCATCAAGAAGAACGAACCTCTGAAGTTATTTTAATTTTTTTTTTGTGTTTTCTGAGAAATCTGAAAAAAATGACTTAGGCAATTATTTTAAGAAGGTGACGATATTCAATTACTGGTTCCGTTTTTGTGTTTTCTGAGAAACCTGAAAAAATAACTTAGGCAATTATTTTAGGAAGGTGACGATGTTAGGTTTTGAACTTAAGTTTGACATTAACATATGCAAATTGGTCATTTAAATTCTGTAGGTACAGAGAATTTTGGCGGTATGTGTTTGATTGGGAAAAGAATTCATGCAATTTGAAAGATATAGTCCTTGAATGTATTCTGTGCCAGATCAATGAAAAATAATCCAGAGTCTAACCCACTTATATATTTTTTTTTTTTGCTCACTGTAAGAGAAGTTTTGACTTGAGTATTGAGAAATTGGTTCTAGCGAGTGTTAAAAAAACTGTATATGATTAGATACATCAATCCATGCCGGCAATTTCAAAATCAGTAAAATAAGGTAGGTTTTGATAAGTCAAAACTTAGGTAGGTTTTGATAAATAAGGTTTGATTTTGTCTTTCTTTTATTTGGGGTCAGGATGAGGTTACAGATCAAAGACTTTGGAATGCCATTCTCTCACATGAGGATTCATGTGATTGTGTGCTCATGCCCGCTATCTGCCATCCTCTGGATCTTCCTTTCTTATAGCACGCTCTGACTGTGACTGTGCCAATTCCACTTTTTCCATGACTGTGCCAATTCCACTTTGCCCTATATAATTTACGTGTGATTCCCTGTATCTGCTCTGAAACATCCCACTGTTATGCACGTCTCCCCCATGTCGCCTCTTCCCAGGGCTGAGTCAGTGCAGATGAAGCTTCCCTTATAATGAGACCATATGGCATGATTGGGTTGCAGGGTTGTTGTATATGGCTGCCAGTGTTTATTCCAGAGTATAAACCTGGAACCACACAAGAAACTTATGTTCAGATCCACATGACACAATCTATTTAAAGTATCTGTTCCATCATGCTTGTAATGGTCTCATTTGATTTTGATAGGCTATATCAAGGACATTCCTAAGGAGGAAAGTCAGGGATAATTAAGAAGTGTTTTCACACATCTCAAAAAATAATGGCATTGATAATGAGAAATGGGATATCAAGTTTCATAGTAATAAAAATATTGTCATTTCATTTTCTGCAGCCAATGGCAGAAGAAATGTGTAAACCAAAGGCCATGGGATTTAATGAGAACACCAAAACAATGTGAGAACATGGTCATTCTGACATGCCGTTTTACACATTCATCAAGACTCTGAAACCAGCATGTATGGTGTGAAATGCAGGAACACTGGGTACGGTCCAAGTGTCTTGTGCACTGTGAAGTGGACTTCACAAGGTGTTCAGCCATCTTAAGTGAGATTCCAAATCACAAAGAGGTGTTTGCTCAGTCCAATGGGCATTATGTTTAATTCACCTCCAAAATGTCAAAGAGGCATCAAATTAGATTTTTTTAAATACAATTTATAAAAAGCTTTGTTAACATTAGTTAATGCATTAGGTATCATTAGGTATTTTACACCATTTAGTAATCTAGGTTAATTAATAAATGTTCTAAAATTTAGTTTTAATTTTCATGCACACATAAACAATGATACAGTAGCCTATATACAAATTAACATTAACCAATAAAAAAATTGATAGTTTGTGATACCTAATACATTATTCTTTTTGCATTTGGCAAAGCTTTACTATTACTATTACATATTAATATACTGATTAGTTATATATTATATAACTAAATATGATTTATCTAATTATATTTTCAGAATCTTTTTAATGAAAAAAAACTATATGTTTTTAGAACAAATCATATTCTTTTGGATATGATTTTGCATCAATATTAATATTAATAAAGACTCAATAAAAATACTGGGTGAAAACCAGACTCACCAAATAGCACAAATATTTTTCTATATGTTTTACACAAACTATATACACTGTTAAACATTTTAGTTTGAAATTACAGTTTATTCCAGGTTAATTTCAGTAGGACTTTTCCTACTGAAAAAAAGTGCAGTTGTAAAAAAAACAAAAACAAAAAACATCATGGTTTTACTGTAAGTTTACACTATTGGAAAACACGATACTGTATTTCTACATAGCAAATGTACTAAGGTACCCAGCATACAGTGTGGCATGAATAGATTATGCTATGGAGTTTCTTGATTCTTGTTCATTTTTATCTGTGCAGCTGAACTTTTTGCTTTGCTTTTAGCAGTTTGTGTTGTTGATTTATTTTGTAATGTTGGTTTATGTTGAATACGTGTTTTTATTATTTGTTGAGTGTCACCATTGTTGCGTTTTGTATGTCAAGTATTGATGTCTGTGCATCATTAGGTGATGATTATAAGATGACGTCACATCTTTCAAAGATGAATCTCAGCTGTTGCTTCACTATTGTGGAAGGTCCATCTACAAACAATTATGAATTTGAAATAAGTTATTGGTAAATCTTCATGCTTAAATAATACTAAAACAAAATCTTCCTATTCATGCTTACAATAGTTTGACTAAACTATTTCATATTCTAGCTTGTCATCATATTTATCAAATGTTTTTATTTTGTCACATTTCTGACTTAGCTAGAACATAAATTTGAATATGAACAGAGGGTCCAAGACCCCAAGCAAATGGAACAGTAATCACCATTATGGTGACTTCAAACCAATTACAGTAGTAAATAATTACATTTATTACAGTGCACTGTAAAAAATTGCCGGGAATTTACAGGATTAAAATGTATTATTTTACAATAAAATACTGTCGTCTGAAATTTACTGTGAAATCAATGCATGCTGGGTCATTTTCTTACAAATGACTGGGAATAAATAGCAGGATGATGCTGACACCACAGAAACTTACTGCTCTTGTTTTACTATGATTTCACATTATATGATGTTTTATAAACAAAGTTCGGGAGGAGCACGTTCAAATAATCAATCCAATCTACTCGTCATCAAACAATTATGTCTACCCTAATCAGCATGACAAGAAGTATATATATATCCACTCTGTCAACTCACCTAATATTCCTTGACAGTTTTCCAGCATCCCTCCACCACCCCTACTCCTCACTCTTGGCTCAATCTTTTACAGCCAGGAATACGGGGGGAGTACTCTGGGTTCGGGCCGAATACCGAGCCCGGAGCCCTCTCCTCGGACAGCACGCCAAATACGCATTTATTCTATCTGACTTATTTGTAAGTGTGAACTAGTGAAAATGTTGTCTTTAACTATAGCCAGGGTATATTATATATATACACACAAATATAAACTATATCTTACATTAGAATACAATACACTTTATTCTATGCATTGCACAAATTAATGTATTAAATATATTCATAAATATTAATAACTCATTATCATGAGGCAAACTTCTGCAGATATCCCCTACTCAGTAGAGCAGCGGACACTATGTATGGAGTTTGTGAATTGGATCACAGCTACTTTAAATACACAAACCTCCCTCTCTCCCTCCATCTGTGGCTGAGGAGCATTACAGCCGGGACAATCTGTGTCAGCCCTCGTGCCTGATTATGAACATGTGCCATTGTTATTGAGGAGAGGTTGCACCAGGGGTGACCTTTCCCTTCGATGTTCGTGTGTGTTTGTGAGTGGGGGTTTGCAGGGTTGTTAGGTGGGCTGTCAGTCACAGAGGGGAAGTGAAGAGAGGGATGTGGGTGGATGGGGGCGGGTAAGTAGGTGGTGGCAGCAGGAAGCCACTGAAAATGTGTATGTTTACGCTTGAACACGCCTGCATGTTTGTTTGGGGTCAAAGAGAATCCGTGATACGCATGTGGAACAATTAATGCAACGCCAATGATGGAGTGGGCATGGCCTGCATTTACACCCACAGAAGACCACTTATAGCCACAGAGATGTATATTAAATTTGCGAGAATCTCTGCAAATCTGCATGAGAACTCAACAGTTATAAATGTTATCATTTATTTACCAAAACAACATTAAGATTCTTCACCAAAATCTAGTCTACAGATAAGTTGCTGCTTTCAAAGACAACTTCTAAACGTTTATGGAATCTCATATGTGACTGATTCATGGGCAGCAGTTTAAAAACAACACATGAAGCACATACGACTTGACTCAAAAGTGAATTGAGTTCAATAGAGAGCCTAGTCCCTCCCCTTCCGGTAGACCACCATGGGACCTTACTTCGGAAAAATATTGTATGGTAGTCAATGGCGCGAGACAACAAATATGTTGATCTCGTTTGAATTGTGCCCTGAATTACACATATGATGTTTATCAATTTAAAAGATACATTTTAAAGTCAAGAAAGTCGCAGTTTGATGTAAAACTGTTGAGGTACAAGACTGTGAAAATACGTAATTACAGAGACTTCAAACCCAAAAGGCGCACATGCGACGTCATACCTTTTCTCTCAATGAATGAAGCTAACTTTACTGAAGCTAACGTCTGTAATTTTTCTATAGTCTTACCTTATAATCGTAACGTTACTCCGTCATGCCTGAGTGTTTTGTACCAGACTGCACACATACGAGCAACGGATCTTGTGACGTACATAGTGCGAGACGAGAGATGTAGTTCATTGAGCGATTTTCACATAAAACTAAATGTTACTCTTCTGTTTTATGACAAACTGCGACTTTCTTGACTTTCATAATTATCTTTTAAATTGACAAACATCATATGTGTAATTCAGGGCACAGATCAGACGGAATAAAAAGATAAGTTGTCTCTCGCCATTGACTACCATACATATTTTTTCCGAAGTAAGGTCCCATGAGCCGGAAGCGGAGGGGAGGGACTTAGGCTCTCTATAGAGCTGGTAAGTCCCGCCCATCCGTAAAACCCCAAGTGGACCTCTAGGTTGAAAAATCGTCAATGCAAGTGAATGGGAGAAAATAATTATTTTCTGGTCCCGTTTGAATTGTGCCATGAATGTGAACATATGTTGTCTGTGAATTTTTTATATAACTTTTCATGTTATGAGTTTGACAGTATATGGTATGATTCTTCGGCTAGCAGTTGTGGAAAAGACATAACGAGAAAGACTACATGTCACCTATGTGACGTCACCCCATAAAGTTGACTTACCCGTGGTTTTCGCCAACCTCAACGATTTTGTCCTCTCCCTGAAAGAAGGCGGTGAAGTGCACCTAAGACACAGCCATGTTTAGCGGGATCCGTGAGCTAGTGTCCGTGTGCTAGTGGTGTTGACGTTTCAAACGCGTCGAAAGCAGCGAAGAGTTGTAGTCCACAAAGTGCTCTCACACAAAGTCTAACCGTATCAAACTTCTACCCGCTAAATTGTAGCATTCTTTACACAAAAAGTTATATAAAAAATTCACAGACAACATATGTTCACATTCATGGCAAAATTCAAACGGGACCAGAAAATAATTATTTTCTCCCATTCACTTGCATTGACGATTTTTCAACCTAGAGGTCCAGGGGGATTAGCGGAAGGGGCGGGACTTACCAGCTCTATTGACCCTTCGCAGGGACTCAGGGAGCTTGAATGACAGGCGATCTAACCAATCATAATCCGCCATCTTGTCCGACAAAGCAGTCAGGAGATACAGTAAACATGGGAGGATTTGAACTTGAAAAACGGAATGTACTGACGCCTTTCCGCGGTTTAAAACAACATTCCTTCTTATGTTCATTCATGTTTATTTGATGCTATAAATGAACTAGGAGGAAGAGATGATCGGTTCACGAGCAGCTTTAACTGATGCTCTACATCAATCTGTCAGACACATTTAAGAGCCACAAAACGGTATGTATTGTTTAAATTTCTTTTAAAAAATTACCAAATTTGAAAGGTGAGACTTTGTTTAATATGTTTAATATCAAAAGTAACCGAAAAGTACCCTGGTCTGTCCTGTCTGTCAGCGTGTTGTCAGTCTCCTCTCTACTCCGCGATGTATTTTTCACTGCGTGAGAACAAGGTGTGGCGTGAGAGCAGCGTAGCTTGTCGGACATAGCAGTAACTAAGGGGGGCGGGTCTTTGCGAAGGGTCATTTTACTACTAAACATATTGAATAGTAAAAAAAAAAAAAAAAAAAACAATCAGCACAACTGTTTTTAACATTGATAACAACCTGAATTTTTTCTTCAAAATCAGCATATTAGAATGATTTCTGAAAGATCATGTGACACTGAATCCTGCTATCACAGGAATACTAAAATATATTAAAACATTACATAGGCTAGATGTTTTAATTAGTTAAAACTGTTTTTAGTATATTTTTAATCAAATAAATTCAGCCTTGTTGTGCATAAAATATTGAAAATCTTACCTATTTTCAGTGCATGTCTGTGTGAGGTAAAAGGACACAAGCTGTTGAAGCTCCGCCCTCTGTGCTGGGAGCAGCAGCTCATTTGCATTTAAAGGGACAGACACAAAAACTGTGCGTTTTTGTTCACCCTCAAAAAGTGACAACTTTAAAATGCTATATAATTTAAAATAATTAAAATATCGGTGCGGTATTTTGAGCTAAAACTTCACATACACACTCTGGGAACATGAGAGATTTATTTTACATTTTGTGAAAAGGGCATTATATCACCCCTTTAATACCTTCAGCCATGGAAACCAGGTAACTGACAAACAAGTTTGCATAGGAGAATAAAAAACCCATGCAAACACAGATATGGCATGTTACTAAGATAAAGATCCTATCTTAATATGATTTAGTAAATAAGAGACCGAACAAAAGCTTAAACCAGATAATTAGTCTTCAAACATTTTGTGATAGACAAATGAAATGTCATCACATATATCCCTGGCCTTAAGTATCATGGAGTTTCTTGCCTACAGCTTGCTCTCCCTGATACTCCACCCAAAACTCATCCCATGTACCAGATAAGAGAGACCACAGTCTGACAGTGCCTCATCTGCTCAGTGGGAGTGCTGGTGGTAAGTAAATGACAGAGGAGGAGGTAGCATTGACGGAGGCCACCCCACACAGCCCACAAACTAGCACAGTGCCATGGCCTTTCAGCCGTGGCTCCAGAGATGCAAAACCTCACAGTACAGCCCAACACTCAGTAGGATGAAAGTCAGTGGAACTTCTGGTACACGCCAATGTGACACCCACGTGCAGACTGGAAACCACAACTTATTACACTGAAAAAAAAGAAGAAAAAAAAGAAAGAAAGAAATGGTTTTGACGTGGGGTAGCCAGAAAAGTAAAAAAGCAGTAGACAGCGGAGACAATCCTGCCTTTATTTAGAGAGAAATGTTAGTTTGTGTTGTCAGCATTTCAGATGATATATTTTAACGCTGGATACTATAGGGTGCTATAAAACAAGCAGGTGGCTGACAAATGTCCCACACTAATGAGGCAAGGCTCTCTGGTGCTCACAAGCTTAGACTGCAGCAGCGTCACAACGGCATAGTAGGACAATTGAACGAGCTGGCAAAACTCACCTGGCACCCTGTGGCCCATTGCTAGCTCTGTCATTGAGAGGTCACCAAATAGTAAAGAGTGCCAAAGGACACTGTAAGAGTCTGGCCCCCTCGCTTGTAGCTTTTAATGTCTCCTGGTGGAAAAAAATACTGATGTCAGTGAAAATTTAGCCTAGTTGTACCAAGAAAGCATATGAAAATGCACAATTCAGCCAATATGATGATGGATAAGAGCTTTCATATATAATCAGAGGCAACATATTCTTCACCATTTGTAATTAGTAAACAGTGCTGTGCATGTAAAAGAGCATTAAAGGAAAAGTAAACATGCACTTTCCAAAAAAAAAAAAAAAACGGGCCTGGAACTCGCTAAAAAACAAATGGTCAGTAAAACATGCTCAATATTTAAAAAATAATGATATGAAAATATATAAAATAAAGAAGGTAATTTAATTTTCTATAATTGTCTCTGGCTATAGGTTCCCCAAAATCAGAGACATGATTTGAGTCTAAATACAGCTTAAAACAAATTTTTCTAGCAATAAACAAAAAACAAACAAATAAACAAACAGTTCTGCAGATTTGGCCAACCAACTCAGTAGGGTGTGTAATTACTGATAAACTTATTTTACTCATAAAAAAAAAAAAAAAAAGTAGATTTGGTTGATAATTCTTACAATAACGTGGGTAGCTGGTTTGCAAAAACTGAGGAAACAGAATGAGAATATTTACTTGTCCTTCCTCCATTCTATAGAAAGAGTGTCATTATTCATGGGTGTCATTATTTTAAGGAATTTAAGGAATTTTTTTCAATGAGAGGGGATTGAGGGTGGTGATATGTGGTTACAAGGTTGCACATTGTTCAACACATTGTCCAAAAACAGATTTGTACATCTAAATGGTTCAAGAAGTCATGTGTACCATACTGGTGGAATGTCACACCACACAATGTCAAAAGATGGATGAAACCCAAGAGACCAATTGGAAAGAAACCTTCAGCCTGAGTGAAACCTTCAGGTTTTGATGTGTTCTCTTATATTTCAAGGTTCAAAAAAACTGCTGGTCATGTAAACACACACAAAAAAAGATGTTTCTTACATTAATAGGTCTATTAGCAGAAATAGGCCACTTTCATTTTCAACCGAAGAGAGTTTTATAGGCTAAGATTCCGAAATAATTGCTTCCTTGTTTTTGTCGCTTAAGCACTACAAATGTCTTATTATGCATTACGTTTACTGCAAATCATGGCTAACACAGATAGCATGGAATTAAAACGATTCATTTAAGTTCTCCCTGATTTCCCTCTCTGAAAACAGTGAAATTCCACAGCTTTGGTGGAATGTTCTCAGTGCCCCTTTGGAGCAGGGGTTTGGCAGGAGGGACTCTAATAGCTAACAGTGGATTTACATTCTTTGTTGAACATAATGGGGGAGCCAGAGGGGCCGTGAGCCAGGAGGGAGCTGCCCCACTGCGATTCCTCCTGTGAAAACAGCAACCCCGTCACTCACTGCACAAGTACCTCATTATCATCCACACTCAGTTGTAAGTAAATCACTCCAATGCGCTGCAGCAGAGGCAAGCGCCCAGACCGACATGTTCAATGCAAATCATACATACAAACATTTCAGCAGCAGAGGTTTCAGAGCGGGTAGGACATAATACAAAACATAAGACAAACACTTCTGGTTTCCAAGCAACAGAGCCACTCTGAACAAACCCTGAGGGAGGTTTTTCAATGTTTCGGGGTTCATCTCGAGGAGATTTCCTTGTGGTATTTGACTCCTCTGACCTCTCTCAAAAGATCTGGATTTGCGTACCTTGGGAAAGCAGAATTTTTTCACCCGAGGTTCATTTAAAGTACCATCAAACTTTTTATCTGTTGCAATGATTTATTGCGGCATCTGTCTTTGTCATAGAACCTTGAGTGTTGACCTAATGGCTCTTTCATAAACATGGCTCTCATTTGATGTGATTTATTCATCTCACAGGCACCACAAGCAAGTTTGTGTTAATGCTGCGCTGCTGTGCTACTGACCGAGTTTATAATAAACATCTAGACTGCTTAATATTTTACAGAAGGGAGACAGTTTGAGTAATTTGTGCAAAAGAACAGGAAGTCATTGTCTAATAGCTTCTGAAGTCGGCCATAAAAGTCACTTTTTAATTGGCCTGTTATGATTGCCATTCTGGGAAAACAAATCTACACACACATACACACACACACACACACACACACACACACACACACACACACACACACACACACACACACACACACACACACACACACACACACACACACACACACACACACACACACACACACACACACACACACATAGAATTACTTGAAATTGTTACATGAGTCATTTGGTATATTAAACTTTTTGAGATTTTCTTACACTGAAAAGGATTCAAACACTTCTCATATTAGCAAAAAGATATGTTCCAGTTAAGAAAGCGGACAGTACAGGTCAAACTGCAGGACAAAAATATGTTCACATATTTGTTAACATATTTTCTCAAGATTGTTTCAGACATAAATACACTCACCTAAAGGATTATTAGGAACACCTGTTCAATTTCTCATTAATGCAATTATCTAATCAACCAATCACATGGCAGTTGCTTCAATGCATTTAGGGGTGTGTCCCTGGTCAAGACAATCTCCTGAACTCCAAACTGAATGTCAGAATGGGAAAGAAAGGTGATTTAAGCAATTTTGAGCGTGGCATGGTTGTTGGTGCCACGTACAACACAGACGCGCTACGCAAAAACACTACGTGAACTCACTCAAGGCCTAGAGAGAAGGAAATGAATAGTGGAATAAAGTCGTTATTTTTGTTTACTTTTTGCGCACAAAAAGTATTCTCGTCGCTTGATAAACTTAAGATTGAGCCACTGATGTCACATGGACTACTTTGATGATGTCTGTACTGCCTTTCTGGACATGGACAGTATGCCGTCCATTGACTTTCAATGGAGGAACAGAAAGCTCTCAGACTAAATCTAAAATATCTTAAAATGTGTTGCGAAGATGAACGGAGGTCTTACGGGCTTGGAACGACATGAGGGTGAGTCATTAATGACATAATTTTCATTTTTGGGTGAACTAAATTATGTCATTAATGACTCACCCTCATGTCGTTCCAAGCCCGTAAGACTTTCGTTCATCTTCGGAACACAAATTAAGATATTTTTGATGAAATCTGAGAGCTGGATCACTCCTCCACAGGCTTACGGACACTATAACTTGCTGGCCCAGAAAATGTATTAAAGACATTGTTAATATAGTCCAAGTGACTCCAGTGGCTCAATCTTAAGTTTATAAAGCGACGAGAATACTTTTTGTGCGCAAAAACAAACAAAAATAACGACTTTATTCCACTTTTCATTTCCTTCTCTCTGGACCTCGAGTTTTTTTTTACGTAGTGTAATAGCGTAGCGCGTCTGTGTTGCACGTCACCACGTATCACACATGACCAGCGTCGCCCAATAGTGAGCCTACATGGTGACGTGCAACACAGACGCGCTGCGCTTAAACACTACATGAAAAGACTCGAGGTCCAGAGAGAAGGAAATGAAAAGTGGAATAAAGTCGTTATTTTTGTTTGTTTTTGCACACAAAAAGTATTCTCGTCGCTTTATAAACTTAAGATTGAGCCACTGGAGTCACTTGGACTATATTAACAATGTCTTTAATACATTTTCTGGGCCAGCAAGTTATAGTGTCCATAAGCCTGTGGAGGAGTGATCCAGCTCTCAGATTTCATCAAAAATATCTTAATTTGTGTTCCGAAGATGAACGAAAGTCTTACGGGGTTGGAACCACATGAGGGTGAGTCATTAATGACAGAATTTTCATTTTTGGGTGAACTAACCCTTTAATATTAAGAAATGTGCATTGTGCAATAAAGAAGTAACTCCAAATAAAGTTGAATTATAATATTTATATCAGTAAGTCTCAAGCGATATGTCGGTACATATGTTAATGGTTTGTAGTATACTTAGAATGAAATAAATGTATTTTAAATACATTTTGGTATAGGTTTCTTTTCACTAGGGGTGCACAGAAAAAATATATGTTGAGGCATCACACTACAGGACTGAAGAAATGACAAAATAAGCATAAAAAAGTTCCAAAAACACATTACTAATAAAAAGAGGTAAAACTATGATGAACTTTCAAGCTTGAAAAATGTCCTCAGTATCTCCTGTTGTGGTCCTTATTAGCGCTTCAAGGATCCAAGAGACTGCCTGTTTAAAAAAAAATTTGTCACGCCAAGTAACTAGGCCTATATAATAATTGGTTAAATTGGAGTTTTAACGCACATTTATAACTGGACTCATTTGTGAAAGCAGAATTGTATTTTTGTATCCTTAGATCTCTGATATATGGTTTTGTACTGTATATCTATAGCAGGAAGATATTTGACATAAAATTTGAACAGATTGTTTTATGTTTGTAAATCTGTTTGGTAATACCTGTTAAAGGAGCTGTATGTAGGTTTGTGGCCAAAACTGGTACTGCAATCACTTTAAAAATACTGTAGAGAGGTGTATCCCCTCCCCCTCCCCCCTGACTCGAGGTTGCCAGATAAGCTGCAGGATTCAGCAGAAACGTAGGCTGCTTCAATGGTCATACAGGTCAACTTGCAGCATGTGTAACTTATAGGGTTGCCAACTTCAGAAAAGGAAAATACAGGACAATCGTGGTTATTTATAGGAAAATGAGGGACACTCAAAACTGTTCATAATTTCAGTGTCTGCAGTTAAATATGTGTTTAAAAGGTTATCAGACATGAACACATTTGTATTGCTTTACCTATTTATGTATTTAATTCATACATAAAATACAAAAAGTCATACATAAAAAAAAAATCACATTACAAACAAATCATCATTCAAAATAGCAGCATTTATCTAAAATAGAAAGCTTTTTAACATTATATAGGCTTACAGTTCAAAAGTTTGGGAGATTATTTTTTTGGAAAAAAAATTTAAAGAAAGTATTTGCCTACTTTTATTCAGCAAGGATGAATTACATTAATCAAAAGTGACAGTACAGACATTTATAATTTTACAAAAGCTTTCTATTTACTTTCTAAGGCTTTTTTTTTTTTACATTAATAATAATCAGAAATGTTTTTTGAGCATATTATTCCTTCAGGTAGATTACATGTTTTCTTGCGTGGCTGGATGTTAGACTCATGGCATGAACAATAATCACGTTGTTTGCATTCGCCAAAATTGTTTTGCCGAAATCAAAACGTGGGCAGTAAAAGACTGCGGTCACGCCATCTGTGCTTTTGAGGAGCGCGGTCGCGCCATCTACGCTTAAAAACAGATTGCGCATCTACACGAGGTTGCGTGGTAGGCTCAATGTGTATGCGGTTGGTGTCGGCAGACTTTTTAAAAAATATTCATAATAAAATCAAATTGTTTTCTGCAAATTCCACCAGATTCTTGTTCAACATCTCTCAAACTACCACTGTGCTGATTTTCATGTTGTTTTACTGTTTTATTATTTAATAATTAACTGTCAAAGTCATATACTGTATACCTGGCTATATAGGCACTATTTAATAAATTCAAAAAAATGCAAATCAAATTGTTTTCTGCAAACTCCACCAGATTCTTGTTCTACATCTCACAGACTACCACTGTGGTGATTTTCATGTTGTTTTACTGTTTTATTATTTAATAATTAACTGACAAAGTCATATACTGTATACCTGGCTATATAGCAATATTTAATAAATTCATAAAAAATGCAAATCAAATTGTTTTCTGCTAAATCCACCAGATTCTTGTTCTACATCTCTCAGACTACCACAGTGGCGATTTTCATGTTGTTTTACTGTTTTATTATTTAATAATTAACTGCCAAAGTCATATACTGTATACCTGGCTATATAGGCCATATTTAGTAAATTCATAAAAAATACAAATCAAATTGTTTTCTACAAAATCCACCAGATTCTTGTTCTACATCTCTCAGACTACCACTGTGCTGATTTTCATGTTATTTTACTGTTTTATTATTTAATAATTAACTGTCAAACTCATATACTGTATACCTGGATATATAGCAATATTTAATAAATTCATAAAAAATGCAAATCAAATTGTTTTCTGTTAAATCCACCAGATTCTTGTTCTACATCTCACAGACTACCACTGTGGTGATTTTCAGTTTATTTTACTGTTTTATTATTTAATAATTAACTGTCAAAGTCATATACTGTATACCTGGCTATATAGCAATATTTAATAAATTCATAAAAAATGCTAATCAAATTGTTTTCTGCAAAATCCACCAGATTCTTGTTCTACATCTCTCAGACTACCACTGTGGTGATTTTCATGTTATTTTACTGTTTTATTATTTAATAATTAACTGTCAAAGTCATATACTGTATACCTGGCTATATAGGCCATATTTAATAAGTTCATAAAAAATGCAAATCAAATAGTTTTCTTCTAAATCCACAATATTCTTGTTCTACATCCCACAGACTACCACTGTGGTGATTTTCATGTTATTTTACTGTTTTATTATTTAATAATTAACTGTCAAACTCATATACTGTATACCTGGATATATAGCAATATTTAATAAATTCATAAGAAATGCAAATCAAATTGTTTTCTGCTAAATCCACCAGATTCTTGTTCTACATCTCCCAGACTACCACTGTGGTGATTTTCATGTTGTTTTACTGTTTTATTATTTAATAATTAACTGTCAAAGTCATATACTGTATACCTGGCTATATAGCAATATTTAATAAATTCATAAAAAATGCAAATCAAATTGTTTTCTACAAAATCCACCAGATTCTTGTTCTACATCTCTCAGACTACCACTGTGCTGATTTTCATGTTGTTTTACTTTTTTGTTATTTAATAATTAACTGCCAAAGTCAAATACTGTATACCTGGCTATATAGCAATATTTAATAAATTCATAAAAAATGCAAATCAAATTGTTTTCTACAAAATCCACCAGATTCTTGTTCTACATCTCTCAGACTACCACTGTGCTGATTTTCATGTTGTTTTACTGTTTTGTTATTTAATAATTAACTGCCAAAGTCATATACTGTATACCTGGCTATATAGCAATATTTAATAAATTCATAAAAAATGCAAATCAAATTGTTTTCTACAAAATCCACCAGATTCTTGTTCTACATCTCTCAGACTACCACTGTGCTGATTTTCATGTTGTTTTACTGTTTTGTTATTTAATAATTAACTGCCAAAGTCATATACTGTATACCTGGCATATAGCACTATTTAATAAATTCATAAAAAATGCAAATCAAATTGTTTTCTGCTAAATCCACCAGATTCTTGTTCTACATCTATCAGACTACCACTGTGGTGATTTTCATGTTATTTTACTGTTTTATTATTTAATAATTAACTGTCAAACTCATATACTGTATACCTGTATATATAGCAATATTTAATAAATTCATAAAAAATGCAAATCAAATTGTTTTCTGCAAAATCCACCAGATTCTTGGTCTACATCTCCCAGACTACCACTGTGGCGATTTTCATGTTATTTTACTGTTTTAATATTTAACAATTAACTGTCAAAGTCATATACTGTATACCTGGCTATATAGGCAATATTTAATAAATTCATAAAAAATGCAAATCAAATTGTTTTCTACAAAATCCGCCAGATTCTGGTTCTACATCTCTCAGACTACCACTGTGGCGATTTTCATGTTATTTTACTGTTTTAATATTTAACAATTAACTGTCAAAGTCATATACTGTATACCTGGCTATATAGGCAATATTTAATAAATTCATAAAAAATGCAAATCAAATTGTTTTCTGCTAAATCCACCAGATTCTTGTTCTACATCTCTCAGACTACCACTGTGGTGATTTTCATGTTATTTTACTGTTTTATTATTTAATAATTAACTGTCAAAGTCATATACTGTATACCTGGCTATATAGCAATATTTAATAAGTTCATAAAAAATGCAAATCAAATAGTTTTCTTCTAAATCCACAATATTCTTGTTCTACATCCCACAGACTACCACTGTGGTGATTTTCATGTTATTTTACTGTTTTATTATTTAATAATTAACTGTCAAACTCATATACTGTATACCTGGATATATAGCTATATTTAATAAATTCATAAGAAATGCAAATCAAAATGTTTTCTGCTAAATCCACCAGATTCTTGTTCTACATCTCCCAGACTACCACTGTGGTGATTTTCATGTTGTTTTACTGTTTTATTATTTAATAATTAACTGTCAAAGTCATATACTGTATACCTGGCTATATAGCAATATTTAATAAATTCATAAAAAATGCAAATCAAATTGTTTTCTACAAAATCCACCAGATTCTTGTTCTACATCTCTCAGACTACCACTGTGCTGATTTTCATGTTGTTTTACTGTTTTGTTATTTAATAATTAACTGCCAAAATCATATACTGTATACCTGGCTATATAGCAATATTTAATAAATTCATAAAAAATGCAAATCAAATTGTTTTCTACAAAATCCACCAGATTCTTGTTCTACATCTCTCAGACTACCACTGTGCTGATTTTCATGTTATTTTACTGTTTTAATATTTAACAATTAACTGTCAAAGTCATATACTGTATACCTGGCTATATAGGCAATATTTAATAAATTCATAAAAAATGCAAATCAAATTGTTTTCTACAAAATCCGCCAGATTCTGGTTCTACATCTCCCAGACTACCACTGTGGTGATTTTCATGTTATTTTACTGTTTTATTATTTAATAATTAACTGTCAAAGTCATATACTGTATACCTGGCTATATAGGCAATATTTAATAAATTCATAAAAAATGCAAATCAAATTGTTTTCTGCTAAATCCACCAGATTCTTGTTCTACATCTCTCAGACTACCACTGTGGTGATTTTCATGTTATTTTACTGTTTTATTATTTAATAATTAACTGTCAAAGTCATATACTGTATACCTGGCTATATAGCAATATTTAATAAGTTCATAAAAAATGCAAATCAAATAGTTTTCTTCTAAATCCACAATATTCTTGTTCTACATCCCACAGACTACCACTGTGGTGATTTTCATGTTATTTTACTGTTTTATTATTTAATAATTAACTGTCAAACTCATATACTGTATACCTGGATATATAGCAATATTTAATAAATTCATAAGAAATGCAAATCAAAATGTTTTCTGCTAAATCCACCAGATTCTTGTTCTACATCTCCCAGACTACCACTGTGGTGATTTTCATGTTGTTTTACTGTTTTATTATTTAATAATTAACTGTCAAAGTCATATACTCTATACCTGGCTATATAGCAATATTTAATAAATTCATAAAAAATGCAAATCAAATTGTTTTCTACAAAATCCACCAGATTCTTGTTCTACATCTCTCAGACTACCACTGTGCTGATTTTCATGTTGTTTTACTGTTTTGTTATTTAATAATTAACTGCCAAAATCATATACTGTATACCTGGCTATATAGCAATATTTAATAAATTCATAAAAAATGCAAATCAAATTGTTTTCTACAAAATCCACCAGATTCTTGTTCTACATCTCTCAGACTACCACTGTGGTGATTTTCATGTTATTTTACTGTTTTATTATTTAATAATTAACTGTCAAACTCATATACTGTATACCTGTATATATAGCAATATTTAATAAATTCATAAAAAATGCAAATCAAATTGTTTTCTGCAAAATCCACCAGATTCTTGGTCTACATTTCCCAGACTACCACTGTGGCGATTTTCATGTTATTTTACTGTTTTAATATTTAACAATTAACTGTCAAAGTCATATACTGTATACCTGGCTATATAGGCAATATTTAATAAATTCATAAAAAATGCAAATCAAATTGTTTTCTACAAAATCCGTCAGATTCTGGTTCTACATCTCCCAGACTACCACTGTGGTGATTTTCATGTTATTTTACTGTTTTATTATTTAATAATTAACTGTCAAAGTCATATACTGTATACCTGGCTATATAGGCAATATTTAATAAATTCATAAAAAATGCAAATCAAATTGTTTTCTGCTAAATCCACCAGATTCTTGTTCTACATCTCTCAGACTACCACTGTGCTGATTTTCATGTTATTTTACTGTTTTATTATTTAATAATTAACTGTCAAAGTCATATACTGTATGCATTAATGCATTACTTTCATAGCCAACAAAAAGATGGCTGCCATGCTCTGTCTCTGAGTTCTCGAGCTCTCTACAATCTAATACAAATCATTGTAATCACATATTGGACCATTACTTTAAGGTCAACATTTGGTCAATATATGCATTTAGTCTTCACATTCTGAATATTGGACTTGTGCGGCGAGTGAATTGGACTATTTTCATCGCTTCAACTGTTTGAGAGGCTTCTGGGCTTGGTGGGCCTGCCACTTCTATCTCAGTACATCTTGGTAAGATTGTGGAATCATGCCTCCCAAAGGTAGTAAACAACCATCAGAGGATGATACAGTTGTAACTATGGGTATGTTGACCCACATGATGGATCAGCAGAGAGAATTTTACAAGGAAATGTTACAACAACAACAGGAAAACTTCAAGAGCTTCATTCAAATCATTATGGATGGAAATGTGAAAAGGCTGGATGGTGTGATTAGAGAGGTACAAGAACTGAAAACTAGTCTGCAGTTCACACAAGGTATCATGGATGAGATGAAAGCTAAGAAGAATGACATTGACATAAAAATGAGATCATTTGAGAGCAGCATTTCAAAATCAAAGCAGGAATTGGAGGATCTGTTTGAGAAGCTGGATCATATTGAAAATCAGTTAAGGAGATCTAATCTACTGATTGATGGGATCGCAGAGGAAAAAGGCGAAACAATCAGTGGATTAGAAATGAAGATTCAACAAATGCTGTCTAATCATTTGGGTCTGGATAGTTCTACAATTGAGATGGAAAGGGTCCACCGGATTGGCCAATTCCATGAGGGAAGAAAGCCAAGAAAAATTGTTGTGAAGCTTCTTAGACTTAAAGACCGACAGCGCATCCTTTCCTCCACCAAGAAATTAAAGGGTACAAACATTTATATCAATGAAGACTTTTCTGATTTGGTGCAGCAGAGAAGACGTGAACTGCTGCCAAAACTGAAAGAAGCAAGAGAGAAAGGTGAAAGAGCCAGCTTAAGGTATGATAAGCTTATAATTTGGCCGGCAAATGGACAAAAGCAAGCATCTGAATAACTGCTCTTGAACTTTATTTAGATTTTTTCCTGATGTTTTTTGTTTTGATGTTTAAATCTTTTTAATATGACAAATGTACTTTCAAACTTGCCTAAGAAAGGTTTAAATTTAGCTCATTTGAACATTTGTAGTCTCAGAAATAAGGTTCATGAAATTATAAACATCTGTTCCAATGGGATTCATGTATTGGCCTTATCAGAAACACACTTAGACCGCAGTTTTGATAATTCACAGCTAGCTGTTGAGGGGTATAGACTATTTAGAAAAGATAGAAATCAAAATGGTGGAGGTGTTGCATTTTATATTAGTGAAAATATTGCAGTCACTCCAAGGGAAGATTTGATGGGCAGCGATATAGAAATGATATGGTTACAGTTAAATATTCAGTTTAACAAACCCATTTTAGTGGGCTGCTGTTACCGACCTCCCAGTTCAAATGTAGATTACTTGGAAAAGATATGTGATAATATTGAGAAGGCATCTGCTCAAACCAAAGATATCTTTCTTTTTGGGGATTTCAACATTGATTGGTTTTCAAAGAAGTGTTATTTACGTAGAAAGATGATTACTATAGCTAATGCTTCTAACCTTAAGCAGATTGTTACACAACCCACAAGAATTTCTTTGAATGGTAAATTTAAATCAACATGCATTGACCACATTTTTACAAATGTGTATGAGTTGTGTTCACATGTCATCTCAGTTGGAGTAGGATGCAGTGATCATAATTTAATCATTACAACAAAGAAAACTAAATTGCCTAAATCTGGTGCAAGGATTGTCTATCGAAGGTCTTATAAAACGTTCGATCCTAATGTGTTTGTGGAAGATGTTGAAAGGTCCACTTGGTCGGCGGTTTGTGACGAAGAGGATGTTAATGCTTCTTTACGTATTTTTATGGATAGGTTTGTGAAAATAGTTGACAAACATGCTCCGATTAGAAAAAGGTCGATAAAAGGCAATAATGCTCCTTGGTTAGATGCAGAGTTAAAATCTATAATGAGGGTAAGGGATAATGCCAAAGCTGAAACTCTAAAATCTAAAAGTGATATGGATGAAAGGTATTATTGTAAGTTGAGAAATAAAGTGACAAAGTTAAATAGATTAAAAAAGAAAATATATTTTAGCCAGAAGATTAGTAACTCATCAAATAATAGTAAGCAATTGTGGAAAGTTATAAATGAAATAATGTGTAAAAAACCAAAGTGTTCTAATATGTATTTGGAAACAGCAGCAGAAATAATTACTAAACCTTTGGATATAGCAAATCATTTGAATGACTTTTTTATAAAGAAAACAGCAAATTTAAGATCTAGTATGTTATCATACCCTAAGGATTCACCTTGTAGTAATGTGAAGAACATTATGAGGAATAAATCTTGTTCATTGACATTTGGTACAGTTAAAGAGGAAATTGTTGAAAAGATGTTGCTCTCTCTCCCAGAGGAAAAAACTGCAGGTATAGATCATTTGGATGGCAAAATTTTTAAAACTGTTGCTAATATCTTGTGTAAGCCTATTAGTCACATTTTAATAGATCTGTGTTAAGTGGAGTGTTTCCGGAAATTTGGAAGCAGTCTAAAATTATACCTTTAGTGAAAGATGATAGATTAGGTCTCACCGAATCAAATTGTAGACCAATTAACATTCTCCCTATATTGAGCAAAATATTTGAAAAGTTACTTTTTAATCAAATGATGCAGTATTTTGTATCAAATAATTTGCTCTCCAATTCACAGCATGCTTATAAGCCAGGACACTCCACTAACACTGCATTGGTACAAATGGTAGACCAGTGGCTAACTTTTATGGATGACAAAAAGCTTGTGGGTGCTGTGCTGCTGGATTTTACAGCAGCTTTTGATATTATTGACCATGATATTTTACTGTCTAAGCTTAAGTGCTATGGGTTTTCACATCAGTCTGTGTCCTTGATATGCAGTTATCTCTCTGGTAGAAGTCAGCGGGTATTTTTTAATGGGAGCTTTTCTGATTGTAAACAGTTGTCATGTGGTATTCCTCAGGGCAGCTGTTTGGGTCCATTGCTGTTTTCTGTGTTTGTTAATGACCTGTCACATGCTGTTTCAAGAGCAGATGTTGTACTTTATGCAGATGATGCTACAATGTTTTATGCATCACCTACAATAACTGACATAAGTTGCACCTTGCAGAATGAACTTAATGCCATTACAAATTGGGTGAAACTTAATAAATTAGCTCTTAATATATCTAAAACTAAATGTATAGTCTTTGGTACTAAACGTATGCTTGGCAAGCCTTGCAACTTAAATCTAATTATTGATACATCTGGGGTAGAACAGGTGAGTCAGACTAAACTCTTGGGTGTGAAGCTGGATAGTCAGCTCTCTTGGGCTGATCAGATTGACCACATTGTGTCTAAAATGGCCAAAGGCATTGCTTTTTCCCGGAGATGTTCAGTATATTGTCCACCATTAGTTATGAAAACAGTTGTCCAGTCTTTAGTTCTGTCACATTTGGGGTACTGCCCAGTAATTTGGTCCAGTGCTGCAAAGGGACATCTGAAAAAATTACAAATCGTTCAGAACAGAGCCGCAAGAGTAGCCCTTGGTTGCTCTTTTCGCTCAAGTGTGGATAAAATGCATACCTGTTTGGGCTGGCTAAAGGTGGAGGATAAACTTAATATAAGTCTTCTCTGTTATATGCACAATGCTCTATTTAAAAACAATCCAAAATCTTTTGTAGACAAATTGGTTTTTAGTGGGTATTGTCACGGACATGTTACGCGTCAGGTGAGCTCAGGTGTGTTAGTGGTTCCATCTGCAAGGTCCAATTGTATGACAAGAACAGTTTTAGTTAGATCGTCATCTGCTTGGAATAAATTGGACTTAAGAACAAGGCATATATCCAACATATGTAATTTCAAGAAGATTCTAAAACAGATGACAATTAATAGTATTACACCAGTTAATTTGTGACGGTTATAGGTATTGACATTTCTAAATGTTGTATGTGCGTGAATGTGTATATGTGGATAAATGTATATGTGTGATTATGTTATATGTATGTTATATTTGTGTATTTTAACTGTACACACGTTTTAGCACTTTTATGGGCCCCAGGAAGACTAGCAACCACATTGTGGAAGCTAATGGGGATCCAAATAAATAAACAAATAAACAAATACTGTATACCTGGCTATATAGCAATATTTAATAAATTCATAAAAAATGCAAATCAAATTGTTTTCTACAAAATCCACCAGATTCTTGTTCTACATCTCTCAGGCTACCACTGTGCTGATTTTCATGTTGTTTTACTGTTTTGTTATTTAATAATTAACTGCCAAAGTCATATACTGTATACCTGGCATATAGCACTATTTAATAAATTCATAAAAAATGCAAATCAAATTGTTTTCTGCTAAATCCACCAGATTCTTGTTCTACATCTATCAGACTACCACTGTGGTGATTTTCATGTTATTTTACTGTTTTATTATTTAATAATTAACTGTCAAACTCATATACTGTATACCTGGCTATATAGGCAATATTTAATAAATTCATAAAAAATGCAAATCAAATTGTTTTCTGCAAAATCCACCAGATTCTTGTTCTACATCTCTCAGACTACCACTGTGCTGATTTTCATGTTATTTTACTGTTTTATTATCATGACTTTGGCAGTTAATTATTAAATAATAAAACAGTAAAATAACATGAAAATCACCACAGTGGTGGTAGTCTGAGAGATGTAGAACCAGAATCTTGTGGATTTTGCAGAAAACAATTTGATTTGCATTTTTTATGAATTTATTAAATATTGCTATATAGCCAGGTATACAGTATATGACTTTGACAGTTAATTATTAAATAATAAAACAGTAAAATAACATGAAAATCACCACAGTGGTAGTCTGAGAGAAGTAGAACAAGAATCTTGTGGATTTAGCAGAAAACAATTTGATTTGCATTTTTTATGAATTTATTAAATATTGCTATATAGCCAGGTATACAGTATATGACTTACACAGTTAATTATTAAATAATAAAACAGTAAAACAACATGAAAATCACCACAGTGGTAGTCTGTGGGATGTAGAACAAGAATCTGGTGGATTTAGCAGAAAACAATTTGATTTGCATTTTTTATGAATTTATTAAATATTGCTATATATACAGGTATACAGTATATGAGTTTGACAGTTAATTATTAAATAATAAAACAGTAAAATAACCTGAAAATCACCACAGTGGTAGTCTGAGAGATGTAGAACAAGAATCTTGTGGATTTAGCAGAAAACAATTTGATTTGCATTTTTTATGAATTTATTAAATATTGCTATATAGCCAGGTATACAGTATATGACTTTGACAGTTAATTATTAAATAATAAAACAGTAAAATAACATGAAAATCACCACAGTGGTAGTCTGAGAGAAGTAGAACAAGAATCTTGTGGATTTAGCAGAAAACAATTTGATTTGCATTTTTTATGAATTTATTAAATATTGCTATATAGCCAGGCATACAGTATAGGACTTTGGCAGTTAATTATTAAATAATAAAACAGTAAAATAACATGAAAATCACCACAGTGGTAGTCTGAGAGATGTAGAACCAGAATCTGGTGGATTTTGCAGAAAACAATTTGATTTGCATTTTTTATGAATTTATTAAATATTGCTATATAGCCAGGTATACAGTATATGACTTTGACAGTTAATTATTAAATAATAAAACAGTAAAATAACCTGAAAATCACCACAGTGGTAGTCTGAGAGATGTAGAACCAGAATCTGGTGGATTTTGCAGAAAACAATTTGATTTGCATTTTTTATGAATTTATTAAATATTGCTATATAGCCAGGTATACAGTATATGACTTTGACAGTTAATTATTAAATAATAAAACAGTAAAATAACATGAAAATCACCACAGTGGTAGTCTGAGAGAAGTAGAACAAGAATCTTGTGGATTTAGCAGAAAACAATTTGATTTGCATTTTTTATGAATTTATTAAATATTGCTATATAGCCAGGCAACAGTATAGGACTTTGGCAGTTAATTATTAAATAATAAAACAGTAAAATAACATGAAAATCACCACAGTGGTAGTCTGAGAGATGTAGAACCAGAATCTGGTGGATTTAGCAGAAAACAATTTGATTTGCATTTTTTATGAATTTATTAAATATTGCTATATAGCCAGGTATACAGTATATGACTTTGACAGTTAATTATTAAATAATAAAACAGTAAAACAACATGAAAATCGCCACAGTGGTAGTCTGAGAGATGTAGAACCAGAATCTGGTGGATTTTGCAGAAAACAATTTGATTTGCATTTTTTATGAATTTATTAAATATTGCTATATAGCCAGGTATACAGTATATGACTTTGACAGTTAATTATTAAATAATAAAACAGTAAAATAACATGAAAATCACCACAGTGGTAGTCTGAGAGAAGTAGAACAAGAATCTTGTGGATTTAGCAGAAAACAATTTGATTTGCATTTTTTATGAATTTATTAAATATTGCTATATAGCCAGGTATACAGTATATGACTTTGACAGTTAATTATTAAATAATAAAACAGTAAAACAACATGAAAATCACCACAGTGGTAGTCTGTGGGATGTAGAACAAGAATCTGGTGGATTTAGCAGAAAACAATTTGATTTGCATTTTTTATGAATTTATTAAATATTGCTATATATACACAGGTATACAGTATATGAGTTTGACAGTTAATTATTAAATAATAAAACAGTAAAATAACCTGAAAATCACCACAGTGGTAGTCTGAGAGATGTAGAACAAGAATCTGGTGGATTTTGCAGAAAACAATTTGATTTGCATTTTTTATGAATTTATTGAATATTGCTATATGCCAGGTATACAGTATATGACTTTGACAGTTAATTATTAAATAATAAAACAGTAAAACAACATGAAAATCACCACAGTGGTAGTCTGTGAGATGTAGAACAAGAATCTGGTGGATATTGCAGAAAACAATTTGATTTGCATTTTTTATGAATTTATTGAATATTGCTATATGCCAGGTATACAGTATATGACTTTGGCAGTTAATTATTAAATAATAAAACAGTAAAACAACATGAAAATCACCAGTGGTAGTCTGAGAGAAGTAGAACAAGAATCTTGTGGATTTAGCAGAAAACAATTTGATTTGCATTTTTTATGAATTTATTAAATATTGCCTATATAGCCAGGTATACAGTATATGACTTTGACAGTTAATTATTAAATAATAAAACAGTAAAATAACATGAAAATCACCACAGTGGTAGTCTGGGAGATGTAGAACCAGAATCTGGCGGATTTTGTAGAAAACAATTTGATTTGCATTTTTTATGAATTTATTAAATATTGCCTATATAGCCAGGTATACAGTATATGACTTTGACAGTTAATTGTTAAATATTAAAACAGTAAAATAACATGAAAATCGCCACAGTGGTAGTCTGGGAAATGTAGACCAAGAATCTGGTGGATTTTGCAGAAAACAATTTGATTTGCATTTTTTATGAATTTATTAAATATTGCTATATATACAGGTATACAGTATATGAGTTTGACAGTTAATTATTAAATAATAAAACAGTAAAATAACATGAAAATCACCACAGTGGTAGTCTGAGAGATGTAGAACAAGAATCTGGTGGATTTTGTAGAAAACAATTTGATTTGCATTTTTTATGAATTTATTAAATATTGCTATATAGCCAGGTATACAGTATATGATTTTGGCAGTTAATTATTAAATAACAAAACAGTAAAACAACATGAAAATCAGCACAGTGGTAGTCTGAGAGATGTAGAACAAGAATCTGGTGGATTTTGTAGAAAACAATTTGATTTGCATTTTTTATGAATTTATTAAATATTGCTATATAGCCAGGTATAGAGTATATGACTTTGACAGTTAATTATTAAATAATAAAACAGTAAAACAACATGAAAATCACCACAGTGGTAGTCTGGGAGATGTAGAACAAGAATCTGGTGGATTTAGCAGAAAACATTTTGATTTGCATTTCTTATGAATTTATTAAATATTGCTATATATCCAGGTATACAGTATATGAGTTTGACAGTTAATTATTAAATAATAAAACAGTAAAATAACATGAAAATCACCACAGTGGTAGTCTGTGGGATGTAGAACAAGAATATTGTGGATTTAGAAGAAAACTATTTGATTTGCATTTTTTATGAACTTATTAAATATTGCTATATAGCCAGGTATACAGTATATGACTTTGACAGTTAATTATTAAATAATAAAACAGTAAAATAACATGAAAATCACCACAGTGGTAGTCTGAGAGATGTAGAACAAGAATCTGGTGGATTTAGCAGAAAACAATTTGATTTGCATTTTTTATGAATTTATTAAATATTGCCTATATAGCCAGGTATACAGTATATGACTTTGACAGTTAATTATTAAATAATAAAACAGTAAAATAACATGAAAATCACCACAGTGGTAGTCTGGGAGATGTAGAACCAGAATCTGGCGGATTTTGTAGAAAACAATTTGATTTGCATTTTTTATGAATTTATTAAATATTGCTATATAGCCAGGCAACAGTATAGGACTTTGGCAGTTAATTATTAAATAATAAAACAGTAAAATAACATGAAAATCACCACAGTGGTAGTCTGAGAGATGTAGAACCAGAATCTGGTGGATTTAGCAGAAAACAATTTGATTTGCATTTTTTATGAATTTATTAAATATTGCTATATAGCCAGGTATACAGTATATGACTTTGACAGTTAATTATTAAATAATAAAACAGTAAAACAACATGAAAATCGCCACAGTGGTAGTCTGAGAGATGTAGAACCAGAATCTGGTGGATTTTGCAGAAAACAATTTGATTTGCATTTTTTATGAATTTATTAAATATTGCTATATAGCCAGGTATACAGTATATGACTTTGACAGTTAATTATTAAATAATAAAACAGTAAAATAACATGAAAATCACCACAGTGGTAGTCTGAGAGAAGTAGAACAAGAATCTTGTGGATTTAGCAGAAAACAATTTGATTTGCATTTTTTATGAATTTATTAAATATTGCTATATAGCCAGGTATACAGTATATGACTTTGACAGTTAATTATTAAATAATAAAACAGTAAAACAACATGAAAATCACCACAGTGGTAGTCTGTGGGATGTAGAACAAGAATCTGGTGGATTTAGCAGAAAACAATTTGATTTGCATTTTTTATGAATTTATTAAATATTGCTATATATACACAGGTATACAGTATATGAGTTTGACAGTTAATTATTAAATAATAAAACAGTAAAATAACCTGAAAATCACCACAGTGGTAGTCTGAGAGATGTAGAACAAGAATCTGGTGGATTTTGCAGAAAACAATTTGATTTGCATTTTTTATGAATTTATTGAATATTGCTATATGCCAGGTATACAGTATATGACTTTGACAGTTAATTATTAAATAATAAAACAGTAAAACAACATGAAAATCACCACAGTGGTAGTCTGTGAGATGTAGAACAAGAATCTGGTGGATATTGCAGAAAACAATTTGATTTGCATTTTTTATGAATTTATTGAATATTGCTATATGCCAGGTATACAGTATATGACTTTGACAGTTAATTATTAAATAATAAAACAGTAAAACAACATGAAAATCAGCACAGTGGTAGTCTGAGAGATGTAGAACCAGACTCTGGTGGATTTTGTAGAAAACAATTTGATTTGCATTTTTTATGAATTTATGATTTGCATTTTTTATGAATTTATTAAATATTGCTATATAGCCAGGTATACAGTATATGACTTTGACAGTTAATTATTAAATAATAAAACAGTAAAATAACATGAAAATCACCACAGTGGTAGTCTGAGAGAAGTAGAACAAGAATCTTGTGGATTTAGCAGAAAACAATTTGATTTGCATTTTTTATGAATTTATTAAATATTGCTATATAGCCAGGTATACAGTATATGACTTTGACAGTTAATTATTAATCATAATAATTAACTAATATAAAATCATTTTTTATGAATTTATTAAATATTGCTATATAGCCAGGTATACAGTATATGACTTTGACAGTTAATTATTAAATAATAAAACAGTAAAACAACATGAAAATCAGCACAGTGGTAGTCTGAGAGATGTAGAACTAGAATCTGGTGGAGTTTGCAGAAAACAATTTGATTTGCATTTTTTATGAATTTATTAAATATTGCTATATAGCCAGGTATACAGTATATGACTTTGACAGTTAATTATTAAATAATAAAACAGTAAAACAACATGAAAATCACCACAGTGGTAGTCTGTGAGATGTAGAACAAGAATCTGGTGGAATTTGCAGAAAACAATTAGATTTTATTATGAATATTTTTTAAAAAGTCTGCCGACACCAACCGCATACACATTGAGCCTACCACGCAACCTAGTGTAGACGCGCAATCTGTTTTTAAGCGTAGATGGCGCGACCGTGCTTCTCAGAACGTACTCGGTTACTAACGTAACCTCGGTTCTCTCTAGAAGAGGGAACGAGTATTGCGTAAGTAGCTTACGCATCGGGAAAGTCTTCTTTCTTCGAGATCTGAAGCCAAAAAATTATCCTTAATTTTGTATTCATTGTCAACGCAGTGCAGCAGCCGACAGACCTAGGCAGGCTGTATAAGCGTGCTCATTGGCTGCTCGGCTGCAACTGCTTAAGCCTATCGGTGAGCGCTATGAACGCGGCAACCAATGAGGGCGCTTCGCGCCCTCCGCGCCCTTCTAACCGTCAGAATGGGCGTGGCCAGCGTGTATATATTCAGCGCTCACAGGCTAAAATTCTGGTTTTCGCAGTCTGAAGCGCAAAAGCTCGTGGCGCGACACGGCAGGTTACGCAATACTCGTTCCCTCTTCTAGAGAGAACCGAGGTTACGTTAGTAACCGAGTACGTTCTCTTACGAGAGGTTCTCTCGTATTGCGTAAGTAGCTTACGCATCGGGAACCCTTTGTCAACGCCGTGTGCGCCGAGCATCCAGCCCATGAATCCCAGGGGAACCGGGGAAAACACTCTGCTGGAAAATGTGGCCGGTCGAGAGACGGGCCAGCGTAGTACATGCACTTCATGCAGCATATGAAATAGAGCGGCGCGGCCGGTCTATAAACATAGCAGTACAACAGTAGGGCCGGCGGAGCGAGCCCAAACAGTACATAAGCACTCATAAGGGTAGGAGAAAACGACATAGTCGGTCTCACATGAAGAGAAAAATTCCCACGCGGCAGAGAATAATGGGGGCGGCCAGCAGCGCGGGCCAGCACCGATAACAGCGCGTAACGGGAAATAGGAAACAGAACGGATCAGCCGGTCTGAGTCAAACACTTCACCCTGAGTAGTTACCAGAATAGCGCCAGCATATGAACGTAGTCTGCACACGGGAGCTGGGCAGAGCATACATGTCACTTATACTGACAATATTTTTGCCTGTAGGGCAGGAACTTCCAGGTTATAAAACCTCACGAATGTAGACGGGGAGGCCCAGCCCGCCGCCATACAAATGTCGTGGATAGAAATTCCGCTGGACCAGGCCCACGACGAGGCCATGCCTCTAGTGGAATGGGCTCTGATGCCCAGAGGGCACTGCAGGTGTTTGGAGGCATAAGCTGCTGCTATCGCGTCCACTATCCACCTGGACAAGCTCTGCTTCGAGGCGGCAAGACCCTTGGTGCGTCCGCCGAAGGAAACAAAGAGCTGCTCTGAACGCCTGAAAGCGGCGGAGCGCGTGATGTAAACTCTCAGCGCCCGGACAGGGCATAGGAGGTTATCGCTGTCCCCACCATCGGATGCTGGCAGAGCCGAGAGGGAAATAACTTGTGCCCTAAACGGGGTTCCAATCGCTTTGGGGATGTAACCGTGCCTCGGTCTGAGAATGACTTTCGAGTCATTCGGCCCGAACTCGAGACATGCAGGGCTAACAGATAGCGCGTGCAAATCACCCACTCGTTTGACTGAAGACAAAGCTATCAGAAAAACGGTTTTAAGCGACAGATACCTTAGATCCGCGGATTCAAGCGGTTCAAAGGGAAAAGCCTTTAGGGCCGCCAGGACCAAGGACAGATCCCACGAGGGAACCGAGGGGGGCCGCGGGGGGTTCATCCGTTTAGCTCCTCTGAGGAAGCGGATAATGAGCTCATTCCTTCCCATTGCCCGGCCGAGCGTCGTCTCAGCGAACGCTGTAATAGCGGCCACATATACTTTGAGCGTGGAAGGGGATCTGCCCTTTTCCGACAGCTCTTGCAAGAAGGAGAGCACCCGCGGAACCCCGCATGCGCGCGGATCCAGGTTTTGAGTAGCGCACCATTTAGAAAACACCGACCATTTAGACGCGTAGAGCCGTCACGTGGAGGGGGCTCTAGACTGCGTGATCGTGTTCACGACCCCTTCTGACAGGTCAACGGGTATCCGTTGATCACCCATGCATGCAGCGACCAGCGCTCTGGATGGGGATGCCAGATCGATCCAGCGGCTTGGGAGAGGAGATCCTTTCTCACCGGGATCGGCCATGGGGGTGAGTGCGACAGCCTCACTAGCTCTGGGTACCAAGTTTGGTTTTCCCATCGCGGGGCTATAAGCAGCACTGAGTGGTGCGTTTCTCTGATCCTCGAAATGACCTGTGGCAACAGGGAGATTGGAGGAAAAGCATACAGCGGGAGGCTGGGCCATGTCTGGGACAGCGCGTCCTCGCTCTTCGAGTAAAACTTCGGGCATTGAGCATAGTCTTTCGACGCAAAGAGGTCGATTTCCGCTCTGCCGAATAGGCGCCAGAGAAACTGGACTGTCTGGGGGTGCAGAGACCATTCTCCCGGGGGAATGTTGTCCCTGGACAGTCTGTCTGGACCGACATTCAGGTGGCCCGGCACGTGCGCGGCTCTCAGCGAGCGCAGCGAGCGGTAAGCCCACACGAGGAGGCGTTCTGTCAGCCTGCACAGGTTCCTGGATCTGACACAGCCCTGTCGGTTCACATAGGATACCACGGACATGTTGTCCGAGCGGACTAGCACATGGTGATCCCGTATGAATGGGAGGAAGCGCCTGAGCGCGTTCTCGACCGCTATCATCTCCAAACAGTTTATGTGGAGGCATCTTTCCCGGTCTGACCATAGGCCAAAAGCCGGTTTGCCCTCGAACAGAGCGCCCCAGCCTGAGGTGGAAGCGTCCGTCGAGATAACTATGCGGTGTGAGATAGCTCCCATTGTCACTCCCCGCTGGTACCAGTCGGCCGCTAACCAGGGCTTCAGAGCTGAAACGCAGCTCTGAGTCACTCTGATGCGAATACCGCCGGAAGCCCATGCTCTGTGAGGCACTCGGGCATTCAGCCAACGTTGTAGCGGGCGCATTCGTAAAAGACCCAGCCGAAGCACTGCTGCGGCTGAGGCCATGCAACCCAGTAGCCTCTGAAATGTTTTGAGAGGTACGGTGCTGCCCGGCCGGGGAGACGCGGCCAGGCGTCGAATGCAGCGCGCGCGCTGTGTCGACAGGCGGGCCGTGTACTGATATACCTGACCGTCGAAGGCGAATCTCAAGAATGGCCTGTGACGGGGTATTATCAGGATCTGAAAAGCACGCATCTTTTAGATCGAGAGATATAAACCAGTCCCTCGGGCGAATTTGCGCGAGAATTTGTCTGGTTGTGAGCATTTTGAACGGTCTTCTCATAAGAGCCTCATTCAAACGTCTCAGATCCAAAATTGGTCTGAGTGCTCCGTCCTTCTTGGGAACGAGGAAATAACGGCTGTAAAAGCCCGACTCGCTCATGGAAGGGGAAACCGGTTCCATAGCCCTTTTGCACAGAAGTGTATTTCTGCTCGAAGTAGATGTGCTACTTCCCCATTCACTCTGGTCTCGATACGCGCTTGAAAGCGCGGAGGGCGGCGAGCGAACTGCAGAGTATAGCCCTGTTTTACTGTGCTTAGCACCCGTTCTGATGCGCCTGGAATAGTTTCCCACGCTTTTGCGTGTGCAGCCAGGGGCAGAATGGCCTCCGGGCTCCGATCGCCGCGCATCGCGGGCTCGAGAGCTCGAAACGGAGGGGCGGGCGCGGCGCGCGCGCTCTTGGTGCTTAGATACGGCAGATCGCACGCAGCGATAGCTGGCCGTTTTACACACAGTGTCCCAGTGGCTTTAGACGGGGAACATAAAGTGTGAGGCGCGACGCGCAATGGCGGCGTCGGGGCGAAAATGTTCGTTAGTATGTGTGAGCGCTCGAGGGCGGGCACAGGAGTTACATTCAGGGGCGGGCGCGGCGCGCGCGCTCTTGGTGGTTAGATACGGCGGATCGCACGTAGCGATAGCTGGCCGTTTTACACACAGTGTCCCGGTGGCTTTGGACGGGGAACATATAGTGTGAGGCGCGAAAATGTATGTGTGAGCGCTCGAGGGCGGGCACAGGACTCACATTTAAAACATGACCGGTCGTGCAAGGCCGTGTGACAGAGCGGGCAGTGAGTAGGTGTGGGCACGGAGAAGTGGACACGTGACCTACTTTTAACACTAAAGCGGCTTTTGCCTGCTTCATGAGAGTGGGCTCTGTGAGAGACACGGGATGTATAGTGCTTGTGTACAGGGGTGAGCACAGAACGTGGGCACATTCACTGTACTAGAAACACATACGGCGTCAGCCGTGCAACCAGACATTATGCTCTTTTGACATTTTCTGGGTTGCCGTGAGAACGGCGGATGCGCGCAGGCGAGCGAGTAGATACCGGCTCGTTGACTGCGGGGTAAACAGCTGCAGTAGCCGTGGCAACGGGGACTGACAGAGCGTTAAGCTTCGATGGTGGTCCAGCCGCAGGGCTGCGGGATTTAAACGTCTTTTCTTCTCTCGTGTTTAGACGCTCAAAAAATACTCGAGCACCCTGAGAAGGTGTGGTGCGAGGGGCGGGTTCGCTTTCTGTAAGTAAGAAAGACTGGCCGCGAGCTCGGAGAAGCAAGCAGCATAAAATTTTATTTTCCCCGAGAGCTGGGATCGAACGCGGGTCTCTCGCATGAAAGCGTATGATTCTGCCACTGAGCCACAGGGGAATCACATAGGCTTTCAGTTAGCGCGAGCATATAAAGAGCATTGACCTCTTGTGTCGCGTCTGCGTTCGTTTGCAGGCGAGCGTGTGTTTAAAACAGGCTCGTTTACTGCAATAGTAATATTTCCAGTCGCCTGAACTTAAGAGGGGACTGAGAAATGTGTGAGGATTGGCGGTTGTCCAGCCGTAGCGAGACTAACACACTCTCTTCTCTTTTCGCCGGTGAGTGAGGCGCGCACGCTGAACGCTGCTCGTGACCGTCCGCTTTGTCATCCCTTGAACGGCGCAATCTGCACGGCCCAACGAGGGAGAGAGCGGGCTTGTTTTCTGTATGTAAGAAAAACTGGCCGCGAGCTCGGAGAAGCGAACAGCATAAACTTTAACTGCCGCGAGAGCGGGGATCGAACCCGGGTCTCTAGCTTGACAGTCTAGGATTCCGCCACTGAGCCACAGGGGAGAATACATTAGTACGCGGTTAGCGTCATCATGTCTTGTGACAGCGTTTGCCTGCAGGCGAGCGTGTATTTATAACAGGCTCGTATACTGCAATAGTAACAATTCCAGTCGCCTGAACTTAAGAGGGGACTGAGAAATGTGTGAGGATGGAGGTTATAGTCCAGGCCACGGTGGGACGAAAACACTCTGTTCCCCTTTCACCAGTGACGCGCGAGGACGGATAGCTTTCTTGTAACGTAAAGAAAGCTCAGACCGTCCGCTCCTGCCATCCCTTGTGAGCGGCGCAGTTTGCGCGGCTCGAACAGAGGGAGAGGAAACTCGCTCCGAGACCGTCCGCTCCTGCCATCCCTCGTGAGCGGCGTATTGCACGGCTCGAACAGAGGGAGAGGAAACTCGCTCCGAGACCGTCCGCTTCTGCCATCCCTTGTGAGCGGCGTATTGCACGGCTCGAACAGAGGGAGAGGAAACTCGCTCCGAGACCGTCCGCTTCTGCCATCCCTCGTGAGCGGCTCAGTTTGCGCGGCTCGAACAGAGGGAGAGGAAACTCGCTCCGAGACGTCCGCTTCTGCCATCCCTTGTGAGCGGCGTATTGCACGGCTCGAACAGAGGGAGAGTACGGGTATCTATCACATTCACCTCATCTCCTGACGCGGCGGCGGTGCGGGCAGAGCCGGCGGTTGAGCGGCCGGGAGGGAGAGGGCGAGAGAGAGCTCGAGGGAGAGGTTCCGGCGAGCTCCTCAGTCACAACAGTCTCCGGTGGTCGCTGCGAGCGGCGCTTCTTATTGCGCGGCCCGGCAGGGACAGGCGGAGCGACAGCTTGGTCGAAAGCTTCAAGTCGAGCCCGCAGGGTCGACATTGAAAGCTCTTCGCACTCGGAGAGTGCGGTGGCGGCGTGCCCGCGGCCCAGTCGGAGAGCGCAGAGAGGTGGCGGTCTCTGTTGCTGAGCGGGGCGCGGCACGAGCCGCAAAAACGAGGCGTTTTTACAAAAACGCCTCGTGCTCTTTTAGAGTACACACAGAAACAGTAATAATGTAAAGGATATGTCGCCGGATAGCGTAGCAGGCACGGATGGCTGAAGGCGGCGAAGACGGCCGGCTTCCTCAGGCGCTGTCCTAAGCTTGCTGGTCGCTGGTTTCAACGGCGGCGGCTCTCAAGATCCAGCGATGCGAAGAGCGTCGCTGAAGACAAGAAAATCAGAATTTTAGCCTGTGAGCGCTGAATATATACACGCTGGCCACGCCCATTCTGACGGTTAGAAGGGCGCGGAGGGCGCGAAGCGCCCTCATTGGTTGCCGCGTTCATAGCGCTCACCGATAGGCTTAAGCAGTTGCAGCCGAGCAGCCAATGAGCACGCTTATACAGCCTGCCTAGGTCTGTCGGCTGCTGCACTGCGTTGACAATGAATACAAAATTAAGGATAATTTTTTGGCTTCAGATCTCGAAGAAAGAAGACTTTCCCGATGCGTAAGCTACTTACGCAATACGAGAGAACCTCTCGTAAGAGAACCACAGATGGCGTGACCGCAGTAGTAAACTGTTATTACCGTTAGCGCGAGACGAGTCCGGCTTGAAGCGGAAGCAACCAGACAGCAGAGGATTATGTTCGCAAATCAAACAATGATTTGTCTAAAAACAGTGATTAAAAAAAACTGTGATTGGATGATGACAGGTGTCGGTGATCATTCTCAAGTGTCGTGGTCAGCACTGCTGCTGTTGCTATTGTATCAGTGGTTAGATCAGCTTGTCAAAAAACCGGACATGGGAGGTCACGCACGGGACAAATATATTAGGCCCAAAATACGGGACGTCCCACCTAATTCAGGACAGTTGGCAACCCTAGTAACTTAGTCCACGATATACTGTACGTGAAGAACGAATGACGAATCTTTTTTTTTTTTCTGAGGTAAAGTTAGGCTTCTGTCTCTGTTGTTTTCCTCAGCGTCTCCGCATAATGACAGAGAAACGGGCTCCATAATGCATTGCTAATACGTCCATGTGAGCTAATGTTACGTTACTTTGCACGAACATGCATAACTTTGTTCGACTGTCATGAATATATGAAATGTCCATTGACATCAAGTACAAGTTAGCCAAGCATAGATGAATCTTACCTGTCCAGGAGAAAATTAGCAACGTCGTGTCTGTGTTCAAATTCTTCTCCGTTTTCAGCCGTCTCCATCTTTCAAAAGCATCTCCAATACAAATTCTGATTTTATTTCGGACTTTGTCACGACGAATTTCTGAATTATAACGAGGTCTTTTTGATTTAGTAACGTTAGACATTTTTGTCCGACTAAAGTTAGGGTAGGTAAGAGCAGAGCTGGCAACCCGGATCCCGAAACACTACTGACTTCGTGATTGGTAGATAGGTGGAGGGAGGCGCGTCAGGCCAAAACACAAGATGACAACATCAACATCAGTTGAGGGCTGCAAGTCCACTTTTTAAATGACAATATCCTAGCCATACTACTGTTGTCAGTGATATAAGTATTTGAAATGAACATGATTTCTTAATGTCTGGTGACACATCAGGGCCATTTTATGATTAATTGAAATAGATTTCTTACATACAGCTCCTTTAAAATTGGTGTGAATATATTTTATCGTCTTACTGTCATTTAAACCAGTCAGTATATGAAATGATACTGCTGTTTTTGATAGAAAGTACATTTTTGCAGTATTTTAAAGGTGCTCTAAGCGATGTCATGCGTTTTTTAGGCCAAAAATTTTTTTTGGAAGAGGAGGAGGGAGGGTCGAGCTAGCCTCCGTTTTGTTTGACAGTACTTTGAACGTCAACAAGAAGTGCCGTCACCCAACATCGCTTGGATCACCTTTAAGTGCTAATAAATTGCATTGTGCCACCTCAAATAATAATATGTCTGGATATACCGAACTTGTGACAGTAGTGAAATACGACAGGGCGGAATGTCACACAACAAAATACCTGCTGTTTTACTTGTTTTTAAGGTTATGGCATCCTGTAATTTGCATTTAATAACATGACTTTTCTATAAATAGATGTTGATATGTTATGCTTAACATTCACATGAAATATATATTTAAAAAAATATTATTGTATAGTCTTTGTATACTCTTTTTATAGTATAGTATTTATATAGTATTTATAGTTTTATAGTATTTATAGGTCATGTATCCAGCTTCGCCTTCGTCTTTAGGTGAAATATTTCTTTAAAGAATTGAAATTACCAAAGTATAGTTCAACTCAATGCCACAGCCAGACTATGGGTAACAGCAACTCAGCTTTAGAAAAACTAAGAGATTAATTTGATGGATCTTTCAGCAGAGCACTTTAGTCTATAGTACCCTGACACACGTCTCCTCCCTCCAGCCAAGTGTTCTTCGTACATTTCCTTTTATTTCCTGATTGAGGCCGCCCTCCTGCACTCAGTCCCCTTACCTGTCACACGTTCAATTATCGCCAGCCACCCCGAACATTAGATCTGCTCTTTGCCTTAAATATAATAAAAAAACTAATTTATGTCACATTTACTTTTGCTCGAACACCAGAGAGTGGCTGCACGTCGAGAGCAAATGTAAGCTTTGGAAGGCAGCTCCAAGTACGTCAAACAATTCATGAAACGACACTTCGAAATTTGCTCTTTTCTTATCTGAAATTTCAGTTTCAAAAAGTATATGCAACATAACCAGCTTGTAGCCGTTTCGCTCCTGATTTTCGGCGAGCGTGTGATGCTCTCGCACACATACACACGCGCATCGCGGGGGTGTTCACTGAATCGCTGAGTACCGAATTGAAATGCACTCAGTGGATTAGTGCTATTTGAGAGAGGAGTGCCTCTCCGAGGGGCTGAATGTGCCGCAGGAAAACTGACCTGCGCCCATATCACGATTAAAGCCGCCCAGTTTGTTATGCAACAGCGCTACAAGTGCAGTCAGACAACTCCTACAGCTGTTTCATGCAGGAGTCACGACTCAAATGTGTAGGCTCTCCATTACCTTTTGTCCGCTACTGGCGATGCTTTTTCACAGACTGCCGCTGCGACCCATTGTAGCCCTCCTCCACCCCCACACACTGGATTGTGAGCCCCCGTTTTGTAGTGTTTCAAATGGAGATGGAGGTGGTGGGGTGACCCCTCGACAGAGTGTGGGAAGCCCGTTTGGGCACCGAAGGGCTGATTAAGCCTTCCATATCCCCTGTTGTGCTCCACTGTGATGTAACACCTTCTCCTAGACGAATGTGTTGCACAAAAGCTTCAGAAACCCTGATGGATATAATAGGAGAAAACATCAGTATGTGAGTGTTTGAGACGAGAAACTAAGGGTGATGAATAAATATGAAGCCAGTCGCTCAATTCATCCCCATCTGGTTGGACCAGGAAAGAGACATACGAAGGCTCCCAGTTCCATTCGTCTCTTTGTCTTTGCACTCTGCGCCAATGATCGAGTGTATACTGGCGTCTATGTATGCATGTGTGGGTGTTTGGTAATGTGATTCTGCAGCACTATCCTAACAGTCACTCTTACAGAGCGAGCCTATGGCGTCACCTGTCTAATGATCCAGAAGGTTCTGTGGCATACATGATTTGTCCTTGATGGTACCTCAAATTCTTATTAAAGAGAAAATTGAGAGAATAAGAATTCAGCCTAACAAAGTTCTTCTTTTTGGAGTCTTTATTCCGAAATGTTATTGCATTCCAGAATATTATTCCAGGTTCTTTATGATTTACTATCTATGGGCAGCATTCAAATTTGTTTATTTGATCTGCTTAGGAAATGCATTTGAAAAAACACTGGGGAAAAAAGTCATCCATTTTGAAACGACCCTAATGCAGCACTCAAAAATCAGTACAACTTGGAATATTTCGATTATTTAAACACAGGGATCCACCGATATTAAAATTCGAAACAAATAAGCTAACTATTTTCATGTAATGGCTGATAACTGATAAATGGCATATTAAAGTTCTATACTATTTTGTCTAAATATATAATATAAAAATAAAAAGGAAAAACCAACTGTTTTAAATGCTACAAGAAAACTGTCATCACAATGTTAAAATGTACAGTGTGAAAATGTCTATTCATTTTGAGATTGGCTAAAGATTACTTTTACAGTGATAATACATTTTATTTAAAAAGATTCAATTGAGTGTTAGATGACGACCAAGGTATCTTATTTAAAGGTAAAAATGAACATGCACAATCAAATATTGATCAATTAAAAATAACCGATATGATACAGATATATATATTGTGCATCCTTATTTAAATGTTCATGGTAATAATGGTATGGTAGAATTACTCACTATTTGTCCTTGTTTTAATCACATTCTTTTGTTCACCAGTTTTTCCACTTCCAGCTGGTGCAGGGAGCTCATGAAGGGGATGCGTCTGAAACATCTCTCTTATCAGTCTCACAGTGGCTCAATCTCTTCAAGTCAGCAGGCCAGGAAACTGCAACAAGATACCAGAGTTCCTCTTAATTATTTTTAATGTCTTGTTTCGTACCCTTTCAAAGGTAGCTGCTTGATTTTTAGTGCAACCAACTAGCAACACACTTCCATACTCAAGGCATGTCTGATTATTAGAGAACAATATAGTCTGAACAATAGCATCTTACTGTTGATTACCACACAAAATAGTTTTGACATCCCTCAGTGTGTAGAAATGAATAGAAAACATCAGTTTGTAAAAATGAACAGAGAACTAGTTTACAGTGGGAGCCTTGTGGGCAATTTGGAATGGAATTATAAAAACATTTCTGTTAAAGCAGGACAATTATTTGTTTTATTTAAAGATAGTTTGTTATTTGATCTGTGAAGTTCTGTCAAATTGTTCTTACCCTGTGATTACTTCATTATTATGTGTAAATAACAACAGACAATGTTGGTAAGTAGTTCCTGGCAGCAGGTTTCATGCTAACATGTTTTATGGTTATATATACTTTCAAACAGTGTTGTAGTTGCAGATTCAACATTAATTCAACATGCTGCCCGCTTTGGTGCTAGTGTTCTATTGTAAAGCGCATTACTGTGAACATCCATTGTTTCACAGTATGAGGGACAAGACTAAATTACTGTAATCAACAATATGCCACAGATGCTGTCCATAGCCATTCAATTGTAAACAATCAAGAATATCCCTTTTTGTACATCAAGCTACCATCAAGTAGCATGACTTTACTAACAAACTAACTAACTAACTAACTAAATGTTGGGTTGTGACATGGTGGGCTGTGCACATTCTCAGAACATAACATTGTATACAACATATACACAGAACATTGTTCAGATCTAAGTCATGTAAAGGCGAAAAAGATTAAAAATTAAACAATAAAAATAATAATATAACCAACACATGAATTATTGGATTATAAAAATCAATTAGATGATCAATTAACATCCCTTGTGTGTATAAGCATTAGTGTTAAAGTCCCCTGACAAAAGCAATTCTATTTATATATTTTATGTTTTATAAATACTAACATGGCAACACTAATCCTCATAGCAAGGCAACCGGCTCTTCAGACTAACTTAACATTTTATGTTCATTAATCACATTAAAGGCTGCTTCCCACTGAGCCAACAGTAGCAGTATTAAGAGATAATGCAAATTAATTAAGTTAGAGAACAGTATCTGTTTATCGTCAATTATAAATAAAAGACTTTTAAGTGTTCTGTCCAGCAACATGACAGCATCTTTATTTAAACCATGCACGTCTATTAAATCTTGAAAAGATGTGCACACTATATATCACTGGTATTTCGCCATGAACATATACTGACACAGGAACATGAACCAACAGGATTGTTATCATTTTTGTACGGTTTGCCTTGAATGAACTTGTGGGTTGGTATGATTTAGTCTCACATGCTTAAGGGGCTGGAAGATTCGTTGAATGACAGTGAAAGGGAACAATAAGACTTTAAGAAAGCTAAACTAAACCTAAAGCAAATAAACATGTGCATATGTTTAGAATAAATGTAACAGATTGTGCAGGAAAAAAGGGTTTTGGGGGGCGGTGTTAACGTAAAGAATATTAAACCGATAAAGCAGCAATAATACAAATTGTAAACTTTTACAGTGAGACTTCCTCGCTGCCTTATCGGTTTAACATTCTTAGCTCATCTTCACACACAGATTAGTGGCTTCCAACAAGATCAACCTGGGGGGCCTCTCTAGATCAGGTGTCTCTGAGGCCATTTCCTAAGGGTCAAGTAGAACTTTAAATAAAAGCATGGAGCCTAATGTAGACACCTCAGCCCTGCGCAGTGTTGTACACACATCGCTTCCCACATAAATTACACAAAGGCACGATCACCCTCTCACTTCCTCTGTTTACCCAGCACTTAGTGATGAATGACCATTATCTGCTTCCTTTCAAAGACCCTGCAGGGAATTTTACCGATCAGGGTCAGAGGAGATTGACACATTATTGGATCAATGCTCTGAGTCCTGAAAGCGATAATCTACCTTCACTCTTCACATACAATAGACATTTAAATAATTCCACACAATGCATCAAATTTATACCTTTCATTAATAAATCATTAAACATTATATAATGCTTAACATATCATTAGTTCATATATATTCAAATAGCTTGAAATATAAGATAATGTGCTTGTTCATGTTTACTAATGAACTTTATATGAAACATTATTTAATGATTAACAGATCATTATTTAATGTAAATTGAAATGCTTAATGTCATTAAACTTCAGTTCACTATAACATAATGCACTTTTTTACATTTAAAAATGTAGAAATGCAAAAAGGTGTTTGTTAGCAACGAGTCATCTGGATGTTAAACAGAAAATTGAACAATAACAACTACTTGTGTCAAAAAAGTTGTTAGGTTGTGTTCAGGTTCTATTGCAAAACACTTGCTGCAATTGAGGTGTGATACAGGTTTGGGACAGGTTTTCTGAGAGAGGTTTTAAGGCTTGGTACAACAGTGTACAGGGGTCAGTTTGATTACTATATGGGAACACTGTTCAAACTTACATTGTTTTGAAAAAGTTACAGCAAAGTTACTTATTGTCAGTAGAATGTCTGTTGGGGAGCATCAAAATAAAGAGATATTTAGAAGACAGTCTACTAATAATCTAATGTGAGTAGACAACAGATAGTATAGTCAACAGACTGTTCTGAAGGGACCATCAAATTAAAGTGTAACCATGCATCCCTAAAAAAGTAGTATATTTAAGCACAATTTATCCGTAAGTACTTTAGTATAACTAAATTTGTGCACACTATAAATTGGTATACTTAAAGTATGTTAAATTGGAACAACTAATTTTGTACTAAATGCATTTTAGTTGTCCAAAAGGAGTGCTGAAGTTCAACTAAAGTTGTATTAAATATAATTGTTTGTGGAATTCCAAGTATAATTAAGTACACTTTAAATATACTCTTGTATTTCAGTTTTGAAATGCAGAATTCACTCAGCTTAAACTTCAAATGTATTTTGGTATTTTGGTTAAAACAAGCAAACTTGAAGTGTGCTAATGGCCTTATTGGCCTCGTGTGCTTCAGATAGGCTACAATAAAGTAATCTTTATAAAAAATGGATTTGCCTTTTACTGACACTATACAGACCCCCTGTATGCCCCCCCCCCCAGCAACTACTTATACAGAAAACATCAGTGAGACAATGGGAACAGATGTATGTAATGAGTTTCTAGACTCTAAAGGTTTCCTTCTGACAAATGTGCCAAATCTGCAACACAGAGTCCTGATAGTGTGCACTCTAGCGAGTTCGGTTGTTTAGCAAAAGCAAAACCGATTGTTGGTGAGTGTGATGACGTTGGCTTTATGGCGTGTTCGAAACATAGATCAAGCATAGCAGTCTGACGAGTCAACTTCTGGTTCAACCAATGGTAGGACGTTGGGGCAGGCCAATGGGGGTTAAGGTTTCTGCTTTGGCAGTTACGGTGTTTTCAAGTCATGTCAGAAAGAATGTATTTATGAGTTAAAATGCACATGAACATCAGCACAACTCGTAATTATTTTTTGGTAACTGGATTTTTTGGCAATTATGTTTTGGTAACTGAATTTTCTTAAAGTGCCCCTATTATGCCATTTTAAAGTTTCCTAATGTTGTTTTGGAGTTTCCTACAACAGGTTTACATTTCCTCATAACATACACACCCACATTTTTCAATGATTCTCAAACGACTCGTCAAATGATAGTCCAGTCAAATTATGAAAAAAGGTTGAACAAATTGCAACAGAAGCAAACTCAACTGATTTTGTATCCTCAATATGTCCTGAGTAAGGGAAAAAAAAGCCCAGAAGAATCCCATTAGGGGGAAAGATTCGAAAAAGACCCAAATATAGCCTATTCATACGCCTATTCATTCTTTTTCTTACGTTAATAGGGTAAAAAATTGTAACCTTTAGATATCACCATGAAAATTACTGAGTTGATTACTTACATCAAGACAAACAAAAAATGTATTACAAGTTTTTTGAAATTGTTTGTTACAAACGGTGCATAAATCTAATTACGTATGTGCTAATTTGCATAAATTCCACAACAGATCTAAACACTGGGTATAGCCACGTGAAAATGTCTTGTTGAATCTTGTTGACACATAACAGTAAAATACTTAATGTTAAGGTCTGAATGGAACCCATTTAGGCTACCCATGAGCATTAATACATAGAGGCAGGAAGAAGTACTTTAGAAACCAGCCTTTATTAATTATTATTGCAGAGATGGGGTTTGGGGCTGGGTCCGTGGGACTGTTTCTGGGGATTCACTTTTTATTTTGCCTACCTTTTGTCTTCTGCATTCTCCTTACCATTGTCTCCTGTTCTTCCCTCAGACTCGTCCCCCAGAAACAGTCCCACGGATCCATGTATTATCAGATGACAGAACATATTTCTTAAGGTTGTTTATAAGGCATTATGCATGTATTATAATTAGGGCTGTCAAAGTTAGCACGTTAATAACGCGTTAACGCAAAATCATATTAACGGCACTAATTTTTTTAACGCGCGATTAACGCAGCGCGTATTTTCTGTTTGACCCGTGGCCCAACCCCTAGTTGGAGGAATGGAGATACACAGTGTTGCCAACTTAGCGACATTGCAGACCCCTTTAGCGATTTTTTCCCTTCAACAAAGCGCCCAAACTTTATTTAGTTTCTGAGAATCTACCGGTACTGCTCTCTCAGCACGCGCGCGCGCCTCTCTCTCTCGCTCACTCGCTCGCTCGCTCGCTTTCTCTCTCTCTCTGCGTCTCGCGCGGAGGAGCAGCGCTTTAACTCAGTTAAGCACAGATATTATGTTGCTTTTCTATTTTTACAAGTATAGCCGAAATCAGAGCACAGATATTGTCTTTATCTTATGTGAATTTGATTTCATCAGACGACGGCTCGATTATCAGAATTTTTGTGCAGATTAACTTAACATTTTGGAAGGGAGAGCTGGTTATGTCTTAATGGGTCGCGTTTCAGTCACCATTTCAAATTCATTCCGTTGTTTGACAACAGAAACAGTAAAATATACCAATGAAAACAGTTTTGTTGAGAATTTAGCTTCATCAAAATGGGCACAGAGAGAGACAAACTACAATGTAATAGGCTAATAAATAATAAATGTACATTTAGCATTTTCAGAAGAGCTGCCCTGTCATGCAAAAATCTAAACATGTTTGTGTTAGTAAATTGCTCAGTGCAAAGAAAGAGAAGTAATGGTAACCTGGCATTTTTTTGTTCTTTCTACGTGTCTAATAGACATGAACAAGTTCTTTGAAAAACATCTGTGACCTTTGAAACATGTCTCGTCCTTATGCTCTATATTGACTATGGTTTCAATAATAAACATACATTTGCATAAAGCATCTATATTTATCCATGCCCACGTTGATTAGAGTATTACAAACTTGAAAAGTATTATTTTAAGGTACATTTAGAACAATTTAAAAAATGTGCGATTAAATGCGATTAATCGTGAGTTAACTCATGACAATATGCGATTAATCGCGATTAAAAATTTTAATCGATTGACAGCCCTAATTATAATGCATTATAAACACAGGCTTCATAGAAAGTGTTACCGTATTTTCTCAATGTATTTTGTTTTCTCGTGTTGATGTATGATTCAAGGAACATGTTTAAGGATATAAGTGTTCAGGCAAAAAAACATGTTTTGCATCCAAATTACAATTGTGTAATGTCTTAAGCAAGCATTTAGATAAACTTTACACCAGCTTCGCTACAGTAGCTAAAAGTCAAATGCCCATAAATGTACTAAATGATTAATAGTAAAAGTTTATAAACCTTTATAAATAATGAATAGTTTTAACTTTAGACTTGGTACTGCAAAAACATTAACAAATAATTAATAAATGATTTGTAAAAATGTGTGTACAGTATATGGTAGAAGTCTGTATACACACCACAACAAACGAAGACCAAACATGTGACCCTTACAGACTGTGGTTATGAGTTAATGAATAAAACAACGTTAACATGAATAGTTTGTGTGAACTGCTTAAAGTGACTGTAAATGTAAAAATGGTCATTAGGTAATGTGAAGTTTAAAGAAATTTAGCATTCAAAACAAATGTAACAAAAAAGTGCATATGAATTGAAAGCATTTTAATTTATATTAAACAATGATCTGTTAATCATTATGTAATGTTTATCACGTTTTTATCACGTTTAACATGCATATTATCTCATTGCTATTTAAATATATATCAACTGATCTATTAGGCATTATATAATGTTTCTTAATTATTTATTAATTTATATATTTTTTTTATTCAATGTAAACCATCTGTCAAAATCATTTGTACATTTTTTAAAAGTGCATGATCATATGAATTGAAAGTTGAATGACATTTGCAAGCATTTCAATTTACATTAAATAATTTTCTGCTAATCATGATGTAATGTTCAATACATTAATTAGTAAACATGAACAACCACATTATCTCATATTTGTGTGAATATATGTACAAACTAATGATATGTCAGGCATTATATGTTTGTTAATGATTTATTAATGAAAGTTATTATAAAGTGTTACACATAATGTGCATATTAAAGTTATTTAGCATAGTTGTAGTTAGTATATATTTGGCACTTTCCACAAAACTGGGTAATAAGACCTGAAACACTTGTCAATACATATTTTATTTATTTATTTCTCAACAAATTGTCAGTGATGTCAGCCTTAGGAGGTTGTAAATACTGTATGACCCGTTTTATTTTTTTTAATTTTATAGGAAATGCAACCATTTCCCAAAAATGTAGGACATTTATAAATACAGTTGAAAAGTTACCAGAAATATATAAATTGTAAAACATTAAGTAAACATTGAAAGGAAAAAAATATTAAACAAAATAAAAGCTAAAACAAAACTATGCCAAAACCGGCAAGCTTTGGTTTGTAGTTACTTTTATCATAAATTAAAGAAAAAATGTTTGCTTGATTATTAAAAACTAACCGTGTTGAATTTGAGCTTGACTAATATGGCCAAAACAACATTTGAAAAAAAATAATATAAAACTGGATGATTTACTGGATGAGAAAGGGACCAAATATAGTTTGTCGCACTTTTAAGAAATGTAAATTCTTCATTAAATTGGGGGAAAAGACATTTGATAGATGATAGGTTTACAATTAACTGTTAGATGATAGCTAATCCAACAGTTCTCACAACAATAAACATGGGATTTGTGCTTTTAACCATAAAAACAAGTGCCATATTCTTCGAAAGTGCTACACATAATACGTACATTAAAATAATTATGTAAAAAAATAGTAATGATGCTGACTCAAAACTACAGGTGCATTAATCTATCAGTGAATTTAGTTGCCTGGGCTACGGACATTTGGATGTAACTTGGCAAAGAATGAGAGAGAGAGAAAGAGATAGAACGAGCAAGAGAGAGGCGTCATCTCTCTGCCTCTTCACCAGCTGCTCGGTGCAGCCCGGCTCTCCTCTCCAGGACTCGCAGAAGTGGGCTGTATTGGCGCAGATAGGCTGAGGAGGGTCAGGGGGGTCCTCTCCTGGGACAGCTGTGGGGGGTGGGGGCTGTGGAGTGGGCTAGAGTGCTTGAAGCAAGGTGGGAAGTTCAACCGCAGAAAAGTAATTCCACTGAGACAGGCAGAAAAAACAAAGAGACAATAGATTTGTTTTATTTTTTGCACTTTCTCTCTCTTTTGCACCACCATCTCTCTCTCTCTCTCTCTCTCTCTCTCTCTCTCTCTCTCTCTCTCTCTCTCTCTCTCTCCTCTCTCTCTCCGAATCTTTTTATTTCAGAAGTTAACATGCTAATGTAATCCTTAAGTGCAATGACAGTAAACAGATTTGGCTTGCAATGGATGAGACTTGACTCAAGCTCTTAATTCCCCTCTGACTTCTTAATTAATTAGTGAAAATTAATGAATGTGTGATAAAAATATTAGACATGGTGGAGTTTGAACTGCAAAGGAGTCACAGAAGGGAATAAAACGGATGCTTGTATATCTTCACACTGTAATACTCAGGATTAGATAAACATCCTCACAAAATGTAATTTAGAAGTAGGTGAAGGGGGAAAAAGGGTCAGAAAACATTGCAAGCCAAATTCGAACTCACACCACCCAGAAGCCCTTACCACTATGCAAAAGCACCAACCACTCTCATTCTGTTTTTGTAACTTCAGCAATTGTTCAGCTCACATCACTATTCTTATTCTAACATACACTACCATTCAAAAATGAAACAAAATGTATGATTTGATCAAATGTAACAGTAAAGACATTTATATTGCTATGAAAAATATTTCAAATAAATGCTTCTTATTTTTAAGAGCTTTAAAAGGTTATTTTGACCTTTCTATTCATCAAAAAATCCTGTATCACTGTTTCCACAAAAAATAAAGCAGACTGTTTTGACAATGTTGCACAACATTGAAAATAAGAAGAAATGTTTCTTGAGTATACCAAATCAGAATGATTTCCGAAGGATCATGACTGAAGACTGGAGTTAAGCTTTGGTTCTTGAAAGAATATAAATTGCATTTTAAAATATTTCAAAATAGATTTTTTTTTTATCAAATTGTCACGTTTTCATTTTTACTGTAGTTCTGATCTGTAAATCCTTTTGGCCTATGTTCGTGTGCGGATCTTTGTTCAGATTTCTGAGTTCTTTTTGGATCTACGCACCGCAAGAAGATATTACTCATCAGTTTGGGACTAATGTTTGGCGCTACGCCTTTCCATCCCACTGTAGTTCTGATCAAATATGCAGTCTTGTCAACAAGATTAGTGTATATAACATGACTATCAAAAAAATATATAAATAATGGCACAAAGTAGTTATTCACATCTTGTTAAGACACATCAGAAACAGGTTCTGACATATGCTCATAAAACAATTTTTTTTTTATCTTAAATGCCCCATAAATTATGGATTATACATGGTTCTGAATGTTACTTGAAGCTTGTGTGTGAACTGTGAACTGTGGATGTATCACACTCATACAGTGAGACATAAATTAGTCGATGACAGGGTCTTTATCTGATGCGTCCTATGTAATCTGTGGATGGGGAACTCATTTCATGACCCGTGATGTTGTCGTGTCATCTGTATGTCTGTGACAAAGTGGAGGACAATGCAAGTGTTTTAAACCTCAGAGAAGACAGACTATACTCGAATGCTGAGGGAACATGATATCACAAGTTTGCTATGATACTGGAGAACATTTGACGGTTGGGGAAAAAAGTAACAGCTGAACCTCAGAATGAAAAACCAGAAAGAACGAAACGATCCCCCATGAGGCGAGATGGTTTGCACTTCCTACAGTGGGTAAAAAGGGCTTTCCTTTTTCTGAAAGATCCTGCTAATTTGTCTTGGAGGATTATATAGACGTGACAGAGTGCTGACAGACATTTTTCGCCTGCATCCCGCTTTTTTTCTCTTTGCTCGTGGCCTTGATGACAGGAGGTCTGTCTGTCTGCGGGAGGTTTCTAGGCTGTGACAAACAGGGCTCCCTGTTAATTCAGTCATTCAATAACAGCAAATCCACAGCACATATACACCTGCGCAACCTGAGCCTTTTGAGACGAGGCATCAAACTCAGCCTCACGCTCTGTCTTATTGCATTCCAGTGGGAATGAGAGGCTTTGTCTGGCTAAAGAGGGACACTCGTTTTCAATGTAGCTGAAGGCAGCCGCAGCCGAGGAGATAAAAAGCTCGCTCGTGCATCACAGACGCAAGTTGCTTGAATAAAGTAGGATTGGACCTTGAATGTCCCATTTTGCAAAAAAAAAAAAAAAAAAAGTGGTAGCGGTAGTCGACTTTTATGTTTAAAATTACATGCGACAAGCATCAGTCAATGCAAAAACAGGGGAAAGTCCAAGTCTCTCCCAGCATGTAAAAATACATCAATGCCGTTGACATATTCTAAATTCTGGGGGCAACATGTAGCAACAAAGAACACCTGGGTGAATCATACAGAGAGAAATTGGTCTGACATTTCACAATGATGAGCTAACAGCTCTTGATAAGTGAAAAGCTTTCGCATACATTAGCACTCGTGTCAACCCTTCCTACTTCAGACACCGCTGAGGGCGATGAGTCACACCGAGACCCTTATGCGAGTCTGCCTCGATAATGTTTAGAGGCCAGACCATCATGACCATTTTCTACTGTTTACTAAAGGCCACCAACTTCTCCAGTCAGGTGTTACAGCCTGAAGCAGGAATCAAAATCACTTTTTGTATTGTTCTTCAATGGGGAAAAATAAATATTTATTGCTCTGAACTACAAAAAAGAATAAACTATTAAAAATAACAAAAATTGACACATTTTTACTGTCTTTATGCTGTTTTCTAGTGTACGATTCATTGGTGCACATTCAAAATGTTGCCTTCATATCCTTGTAATCCTTTAATCATTTAAAATAAGGAATACGTTTTTATATACACATACATATATACTTACCTACATACACTTTGGGGGTTTGGGGTCAGTAAGAATTTATTTATTTATTTTGAAAGAAAATGATATATTTATGACATTTTTATTCAACAAGGATGCATTAACTGACAGTAAAGATATTGATAATGTAACAAATCAAAAAAATGCTGTTCTTTTTAACTTTCTTCAAAGGATCTTAAAAAATGCATCATGGTGTCCAATTAAATATAAATATTAAGCAACAAATATAGCAGTCTGTTAAGCATGAGAGATTTTTTCATAAACATTTAAAAAATTTACCGATCCAAAACCTTTTGAGTGTATTCTGTAAACTACCATTCATTTCTGGCTCCTTCCATTATGCAATGCCCGCTTTTCATGATCGAAACAATTACGGATAAAATCAAGCCCATCCTACATTTTTGCTCATTTAATCACTCAGAAATATGACAGATTAAAGGAGCAAAATTGGTTGTGAATGACTCTTCAAGCTAATTTTAATACCAACATATTTGCCTTTAGGATTTTCATACTGTACAAATACTATCAATATACTTCAGCACTGCCTGATTTTATTAAGACTTGAGAAAGCCAACAATCTAATCTTTTTCTTTCATTCTAACGAATCTTTCTTTCTTTCTAACTAATCTTTCTTTCTTACTAATCTTTCTTTCTTCGTCTTTCTTTCTAACTAATCTTTCTTTCTAACTAATCTTTCTTTTCTTTCTTTCTTTCTTTCTTATCTTATCATCTATCTATCTATCTATCTATCTATCTATCTATCTATCTATCTATCTATCTATCTATCTATCTATCTATCTATCTATCTATCTATCTATCTATCTATCTATCTATCTATCTATCTAATATTTTTCTTTCTTTCTAACTATTCTTTCTTTCTAACGAATCTTTCTTTCTATTATTTCTAATCTATCTTTCTATCTAATCTTTTCTTTCTTTCTAACTATTCTTTCTTTCTAACGAATCTTTGTTTTTAACTAATCTTTCTTTCTTTGTCTTTCTTTCTAACTAATCTTTCTTTCTTTCTTTCTTTCTTTCTTTCTTTCTTTCTTTCTTTCTTTCTTTCTTTCTTTCTTTCTTTCTTTCTTTCTCTTTCTTTCTTTCTTTCTTATCTATCTATCTATCTATCTATCTATCTATCTATCTATCTATCTATCTATCTATCTATCTATCTATCTATCTATCTATCTATCTAATCTTTTTCTTTCTTTCTAACTATTTTCTTTCTAACGAATCTTTCTTTCTATTATTTCTAATCTATCTTTCTATCTAATCTTTTCTTTCTTTTTAACTAATCTTTCTTTCTTTCTAACTAATCTTTCTTTCTTTATTACTTATCTATCTATCTATCTATCTATCTATCTATCTATCTATCTATCTATCTATCTATCTATCTATCTATCTATCTATCTATCTATCTATCTATCTATCTATCTATCTATCTATCTATCTATCTATCTATCTATCTATCTATCTATCTATCAGAAAGAGCTTTATTGCCTATTATCTATCTATCTATCTATCTATCTATCTATCTATCTATCTATCTATCTATCTATCTATCTATCTATCTATCTATCTATCTATCTATCTATCTATCTATCTATCTATCTAATCTTTTTCTTTCATTCTAATTATTCTTTCTTTCTAACAAATATTTCTTTATAACTAATCTTTCTTTCTTTTTCTTTCTTTCTAACTAATATTTCTTTCTTTTTCTTTCTTTCTTACTTATCCATCTATCTATCCATCTATCAATCTAATATTTTTATTTCTTTCTAACTATTCTTTCTTTCTAACAAATCTTTCTTTCTTTCTAACTAATCTTTCTATCTTTCTAACTAATATTTCTTTCTTTCTAACTTATCTTCCTTTCTTTCAAACTAATCTTTCTTTCTTTCTAACTAATTTCTTTCTTTCTTTCTTTCTTTCTTTCTTTCTTTCTTTCTTTCTTTCTTTCTTTCTTTCTTTCTTTCTTTCTTTCTTTCTTTCTTTTCTTTCTTTCTTTCTTTCTAACTAATCTTTCTTCCGTGGAAAACTAATCTATCTATCAATTATTTATCTATCTTTCTAACTAATCTTTCTTTTTCTAACTAATCTTTTTCTTTCTTTCTAACTAAATATTCATTCTTTCTAAATAATCTATCTATCAAACTTCAAACTACTTTAAACTTCAAACTACTTTAAACGTCTTCAAACTCTATGGTCCGGCTTTCTCAAGCCAACTTAAAGTTTGTCTCAACAAACTTTTTTTTTTTTTTTTTAAGACTACATTTACATTTATTAATTTAGTAGACACTACAAAGCAACTTGTAGTGCATTCAAGGTATGCATGTTTCAATTAGCATGTGCATTGGGACTTGATCTCCTGCTCTACCAACTGAGCAACAGGAAATATAATGTATATCTGTGTTTGACAGATGCATATCTCATATATCCTATAAATATTTTACTGGTTTTCACAAAAGACTGTTTAAGACTGCAAAACACATTAAAAAAAAACATTTAATCTGAAATCCCCATTTTATGGAAAATATGATTAAACAAACTGAGTGATAGACAAAGTAGGCATATTTCCTTTTAGCATTGTCTTCGGAGGTCAGCCTCACATCAGTTCACTTCAGCCACAGTCATTTTCCCATCACTCACACATAAAAAACTGAAAGTGCTCATCTCTGGACATCCCAGAGTGGCCCCAGAGAAGTAGTACATCATTTCTCATCTGCACCATGTGGGTGAAGGGACAGAACAGACAATCTCTCTTTCCTGGAAACTAAGACACTATTGATGTCATACTTCTGTGGCAAGTAGGCCTATGCTATAAAAACAGAGCATAGAACACAAACATATGATACATTTTTGGGGTTTCTCTGATTAAACAAAGGACATTCAGCATCACACAAAAAAAGTACCATGGGTCTCCAGATAATATCATGATGGCAATACCATTGTATATGAATATAGCAGAGTATCAACCATGGTGTGTTTGTATGTATATGTGTGTGTATGTGTGTGTGTGTGTATATATATATATATATATATATATATATATATATATATATATATATATATATATATATGTATGTGTATATTTATACATACACACACACACACACACACACACACACACACACACATACAAAACTGTATAATTCTTCAAATAAGCATCCTGTTTTAAGAAGTATTTTTGTACTTTTTCCAAAGGTTCAAGGCCTGTTAGAGCCTACACATTGAGATTTTAAAAAAGGTCAAAGTGATCTGAGGTTTAACCTTTGCTGGTGTTTTGATGTGATTGCAGTTTAAGTTGCATGTGGGATTGGGAAATTCTGAGTGAGGATTTTTTTTTTTACAAACACTTGTCCTCTCTCTCTCTCTCTCTCTCTCTCTCTCTCTCTCTCTCTCTCTATTCAGAAACAAACAGTAAAATGCAGTGAAAGCCCATTGGGAGACAAGGCACCCTAGTAACCATGGCCGTTGCTAGGGTAACAGCGGAGAATGGGAGGGTGGCGAGTAGGTGTCCAAATTGAGTCTGCAACAGAAACATGATGGGCTCAATAAGACAGAATGACATAATGTCAGCTTTTTCATTGAAACATTACCCTAAAATAAACAACAAAGTAAACTAACATATTATATTGCTGATAAAATATTATTTCATTATCATATAAAATAATATTTAAAGCAATATATTCCAACCATATTCACAATCATGTTGTGTCAGCTGTAAACAAAGAGTCTTTTATACGACAATTGTATAAAAAAGGAGTAAATATAAACTTGCATTCTGTAAGGGAGAAGTAAATAGAGGTATTGGTCTCATTCAATATTTGAATGATAGCAATCCACAATCTGTTTTCTGACTTGTGATGCAACCTGGAATTAAACCACACCATGTTCGTTCATTGGCCAGACGAGAACTGTCCCCCCGACTAAGCCTGGTTTCTCCCGATGTTTTTTTTTTCCTCCATTTACAATTACGTAATCATTTAGCAGACACTTTTATCCAAAGCAGCATACAAATGAGGAGAATAGAAGCAATCAAACGAACAATAGGGCAACAATATGCAAGTGACGTGACCAGTCCCAGTTAGTCTAGCACAGTACACATAGCAATTTTTTCATTTATTTTTTATAGATATAAAATAAGAAGTGTTAGTATTAATGGGTCAAGTGATGCTGAAAACTATGCGTCTTCAGCAGTTTCTTGAAAATGCTTCGGGTGGAGGTGGGCAGGTCATTCCACCAGCAGAGAACAGTCCAGGTAAAGGTCCGAGAATTTGTGCCTCTTTGGTATGGCACCAAAAGGCGCCGTTCACTTGCAGAACGAAAGCTTCTGGATGGCACGTAGGTCTGGATTAATGAGTTTAGGTATGGGGTGGAGAGCCAGTGGTTTTTCTGTAGGCAAACCTCAGTGCCTTGAATTTGATGCATGCAGCAATTTGCAACCAGTGCAATTTTATGAGGAGAGGTGTAACGTGCTCTCTTCGGCTCGTTAAAGCCCACTCTTGCTGCAACATTCTAGATCCGTTGTAGCGGTTTGACAGTGCATACTGGAGGGCCACGCAAGAGAGCATTACAATAGTCCAGTCTGGATAGAACAAGAGCTTTGACAAGGAGTTGTGTAGCAAGCTCCGATAGGAAGGGCCTGATCTTCCTATGTTGTATAAGGCAAATCTCCGGGAGCGGGCAGTTCTAGCAATGTGGTCTGTGAAGTTCAACTGATAATCAATCATAACCCCAAGGTTCCTGGCTGTCCTGGATGAAGTTATGGTTGATGAACCTAGCTGAACGGAGAAGTTGTGATGAAGTGTTAGGTTGGCCGAGACCACAAGCAGTTCTGTCTTTGCAAGGTTTAGTTGAAAGTGGCGGTCCTTCATCCAGCAGTAAATGTCTGTCAGGCAGGCTGAGATGTGAGCCTCAACCGCCGGATCATCTGGTTGTTGTTGTTTTTTATAAAGAATGTGGCAAAGTCGTCAGCTGTTATGGTTGATGAAAGAAGGAGGAGGGTTAAGAAGAGAGGAGAAGGTTTTAAAAAGCGTGCGAGAGTCAGAAGAATTGTTAATTTTGATGTGGTAGTAAGTCATTTTAGCAGTAGAGACATCAGCAGAGAAGGAAGAGAGGGGGGATTGATACAAACCAAGGTCAGTGGGATCTTACGATTTATGCTACTTTCTCTCTGCAGCCGTGAATTCAGAATGATGCTCGCAGAGAACATCAGATAACCAGGGGGCAGAGGGGGTGGCGCGGGTTGGCCTGGATGAAAAGGGTCAGAAGTTGTCTATGCAAGATGTTAGAGTAGAGAAAAGAGTATCAGTTGCACTGTTAGTATCTAGTGATGAGAGCTGATTAGGGGGAGGAAGTGTGGATGAGACCAAATAGGATAGGCAGGAGGGGGAGGGTGAGAGTGAGCATAGGTTACGTCAAAAGGTGACCTGTGGAGGAGTGTTTGTTGTATCCCGAGCCAGGAAGTGATCTGAGGTTTGCAGTGTAGTGACCAGTGTATGGTCAGTGGAGTAGTAGCACATGTAAATAAGGTCCAGTTGGTTACCTGATTTGTGAGTAGCCGTAGTAGATATTCGCTTGAGGGCAAACGAGGCAAGCAGAGTGTGGAAATCAACAGCCTGAGGTTTTTTATGTGGATGTTGAAGTCTCCTAGGACTACCAGAGGAGCACCATCCTCAGAGAAGGATGAGAGTAACACATCAAACTCCTCCAAGTTTGTGGGGAGGGCTGCAGGTGTGGCAGTGTTCTCTGGTCTGATCCAGGTCTCAGTCAGGGCCATGAGGTTGAGACCTGAATGACTAGTAATACATGTAATGAAGTCTGCTTTGTTTACAGCAGACTGGCAATTTTGTCATTACTTACTTACTTAATTCTGTCACCTGATGGAGTTTGCCACCTTGCCACTACCGCCTTTTGGCTTGGCCCATTGACTCACTGACACTATTGGATGAGAACTGAACTGAGCTGGACGACGACATCACTGTTTTCTGTAGAGCTGCTTTACAGCCGAATTTAACTAATTTAATGATGATCTTTATAAAGGAACTGAACCAACACTGAACTGACAATTACTTTTTCTTTGGTTCCACTTTATTTCGATAGTCCACTAGACATTCTACTAACTATAAGTAACTTTGCAACTACATGTCAACTAACTGTCATTAGAGTATTAGTAGACTGTAGTAGACTGTTAGGTTATGGTTAGGTGTTAGGGTTCGGGTTAGTAGAATAAATTGACTTGTAGTTGCCAAGTTACTTATAGTCAGAAGAATTTCTGTTGGGGGACCATCAAAATAAAGTGTTAGCAGATATTAAGCATACAGTCTACTAATACTCTAATGGCGGTTAGTTGACATGTTGCAAAGTTACTAATAGTTAGCAGAATGTCTAAAGTGGACTATAGAATGGACTATCGAACTCTGTTTGTATCACTGAATCATTATTTTCCTGTTGATCACCGTAAAGCTGCTTTGAAACAATCTGTATTGTATAAAGAGCTATAAAAAAAGTAAAAATTTAACCAATCAGAATCAATTATTCCAGAGAGCCACTTAATAATGCCAGCAAAATTTTTGTTCTACCAATAAAAATATATATAATATAATATAATATAATTAATATAATTAATATAATATAATATAATATAATATAATATAATATAATATAATATAATATAATATAATATAATTAATATAATATAATATAATATAATATAATATAATATAATATAATATAATATAATATAATATAATATAATATAATATAATATAATATAATTTAACTGAGAAGCAAAACTGCCATAAGTTTCAAGAGAATAAATTAGTGTTTTTTTCTTGGTACATTTGTCACTTGTTAAACATGAAACTCACTAAATATATCACTTTATCTCTTATTTTCATACAGACATTCCTGGCAGTATGCACACGTTTACATATAGATTTGGTGTACATGTATCTCACCTCACTGTGCACTGCTATAAAGGACTCCATCATGCGAGTGTGAAAGGATCTGAGGACCCGAGTATAGCCCTGTGCTTTTTACACGATGAATATTGAAAGGCTGTACGACTCCTCTAAGAGTAGAGTGACAGGGAGGTGAGAGGCATATCTACATGTGTCGGTGTGTCTAAGTGTGTCACTCTTTAATAGCGGTTGTGTGGGCTGCCGTACATTCTTCTAGCCTTATTCACAGGACTCGTGTAGGCGGTAAATTCGTGTTTGTGTTCCGCAGGTTTACCTTAGGGGGGAAACGTTTTATTATACACTCTCTTTGAAATCGATGACTAATTGCTTTCTTTTTTTTTTCCTCTCCCTCTCTCAGTCATGGTCCATTTCTAGATTGCACATTTTCTTGGGTGAGGGGGTGAGAAAAGGTGGGGGGTGGACGTCTCAAGGTGACTAGAGCAGATGGTGAATTAGGCTGGTGAAGAGGTGCCTGAGCAGATCTTTGTTTCTTTGTGTGGATTCTTCCAGTTCTTCGCTTTTGGAGAGAAGACAGGCAAGAGGCTAGAGCTCCAAAGTGATATGCAAACACAGGGGTTCAGTCATTGTGAGCATTTGCATACAAGTGCATGGAAATAAACTGACAATTCACAGAACTATGCGGCCAAATATGTAGTAATGACAATCAGAGGTCCAACAATGAATCAAACAATGAATGGAATTAGTGTTAGCATCTGACATCATCAAGATGTCAGTTAAAAAAAAAAAAAAAAGGATTTTAACCCAATTACTTGATGCTATTCCTGGTACTGTTAACAGAACAGTTCACCCAGAAACAAAATTCTATCATCATTTACTCACTCTCATGTCATTGCAAACCTGTAGTATGACTTTCTTTTGTGGAATTTTTTTTTTGAATAATATCCTGTTTTTTTTGTTTTGTTTAATGTAACTGACTGTGGACTACTATGGGAGGCCACATAATTACAAATAAAAGTATCATAAAAGTGGTTAATACTACTTGTGCACTATATTCTAAGTCTTCTGAAGTTATAAGACAAGCACTTTGTGAGGAAAAGACCATAAAGCCCACTCACGATCTTGACATCTGGCCTGGTTCTCCTTGGTATGTTCAGAAAAGTCCAAAATAATAATTGAATAAATCACTATTCACTGAAAATACTGTGACATTGAAATTGGTCATTTGTGAAAGAATTGGTCATTTGAGTCAGATCTTCAGTGATTCATTCAAAGGATTCATTCACAGACTCAATGATAGTCACAGCAACTGGAAGAGAAAATGATCAGTGAACTCTAAGAAAGCTATATGGCTTCAGAAAATCTAACACAACTTTACTAATACTTTAATAGTGTGTGTTTTGTCATTTTGGAGCTAGACAGCCCCATTCCTTATTCCTCTTTTTTATTGTTTCCAAAAATTCACCTTTTGTGTTTTACAGAAGAAAGATGAGGAAAAAATTGTCACATTTAATTGGGTAAACGATTCCTTTTTCAAGATTGTCATGACAACACTTATTAACATATTACAATTTTTGATAAAAAGGAATCTGCTTTTCTATGTGAGACAATGAATAGCATCCTTCCAGTACATAGAAACAAACAAACAGTAAGAGTCCATACATAAGAGCTTTTCCTATGAGTAACACCAAACAAAATGAAGCTTAACATGCTGCAGGAAATTACCAGATGCCTTCATCCAAAGCAAATAATCTAGAATCATTTAAAATGCATTGACAAAGTCCAAATGAATCGTGCATATCAAAGTTGTCAAAATGTATGAATGATTGTGCCTATAATTATGCTCTTGCTGCACGAGTTTCCCTGCTCCTTATTTCAAATGATTGCACTGGCAAAATAAAAACATGTTAAATGTGACAGAGTAAAAGCTGAATTTGGCACGTTCCAGAGAAATGTGTCTATCATAACCCAAGAATATATTGGTTAAATTTTCCTCATATTTGGCACTTAAAAACAGAGCTTTTTCCCTCAAGAATTACAAAATATTAAATAATTATATCTAATCTTTTTCAATTGTGTAATAGTATCCCTAACTTGCACAAAAAATAAATAATAATTATGTCCTACTACCTGAAGATGCATTTTTCTTATTGCAGAATGATTGCATCCCAAATCATAGTACATTAAAAATAGTTTGTCAAAGGTGTACAAAAGAGGAGGGCTGAGTCTTAAATTTCATTATAGGTGAAAAACAGTATGTGACAAAAGAAGTATGTCCGAATTCACAGTACTCATGAAAGATTAGACAAAAAGTACCCGGATAACCTACTACTTCCGGCAAGATTCTGAAGTGTGCATACGATGAACACTTTAATATCCCATGAAATTCCCCCTTCCATGTAAAGTGCATTGAGTGCCAAGAAAAGCGCTATATAAATGCAACAAATTATTATTTCATTATAAATGTATTAAGTTAATATTAAAGGAGACATATCATGCTTTTAAATTGTTCCTTTTTACATATAAATCATACATTTGTAGTCTATATAAAGCGGAACTGCAATGCTTGGGTCTGAATTCCTCATTATTATAGCTCCACGGGCCCCTTTTTTACCCCTTTTCTGAGGCGCTTCTGAGATCAACTCGTTTTGGTGCGGTCTCTTTAAATACAATTGAGACACTTCATACCCCGCCCCCTCTCCAGGTTGCAGAGGTTCAACTCCACCCTGTTCGGCCATTTTTGTAGTCTGATAGCAGAGATAGGATTATCTAGCGGCACAGAAACTTTTTATTCACACGTTATTAACAAAATGTCAACAACGGAAGACTTGTCCAGCCAGCCTTAGATGTTCGAGCCAGAGTTGGAGCCGGAGCGAGATGAAAATGAAGACGACGAACCTGCAGAACAACGTCTTCATATGGATGTATCGCAATGGTGTGTTACTGTATTTATACATGAAACTTTGGTCTTCTGACCTTTTACCACCGTGTCGATTTATTTTGATTAATATGTGCGAGGGAGAGAGAGCAAGACAGCGTCTAGTTTGGAGACGATGTCTTGTTTACACTTTCGCCTGGCTCCGAAGCGAGAGAGAGTGTGCGCGCGCGCGCGACCGGGTCTCTCTCTCTCTGCTCGTTCTTTCAGTCAAACATGCGCCACAACCGCGGCAGTTCATCTACATTAGACGGTGTAATGAAGCGTGTGGGTTACTACATCCAACAACCGATCATTTTAACTTACCCTCTCGTAACTTCTGCATCCTTTAGCTTGGACTACAAAATTGCAGCGAGAAATAATAATGGCGGATCGCTCGAAGTGTTGGGCCGGAAGTCAATGTCCTTATTTGGCAGTTCCGCTGCAAATACTGTGACGTGATAGTTCACAAAACGTCATAGATAACAGAAAAATCGGAACAGGTTGAAAAATATGACCAAAACAGAATATAAAGATATCAGCGAAGCACCTGAAGAGAATAATTTCATCTTTTCTGTACTTCTAAACACTCCAAATATACAACAAAATGCATTTAAGGGCTAAAAAAGTGCATTTAGCATGATATGTCCCCTTAATACCTTTTGAATGCCATTCATTTAAATGCTAACACATGCAAGCTAATGTAAACAGTGTTTCATCAAGTTCTTCACAAATATAGTTAACAGTGTTCATAAAAGACATAATCAACATTTTAAAATAAGGTTAATGCATTAGGATTCATGAAGTATAACAATGAACATTACTTTTACAGCATTTACAGTAATAATGTTATAGCTTCTACACACAATAATACAATTTTGGCATTGCAAGTTATATGAATTAACATTCATGAACTAACATGAAATGAAAAAAATATATTTGTAAATTAACATTAACCTACATTAATAAATTCTGTATAAAAATTATATTAATTGTTACCTATTCAACAACCTTTTGGTGTTTTCGGTAACAAGTGAAAGTAGAAATTTGAATGTCTGTTGCAAGTAAACACCACAGCAACCCCATCTTTTAATTTATGAACATTGTTGCTTGGACTACTTATGCTGACTTTCTAAACACTGCTAATATTTGGAAGTCATTACTGAGCTACAAACAGGGTCCGAATTTGTTGAAGACCCAGACAAATATCAATTTTAAAAGATTTGTAAATGCGTAAAAACATAACTAGACGGGATATTTGACACACTCACAAAGAAACGAAAACTCAAAGTCTGTGCCAAAGGCTAGAGGCCAAAACTAAACCCACAAGTGTTTTGGTCTTTGATGGCAGGCTGGCATGTGAATGACTCTGTAGTTTCAAAGGTGACAGTGATGTATGACGTACATTTGTCAGTAACCTAGAGGTCAGCGAATCAGCCTGTGTGTTTGTTTATGTAAAGGGGCAGGGGGGATACCACACAAATATTAGACCATTGCCCTCACATTACTAAAGTCTCTCTCGAAGACAAGCCAGCAGCGTCATAGGCTTCTATAACTAATCAACAGCAGTGAACAAACAACACAGAGTAAGCTAGGAGTCATGCAGATCTGCTGAATAATAGTGAGGTTTAGCACACTGTGAATAAGGAAGCAAAAACGAAGTGGCGTGTGAGAGAGAGAGACGGCCAAATGAAAGAGGGAGGGAGTGGTTTCTTCATAGCGGTTCAACCACAGTCCATCACTGCCGAAGATAATATGACCTATACTCCAAGAGGAACGTCAAAGGCCTTTGACACGTTCAGATCTGTTTGCTTTGTGTGGGCTGAGTGACGTCCAGTGTTATCAAGCCTTTTTTCCCCCATCAATTAAACCGCTTCAGCTGACGGTCAACTGCCTCATCGTACGCCTCCTGTAAAGGTCTCATATTGCCTTCCCCATGCTGGTTTTTGTATCACAAATGGTACAAACTATTTTCAAAAATGCCACAACATTTGGGTAGTTTTACAAGGCAAAAATAAATGTCTGCATGACATAGTTGTGGTGGCTTTTTCCTGAGACATGGCATGCTAAACACATGCAGAGGGGAGAAAATTGGGTGTGCAGAGTACGGAACTGACGACAGAAAACTCTGCTGGCAAGTCATGAAACACACCATTATACACATTTTATCATTAAATGCAACTGCAGAATGATAACGCAGGTGCAGGTTATATTTTGCACAAAATTAACGGGTCACTGCTAAACAACGAACAATTAATTGAAAAGCTGAAAACAGTTCAACGCACTCAGTTAAAGGCTTTAAACAGAATATTACATTTAATAACCACTGTGGTCTCTGGAACCATATCTGCTAGGTGAAAATACTGCTGTAACAGAACAAAGCGATTCCACTCACTTCAGGATGCCAGACTGTCAAAATAAGCTCATCTTCCTTGAGAAGCAGCTAGCATCCAACTAATAAGCGGAAGTCTTAAGGTGCGGTCACCGCAGACTTTGAGCTCTGTTCACTCACAACACGCGTGCAACTGTGGGAGAGCAGAAACACAAGTATGTGAAGTTATTTCATCTTCCACTGTGTAGCAAAGTTCAAGTTTGCTGATCTCTAACCTAATGAAAAGACATTTGACAAATAGAGCATGTAAACATCATATATCTTGGCTCAATACAAAGAATACAAGTAAGATGTTTTATATTCAGCGAGGATGCATTAAATTAGGCAAAACTGACAGTAAAGACATTTATAATGTTACAAAAGATTTCTATTTCAAATAATGCTGTTCTTTTGAAATTTCTATTCATCAAAGAATCCTGAAAAAAAAAAAAAAAAAAAAGCATCACGGTTTCCACAAACACATTGAGAAGCTGTTTTAAGCATTGATGATAAGAAATGTTTCTTGTGCACCAAATCAGCATATTAGAATGTTTTCTGTAGAATCATGTGGCACTGAAGACTGGAGCAATGGCTGCTGAATATTCCAGTGATAGCAAAGCTGAATTAATTATATAAATATATTCAAATAGAAAACAGTCGCGTTTTGCATTTGGATTTAAATAGGCGAATGCTTAAGAGTATATGATTGGATCATTATTTCAGTGATTATTTTGTTTCTAGCATGTTATATGTTTGACAACAGTTCTTCTAACCCTAATTGATGGAGTGTGTAACTTTTTATTTCTTTAACAACCATGCAGGAAGACACATCATGGCCATATTCCAAGATTCATCAGACTCAAATTGTGATAGAATGGTTGAGAATGTGTCATTCTCACACATGAATTAGCACCTCTGACACTCCTGCATTGTCAATACAAGATCTCAGTATCTTGTATTGACAATACAAGAGTCGAGCACTCTGTAAAGTCTCCTCCAGCACATCCCAAAGACTTTCAATGAATTTAAGGTCTGGACTCAGAGGTGCCAATTCATGTGTGAGAATGATTCTTCATGCTCCCTCCCAACCATCTTTCACAATTTGAGACTGATGCATCTTGAAATTGTAATCCTGGAATATGACCATGATGTGTCTTCCTACATGATTGTTTAAGAAATGAAACCTACTCACTCCATCAATTAGGGTTAGAAGAACTGTTGCCAAACATATACTGTAACATGCTACAAACATAATTATCACTGCAATAATGATCCAATCATAGACTCTTAAGCATTTGCCTATTTAAATAAAAAAAGCCACTTTTTTTTTGGCCAGGCAGTGTATATTATTTGTTGTTGTTTAGAGAGTGACATCATATCCTGTTGCCCATATTCATTGCCTTTTCTTAAGTATTTAAGTATGTTCGCCATTTATGTCAGTACTGTCCGTTTCTGATCAATGGATATGTGCTGTAAAACCGACACCTTCTACACATACATCTATCTAGGGAGAGAATAAACATCTGATTTGCTCAGATAAATTCCTAAAGCATACCTGAATTGATAGTAGCGTTAATAAGTGATACTATTTTAATCAATAACTTTATTTAAATTAATTGTTCATCGCAGAATTCCAAAGGCTCTAAATACTTTATTCTCACAATTGTAACTGACTGTATATAAGACAATGAGTGAGTCTAAAATCTTCCTGACCTAATTTAAGAAGATAAGATAACGATTAATAGAACATTGTCATCCGTAGAACAGATATCTTCAACACAAGGGAAAAAAAAGAAGCATAACAATGGTCAAAAACTGAATAAAAAAAGGCCTGATTGTTTCAGCTACTATAGCTTATCATAGCCATGAAATTAATTTTTGGAAGCCAAATTATTTGCACTCATTGCATCATTATGCATAAATGTAACATATCATTAGCAGAAGTAATTTCATTTTAAAAAAAGAGAAAAAAACTGTACATTAAGTCTTTTCTCCTCAAATTAAATAATGTTACATCATCTGTGATACAACAGCTTAGAATTGAACACTGAGCAGAATGTGCGAAGATGCAAAATGAAAGAAATAATAAATAAATAAATCACAGCCAACATCACACCTGCCATGTTGGCCGTGGTTTTATTCCCTGCCTACAAGTCAGCAAGAATTCTTTCTAAATACCAGCTGAGGCCTTCGATGGTAAAGGGATACTTGTATAACATGTGACGTTTGCTACTCACTGCACAGTTTCTAGGCTATTCTCTGCACAGTTCTGTGATCTCGTCACACCACCAATGGCGTGTGAGGGCTGCTGGGATCCCAGCTGATCAGATCAAGGCAAACTGATAAAACCATGCCACGTTTAGTCAGAAAAGGAGAAATGATTTTGCCGCAAGTGTTTCATGTGCCCATAATCAAATGGTTTCGAAGGGCACGAAGGAAAACATAACTCAGATAAGACCATCCCCTGCCCTTTTATTTGGCTAGTCAGGAGGTCGCTTTATCAGGTCGGCCCACTTTGAAACACTTTACAAGGCCATAAATGTGTAAAAAAAGGTATTTGAATATTGAGGAAGCCAGCCCACGCACTCACACCTTTCTTATATTGGTTTTGGATTCTTCGACTGAAGTCTCAAAAGTTTCAGAAACCTACATTTAAAAAGTAATACTGACTTGAATTTGTATGAAACAGGTAATTTTTTACACAGGGGGGTTGATTGTTTGTAAAACCCATGATTTTACAGATGATAAAAGAGATCAGATGGGATAAGGTTACTTGAGTGCCTAGCAACAATGTTCAGTACACAATTAAAAGAATTCGGAGAAGCGAACTGTTTTGTTACCGCACCGTTGACATCAGTGGGCTTTCACAAGCTGATGTGACATAATCAGACTGTAAACTGGAAAGGGCACAAAATGTCATTGACCCCTTAGAAAAACCACTGCACAGAGCCAAAACAAAGAAAATGCCAACAGTGCAAAGCATAGTTCAAACCAACATGATAAGAGCATTGTATGTAAAAGATCACTCTCAAGGGCTCATTTAATTTGAACGCTTTCATAACTATTTTCTTACACATACAGTCAGTAGGCCTACATTTTCCAATGTAAGGAAAATGTGAGGAGAGTAAACCTAATGCTTTTTTCAGACACGGAAATTAGCCTACTTGAAAAATGTTTCTTGAAATCGGTGGCCTTCTTAGCATGGCTGTCCTGTACTCGTCTCCTCTCACCTGGCCTTACTCATCATCACTAAAGTCGAGGGCTTTATGTAAAGCACTGTGACATCTTTACGGCATCAATCATCCGAGGGAACGGAGAGGGTGGCTAAAGTAGATGCTCTTGACCTGAGGTAGGCAGTGTGTGGGCTTGTCTAATAAGCACACACTCCTGGCCCCTCAAAGGATGTCATCCACACAGGTCTGAGTCGAGAATACGGCAGGTTAATGAGGACTGGCTGAGAGCTGCATGCAGCATTCTGCTGGATTATGCACCGGTTTGACTGTATTGGCTGATGCCTGCCCTGCTCGTAGTCGCAGAGTCTGAGTTTAGGTCTCGCACGGGGGTTTGACAAAATGACAGAAAGAATCACGTGGATCTATCAAACTTAGTCTCAGACAACGCACCCACGGTGGCCATCTGATGCATACCGCAGTGCACACAGAAGGGGCTGAAATTGCCACTTCTGATTGGCTGATCACCTCGCCACATGCATCACGTGACAAATTACTTGGGAGCAGCAGAAAAGCACACTTCACACTTCTAAGAGCCCTCAAAATGTTTTTTTTAATTAAAAATCAGTCAATCAAATTTGAATGGCTGTCAATGAAGAAAGAGAAGACGCAGGGTACTTAATAGCAAGTAAATACATATCTGCAAGCATACGTATACTTTGAGTTGATCACACATTTTACAGATCTTTCTCTTCAACCTTCACAGTTTACTTATAGTTTATTTATAGACTTGTAATTTAAAGATTAACGTATAGTTTATTGTTTGTCACCATTCATTTATAGTTTAAAGGGGTCACGACATGGATTTTAATGTTCTTAAACATGTAATATGTTCAGTTGGCTGCTTCATCTTGCCACAAAAGTTTCTTTGCAAACTCTCCATTACACTGTGCCTCGTTAACAAAACCAAATGCTCCAAACAAACATATAATCCTAGGAAGTGATCCGGGATGACATTAAAATAAATCACTCATTTGTTTCCGAAGCTGGGAACCTACTGAAGTCTGTACAGAGATGCAAACAAGCTGTTAAACTGGACGCGTCAAAGCGAACATTCTTTCACTCTTCCATTTGTCCTCTTGTCGACAGACTCAAGAGCTCTGAGTACATCAGAAACTGAATGGGCATTATACTGTATCCCATGTGGACAACCTCAGTGATTTATAAAGGGTTCTATTTGCTTTTGACAAGACCCTTGCATCCTTTGGAGGCAAATATCAGCCATTAAGGGGCTGAACACCAGTGTGCGATGTGATGTGCGATCAGTGATGATGTAAAACTATTCGTCAATGTCATGCTCTGGAGACAGTCAAATGTATTAGCCTGTGTGACATCACAGATCCCGCAATATATATATAAAAAAGCTGTTTTTGAAGCTTTTTCTTCCGATAAAAAAAAAAGAGCTGTTTTTGGAGCTTCATTAAATAAATGCTTTGTTTATAATGAGGATGATGTTTTAAGTTATGAAACATTAACTTACAGAAATGAAATTTCCGAATTTATTTTAATATTCATGAGAAATTCTATTTGAATATATTCTTATAAGATATATAAGAGATATATAAGAACTATAATATGATAATTATCAGTATTAACAATAGATTTAATCGTTTATACCAGCCTATTAGTGTGGCATCATCAATTTAAGATTCACTTGTCCATAAATGATAAAAACAAAAACTGTGGTTGGTCGTTTTACGTCGTTTCCTGTATATCAGTATCTTCCTGTCTAAGGGGGTGATTTTTGGCCACAACAAGCTACAAAGTGAACCAAACATCATGTCATTAGTAGAAAGGCTGGCTGAGCACCATCAAACAGATGTGTGATGGCTTTTTGATTCTTTAAATAGAATAAGACAGGGAATTTTCTGTGTACAGGTGTATTATAAAGTCACTTTTTTGTGTGGCAAAGGAAGTAGTGTACACTGCACCGCATGTGCTCAGATATGTGCGTGCATGTGTGTGTTTAAGTATGTGAGAGTACTGGGCACGAAGTTACGCCCCACAGTCCTGTTCCCACAGCTGGGTTGGGCCAGGCAGGGAGGATAAAACAAGAACCACAAAAGCCCTTAGGAATGCACTTCCACTAGGACTGGGAAACAAATCTGTTTCGTTCAGGCATCAGAGTGAAATGTGCATTTGTTTGAATGCATGCATCTGGATGTAAGAAATACACTGAGGATGCAAATCATCCTAGAAAAAAAAAATGTTGTTGACAGGTTGCAATGCAACTTATTGTACAATATAAAAGCAAGAATTTAAGAATTAATTTTCTTATTGAATCTTCTCAGCTGCCTGCAATAACCTAACACAAGGTATACTGAAAATTGTAAAAAATAGAACATTTTAAGGCAGCAGCGAATAGAAATCATCTAAATCTGTTTTCCAGTGGTGCCTGAAAAAAATATATTTTTTTAAAATATATATACACATATAAAAGAAATCCAAGCATATCCTGGCAACCGCAGAACACAGAATGAAGAGAAGACCTTGGCATTTCTCTTCACATACCACATTTCATTCAAAGCTGTCCATCTCCATCCCTTATCTGGGAAGGAATTAGCTTCCAAGACTGTTTCATTGTTTCCCACACAAGCATTGTGAGCTTAATAACGCGTGGGTGTAGTTTCGATCAGTCAGGTAGGTCAGGTTTCTGTTAACGTGACTGCATACCTTTGAGCCATATCGGCATGCACAATGATCTGTGGAATTCTTGGCATGCCTGCCATGGTCGCAAAGACAGCAGTTTAGAGAGCAAACAGTGTTGACCCTCTTGTTTCAATCTGGTTTCTGCATTTGTGCAGCGAGTCACAGGTCAAAGCGTTCAGAATTCACACACTGCTGAAGCACTCAATATTCAGTCAGTTCTTTCATTCATTATCTCTTGAATTTGTACAAACATGGACACGAGAACGTATGGAGCAACTGATCTGACGTTCTCTAGATGAATGTGTATGTGTGCAGGCTATAGAGACCACCTGATATTCTTCCAGTCTTTGATAAGACAGTGAAAGCAGCTCTGCAGATGTTCAGTGCTTGATGTTAAATAATTACGCAAATAATATCTGTCATACAAAGCTTGGTTAATTAGTAATCAAGCTGCTGCCATTGCTTTATACAAACATTTCTGAAATTCTGTCAATTTAAAATGTGGTCCCATTTAGCTAGAAATAAACTGTAATTGCAACATCTGTATAATGAGCTAATCTGATTGATGCCACTATGACTTAAACCACAGACAATAGACCCAAAGTCATTCGTTTCCAATTAAGACCCAGACTGCAGATGCAGATTTCATATACAATATTGCCACATTAAACTATTTCAACTTGTGTGACGACACAAAATGCAACCATCCAGATGTGATTCATTCTTTAAATCCCAAACAAACTACTTGCAACTTCCGTAGAATGTAACTTTATAAATATTTACGCCGTTTAACACTGCAGCCTTGGGCAAAAGTATTGGCGGTCATTTCTTTTATTGCATTTCATGCATTAATAATTCATTCCACCATGGTCAATAAGAGGAAGGCAAATACTCCTACTTGTCCTGATTCTGTACAGGAGACGAAAAGAGAAATATCACAGCTTGTTTGGATAAAATTCGACTTCACAAATAAATTAATAGTTCATTAAGAACAGCATAAGGGGCGAATTGCGAAAGTCAAATTCTGAGGTAATTTGGCAATAACAGATATTGAAGTACTGGAAACTTTGGCTTCTCCAGCAACAGCTGCCAATTTTTTAGGTGTTTTCAATTCCTGTGTTACAGGGTTTGTCTACAATAAATTGATTTTACAAATGCTAATTCATCTTACTATTACCAGAGAAATAAAAGCTAAGTGAAATCTAATCAACTCTTATTAAAGCAGAATCAGTCTGAATGTGTGCAGAGCTTTTCTACAGCTGCTGATGTCCCTGACACAGTGGAATAGATAGAATGCCCTTTATGCTAACAATACACACCTATGTGCCTGCTCTCTTTCACTACGAGCGTGGAGATGTCACACACTTCTCCTAAAGACACAGCTGAGGGAGATGGTCAGCATCCAGCAGCTCTCATTTCATGCCACACTCTGGCAGCAATGCTGACTTTCACCGTCATGCTGTCATCCAACTGAAGCAGGAATATCTTTTACAGAGGGAAGAAATAAATAGAGGTTTGGAAAATAATATGCAGAATAAAATGTCCTGCACTCTCTTGTACTGCATGAATTGGAATGAGAAGGAATGAATAATGGGAAGGGTTGCAGGCAGTGAAATTTACTGATGAAAATGTTGATACATGTTTAACCTAGAAGAATGCATAAAGTAGGTCAAATTGACCTGACATACTATGATTTATTTTTAAATATATTTTATCAGTGAAAATGTTATGCATAAAGGAGGTCAAATTGTCCTGTATTCATTTATGGAATTTTGACTGTTTTGTTTTTGTACAGTGTTTTTTGGATACATCCTTACTATATAGTAGGTGAAAATCAGTATGTGAAATGACTAGTTTGTCTGAATACACAGTATTCATAAAACAGTAGGCAAAAAAAGATGACCTACTACTTCTGCCATGATTCTCAGGTGCTCATCCAATGGGCATTTTATTATCCATAGACCTTGAGAGATGAATGGAACGGATACCATGCATCTCACTCTATATCTCACATGACAATGCTGACAAAGGTACATTCAGATTACACTCATACAACACACATTCATGCTTCATAATACTTTTCATACTGTATTCATTCTGTGCACATGCACACTTTTTTAATGTAATGAAGTTCTCAGTATGCCTTTTCATATCTAGTATGAGTAAAGGCCACAGGAAAGGACAGCTGAAGGCCCAAACAAAGGAAGAGGGGTAAACTCTGCACAAAAGTTATGCTTAGAAAGGTGCAAATCTTAAGTGAAATGTTCTCTCTCTGTCTGCAAAGATCATTTTTACATGGTCTGTGAGAAAAGTGGGGAGCAAAGGTTCAGATCAAAATACATTTACAATAGATCTTTATTAGTTTAGAGTTTCTTTAGAATAAGAACAACTGCATTTTAAAAAGAATTACTTGAATCTTTTGTAATGCATATTCAAGGAAAGTGGACAAATAAACATGTTTGATATATTTAAACATTTGTGTATCATAAATTATTTGAATTATTTCATTAATTTTGTTCCTACATGTGAAGGGGAATGGGATGGATTTAGCTTTAATCCATTCTAGCAAATGACTTACTGCATCTGCGGTGCTCAAAATGATCATGTTTCCATTAATTAGCCATTGATTGCACATCGTGCCCTTTTGCTTGACTCCGAAGATGTTCATTATTAACCTCCTATACAGGTGGCTCACATCCCTCACCCCCTAACTGTGAAATCTTGAAACTTCAATTGTGACTCACATCATTACACTCCAGGCTAATGTAGTATATTTAATATAATACGACTATTGATATTCCAACTGAATTAAGTCTGTACTCCAGTATCAAATGGCGCTCCATAAACGTGGTACATTAAGATTAGATGAAAGCATTTTTACATTTATGTCAAGAAAGCACACAAAAACTGCGAGCTCTGACTCGGTGAAGCAACTCATCATTGTTTGCTGCACAAAAAGCATCCAGACCCAAGTCGCCTCTTCTCTCCCTCTCCCACTCTCGCGCACAGCCTAACTATCTGTGGCAGTGATTGAATTGCTCTGTCCTTTGCTGCGAGGGCCCTACCTTATTTAATCCTTTACGTAGCAGGTCACTCTGTGAGCGGATGCTGTGTAAACAGTGCGGGCCCTTGATGTGGGGGCTCTGGGGTAAGAGAGCAGGGGCCGAGGGTTATGGAGTCTCTCGGCTCTTGGGAACAATGGTCCTTTAGAATGTGGGGGCAATGGTGCACTGACCCTTAGCAAATAAGAATCATGTTCTGGCATTCCAGCCTTGATTGGCACTTTGAGCTTGAAAAAAATCTCAAAGGAACACAGGAAATGCTCCTTGTGTAATTGGTTATATATTAGTGCTGCATTCTCCTCATTTAAAGGATGGCAAATTCCTGGGTGACACATGGAAGAGACTGTGGCATTTCACGGGTTGAGGTTAGCCGGGGAGGAAGGCAAGATCAAACCTGGGGGCCATGGCGAAGAGATAACTACCTTAACACTACTTGCAGATAAATTATCTTTCTGGCTTGTTCTCTTTCTGTCTGTCATTGTTTTATCTCTCTCGCTTCAGAGTCTCTACTGAAATTGTTTGACTCACAAGTATGGATCAGTAATTGCACAAGCGGCATGTATTAGCACACAAATCAGATGGGCAAGAGATCACACCAATGAACGGTCAACTTGAAATTCATACAACTGTACTTGAGCGTGTCAAAAATGGGCCAATATTTTACTTTTGAAATTGGTTACGGCAATGCATTGCTTCAAACAGCTATGTGAAGCATAAAGGTACGGTAGCATGTACCATTGCTCTGCAAAAATTTGCAAGCGAAAGAAAGCGGAACCACATATGACAAAATATGATGAATGACATAGACATAATGACAACAAACATCCCAAGGTATTCTGCTAGGTAGCAAATGGCACAAAATAACTTTTCCAAATGCCTCTTTTTGATGGATCATTTTATAGTGTTGAAGTTTAATGTGATTCAAAACTGGCACCAGGATGAATGCCTCTTCCAGTGTGGATCTTCAATTTTGTTATGAATCTCCACCCACAGAGACCACTGCCTAACTGAGAGGCTTGCTAATAAGTCATGTTACCAGAAGAACAAGGCAAAATTCTTCATCGCACCAATTACCATTGAAATTGCTGGATTTCGCTCGTGGAATTTTGCCAAATAATGGTAATATTAACATTTTGAATAAATAAATGCTACAAGTGAATTTAGGCATCACAATTTTATAATGTACAAAAATTAATTTAGAAATTTGGTAAATATTACATTTAACTATTATTAACAGATTTTAAAGATAAACTTTAAGTGAGCGTTAGATGATGGCAAAGGTCATTAAAATGTAGAGGAAATGAGTACAATAAAATATCTGATATTGACTGATATGATAAATCTAAAAAAATCTATTGTCGGCCAATAACCAATACAGATACTGTGCATCCCTAGAGTAGATCTGTCGAGTACTTGAGTGCACACAGGATGGCAAAACTGAAGTCAAACATGAAAGAGGATGAATTTTGTATTCTATTTTTCTATCTAGCTATATAGTATGGATTTACCAATGAAATTACAACTTAATTTCTTAACTTAAAAACAACTTAAAAAAAAAAGTTTAAATTATTTTATATAAACTGAAACGTCTGAAACATACAGACGTAGATGACAAGGTTCAAATCATAGACGCGAGTAGACATAACCATCTATATGAATTCCAAATCTGAGGCAGGCCACCAAGCAATTTCTTTCAAGATATCATCTTTGTTGAACACAAACCTCAGGATAGGTAGGGCAGATAACACAACACAAGACGCCAAGCCAGCTTAACAACAGTGAGACCATTGCTAGGCAATGGAAACGTGAGACCAATTCTGTGCATGCAAAAACACACACTCTCTCTCTCTCACACACACACACACACACACACACAATCCTTGGTATGTGACCTGGGGAGAAACTACAAAAACAGGCCCATCTTCTCATAAATTAAACAAAGCTTGTCAGATTCCCACTGTCTCAGCCCATTAAATTCTAAACAAGACATGGGAACCGACTCGGACAGGACCAACCGCCAGCCATCCCTCCTTCACTCCTCATTCCTGTTTTTCCTGTGGAGAGCTGATCAGCCAGGAAGAGTTCGCCTATCACCTGCTCCATGTCCGACACCACAGTGTAGGCCCAAAAATGAGTCACAGAGGAGGGATCAGAATGAGGGCAATGTAAAACATGTGAAATCAGCTCAGGAATTTCAATAGCTCCACGGCATACCGCCACCCCCCGACAGCACCCCACCCCAAGCCAGAGGGAAATCTGATCAAGATAAAGTGTTGAGGTTAAGGATATGACCTGCTTTCACTGTAACAACCCGTTTCTGCTCTTGGGTGGGAAACCTGGAAGGGAGATTCGGAAGAGGCACGATAGTATGATTCGCAAATTTTGGTTGACACTATAAGATGGCAATTATTTTCATGTAATTGCTGATAACCAATAATTGGCAGATATTTAAATTCTACACTATTTTGACTAAAACCAAAAGTCATCAAGCACAACTTGATCTATTTGGGTTGTATTGATTCATTGATATGGATCAATGCCTCGATTAATTACTTACAATAAAAATTCAGATTTAAATTTTTTTTATTATTATATTATATTATATTTAAAAAACAAATCTTTTTTTTTTTGTGGAATTCCCAATTGAGATATAGCACTTGCAATTTTCAGAGAGTTGAATGAAATTTCCATGTTTTTGGTTACATTTGTGAGTTACTAAAAATGTAACTGGTTGTGTATTTATCACAATATCGTAATACTGGTCACAGGCTTCTGGATCTAATTCTAATCAAATCACAATCATATCGCAGCATTTTTTAAGGTATCAGCAACTATAGCTGGTTAAGATAATCAGTGTCAAATAGTATCATGATGAAACGTCCGGTATACAATCTTAATATCTATGGACAGCATTCAAGTTTATTTGGTCTGCTTACAAAAAATGTCTTTGAAAAAACACTGGGGGAAAAAGTCATCCATTTTAAAATGATACTGTAATGCAACCCTCAAAAAACCAGCACAACTTTAAAACACAAGTAAAATATCCAGAATATTTAAATATAGGGCTGATACGGATTAAGCTGATAATTATTTTCGTGAATGAAAACGAATATTTCTTTTGAGATTTGCTAAAGATTACATTTAACAGTGTTGAAAGTATTAAATTATTAATGTTTTAAAGATTACCTTTAATGGAAAGTAATCTAAACATAATAAATAAATAAATACAAAGTTCTGTCATGAAATTCTAGATGGCACAGACTGATAGGTCCTTCAATCAATCTGCTTGCAATCACATCATTCTCTATAGGGAACAGCTGATTGGTTCCTGCTGTATCAGTAGCTAATGACTGATTGGTCAGCATTTGCTATAGCAGTGCAGCAAGCTTAAAGAAACCCTCCACCATCCCCAGCTCCACCTGTGTAGATCTGCAACAGTTAACTCGTGTATGCTATTCTGTACAGCAGCATGTCTTACTTGCTCACAGCAGTGTGTTTTGTATATTGGCAGTCGCGAGTCCCTTACTTGCTCTGCAGCAGCAATAACAGCAGCAGCAGTGTACAAATCTATTCCGCCAATACCAAACATATCAACAAGGTTATATCTATTTCCATGCCAAACACTCCAAGAGATGTCATGACCTAAATAAATAAATGAGCAAGCACAATTGGATATGCAATATTAACCAACATTTCTCTAATATTTGTTCTTATAATATACGGGCCCCTTGCAGGTACGGCCTCTTTTCACAGGCTGATCTGATCTTGTCTACTTAACGGGTGCTAATACCTTCCACGTTGGAAAAGGATGTACACTAGGAAGATCATGGGTAAAATTAGATGTTTAACATTGCAGCTTCACAGAAACATGTTCCAGACATGACCTATATTCCCAAGCCTCACCGAAAGGCATTCTGACTGATGTCTATTGTATTATAAATAAACACACATACACATTCACTCTAATATCTTCTGGACAAACTATCCTCGTCTCTGCAGTGAAAAAGAAAGAATTGTTTCAGCTTTATTTCTGCCAGTCACATCTGATGTTCTCCCATCTAAAGAGTAGGATCAGGAGGGTTCACTCCCGGCATTCCCAAGCAGGGCAGAATTTACCAGTTTCTATCCAGTTATAGACTCTTTAAAGAGCCATAAGTGAACTCTGACATCCTGCGAGAGCTTTTAAAATGCCTCTGTAATCCCTTGTTTGAGCAGTCTGGAAACGTCTTGTCAATGCCTATCAGTGCGCCGTGACTGATGGCATGGGCAATGGCTATAAAACACGCTTATGGGTGGCATACGGTTTTGAGCGACTGCAAAAACAAACGGGTTACGAACACATCCCTGTTTTGAATAATCGTAGATATGGTGCCAGTTAGCCTGCATGTTATTTTGAATGTATGCTAAAGGCATTCCCTCTTAAAACAAACCAAGCTGCTGTGCAGTCTACAGCCACATGAACCTGGGAATGATCTGTTAAACATGGCTGATGGAAGACAGACCGATCAACTCTAGCTCCCCCAGATCACCACTATGCCTGTTTCTAAGTGCCGTTACTTGACCCTTATGTTCATCTTTAAAGGAAACGCCAAGGAATGCATGGGTTTGGGGAGAAAAACGAGATAACTTGGGATGTGAATCGACATGTCCTGTTTACACCACAATAACAATCTGAGCGAACGCTGCGGAGAACAAGCTTCAGGCATGCCGGTTATGCACTGCACCACACTGGAGGTGTGTGGGCAGCGCTGGAGGAAAAAATATGAACACAATAGAATGAAAATATGTTTATGTAAGTGAGGAGGGGTCAGGAGTAACAGTGTGCAAAGTATTTAAACGCTGGAAGGTGCAACATATATTGTTTGAGATCTGGCACCTTAAATTTGTTGATGCTGCATCTGCGTGAAAACAATTAACTGTTTGTTGGGCAAATAGACTATTAAAAAGATAAGAGAGTCTGTTAAGACTGAATCTTTGCACAAAACACTTTGTATAATGACTGAATCATACGAAAATGTAAATAGACCACTGAAAACTCAAGTACGAGGCTGAACATTGACCACACACATACTGACATGCCATCCATCCATTTTTTACTCAAAAGTAGCTCTCAAACATCCAAGTGACTTTCTTGCAGAGCAAACCATTCAGTATGCAATATCGCCATCATCTGGTGGTGTATTGTTTAAATGTACATTAGTGTTTGACTAAATCAAACTGAATGTAACAAATGTTTTCGCTCTCATCCATGCAGAAGATTACACACCCTATTGCTCTGTCCAACCTCTCACCTAAATAGCAAGATGTTGAGTCGGAGCACCATAAGAGCAGGCAAGTTTGAACAAGGAGGAGGCAATTTGTGGTTTTGGGAGACCATTAAAAAGATGATAGGTGCGGTGTTCAAAGCATAGCATTTACTTAATCATCACCACAAACTCATGTGCTAGTTATGAAAACAGTCTTTGGCATTTAAACAATATTACACAGACCAACAGCACTGCAAGTGTGATATGCTTTCTATACAGTATTTCAAAAGTATATCGTATAAGTATACAAAAGTTCATGTACAGTAGATTTTAAACAAAATGTAGTTAGCTTGTATATTATTTTTTAACGCAAAAAAAAGTTCTTAAAAAAAGTCAAACCATTCTGCCACTTTGCATTTATTTTGGCATTGTACTTGTTCAATTATGTTGTGGTGTGAAATACAGAAATGTATCAAATATCACACGCATAGCTGCAACTTTACTAGCCTAATTAAAAACAACTTTATTTGTTGTTTGTATTTTTAGTAGCATTTGTATTTTTTTATGCATAACTGCATAATGTTCAATATTTGCATTTGAATGAAATTTTATTGAATGAAAATGAAATGCTATTTATTAAAAACAAACAAACAAACAGGTATTTCCAACTTACAGAACTGGAACTATTCATGAGTTGAGTGGATCACAGCTTCCACTCTGGGTTTTCCATTTCTGCGCCCCACTTCAAGTGAACTTGGATTGATGGAAGACGCTTATAGCCCGTTGACACCAAGAACGATAACTATAAAGTTATTTAAATATACTAGCGTGCACGCTAACGTTTAGCTTACTATAAGCACACACTGCAGTTATGTCATCTGCCGCTTAAAATGCTCAAGCTCTTTAAAGTCTGTTGGTTTCTGATTTGCTGTCAATGTTTTATCGTTCATGTGATTTTTAACGATATCGCTCCGCTGTGCCGTTATCGTTGTAGTAGTGATGTGGACCATGTCATTCCTTATATGTTTGGAACGATTGTCGATATCTCTATTGTTATCGTCCTTGGTGTGAATGGGCCTTTAGCAGAGCTCCAAAGACTATTCTAAACTCCAGGCAAGTTCACGCAACTCTACACTGCTCACATACTCTGGTGGTCTGAAACGCCTTTAACACAGACGGACGGAGTGATACATGGACATCTTGCTGTTGCACTAGATACCAGAATGAATAAATAAATGGAACTAACAGCAACAGAGTTTATTACATGGCTCTGTGAAATACTTGATTCTGATTGGTCAATTGCGTCATCCGGCAAATTATTCCCAGATGACAACCACTCAAAACAGATAACGCAGGCTCATCCGGGTTACTGAAGTCAGCATTGCTATTGGCCTATGCCTGCTCGGAACGGTTTTTCTTTCATGGAAGTTTTGCACTTGGTGAGCTAATAGAATATTAAAACTCAGTCAAATCAATATTTTGTAGCCTATACAGTCATTTAATTATGCCATCCAGTATAGTGGACCCGCTCTCTCTTGTTTCATACAAACGCAGCTGCTGCCATTTTGTGATTGTTTCTGTGGATTATAGCCTAAAATACAAACATTGGCACGATTTTAAAAGAGTTTAATCTGAAATCAATATCTCTTATCTCTATAATTACTTATGTGGCGAAATGCTGTTTAATAAGTGGTATGATTGTAAACCGTATCTCTTGAATGTCCGTCTAGTTTGAACTTGCCGCGCTGCAACTGCACTCTCCGTGCTTTGCGTTTAAAGAGCTAATAAAATATTTCAACTCGGATCAATATATTTCGTGTCTAATTATTTACTTAAGTGGTAATTACCCTGTCTGGGGTTTATTTTGAGAGAACAACCGGCTGGATGTACATTATCCCTTACATAATTTGGAATTAAATGGGCATCAAAAGTGGATAAACAGTGACATCTACCGGAGTTTTTTTAGCCTATTGCAATGACTTATTAGCAACGACAGCTTGAACTCTCAGAATGGCACTTTGTAAAATACTGTAGCAATGTTTAAATGTTAAATAAGTGTAATAACCATGGATGCACCTGGCCCCTATCATCAGAGTCAAAATTAATTAGTTTACATTAGGGGTGTAATGTAACAATATATCGAATCACAATAGGCTACATCACTATACAAAAATGCAACAATATGTAGGCTATCGTGGATAGTGACAATATGTATTGTGTATAGTTCACCCAAAATGTGTGTAAGTACTAGGCTACATTAAACTACTAGCCTTTAATGTTGAATATAATGCCTAATAATGCAATGGGGGAATATGTGTGGGTCCCGGTAATGCCAAATGTCTTATGTTACCAGTAAAAAGTGTCCTATACATTATTTTAAATATATCTAGTCAGTGAAAGAGTGCAAGCTGTACTTTCAGCTTCAGAATCATGAATATTTTTTATTCTGGTGTCACCATTGTCCTGTGCATTGGGTTACCAGCACCAAGTCCAAGCCTATTTCCACACTCAATTTAATATCAAATTTAGCATTTTAATCAACAGTTTATTTTTGTGAACCTTTTACCGTATGACGGAGTATTCTAATAATTTTTGTTTTGTTTGTTTCTTTACACATGCAGTAATATGTAAATCCAGTGGTGTCGCTACGGTGATTCATTAGTATAGCTGCTATTCGACTTCCTTCGTCCATATGATGGTGAATATTTAAAAGGTTAGTTCACAAAAATAGAAGAAAAAAAATAGAAAATTCTGTTATCATTTACTCACCCTTATGTCGTTCCAAACCCGTAAGACTTTCGTTCAATCTGATCGATTTCTGTCCCTCCAAAGACAGATACTACCACTTTACCGCTTCAAAAAGTTCATAAAGAGATCCTAAAACTAATCCATATGAATCGAGCGGTTTAGTTTTTAGCTTTTATTCACATAAACATTGATCAACGAACATAAACAGAAGCTCAACCGAAAAGCTTGAAGCACGAGAACAAACCTCATTGGTTCTTTCTTGCAGAAGCTCAAGCGTGCTGCATAATACACGAGAAAAAACCTTATTGGTTCTCTCATGTCAAGCGAACATGCTTGAGCATGCTTGATCATAACTGATGTGTGCATAGATTAATGTTTAGTTTTACAATCTCATTACTAACTTTTTGAAGCATCAAAGTGGTAGTTGCATAGCTGTCAATGGAGAGTAGGGCCTACAGAACTGGCTCAGATTTTAAAATATATTCATTTGTGTTCCGAAGATGACCAAAAGTCTTACAAATTTGGAACAACACAAGGGTGAGTAAATGATGACAGAATTAAACATTTTTGGTGAACTAACCAAATTGGGTGGTTGGGCATAACCAAAGTGATGCTTGACACTAGCTACCAGTAGGAGGCATTACAGCCACATCTTATTGATGTAATGTCTTGAAAACCTGTCAAACATTTGCTTGCCAGTTCTTGTACCTTTTTTTCCAGCATAAATGCTCAGTCATCCTCCATTATTGTTCATAGACAAATAATTTTTAGGCTGTGAGCCAAACTAGAATACATCATGCTGTAAAATGTAAAGAGATATGAGATGCAAAAGCTCCATGTGTATACCATTTCTGATTTAGTTTTGTGGTAAAACGCATACCAATGCAATACATTTTCCAACACAGGTCCCATTTCTCTGGCAGAGGAAACAGGCTTTCTGATGCTTGTGTTAATTCTGTGTAAAGATTTTCTGCATCAGGACACCCAATTCAAGATAGCCAACTGTTTCAAGTATATTTTATGAGCTGCCAGCTTAATCCATGGGACAAGAGGACATATTTTAGAGGCTTCCGTGAGAGTGTGACAAACCGAAATAAACAGCCCTCAATTAACAAACTAGAGGGCCACATCACCATTTGAACGTGTGCAATAGTCACTGGATTTTTAAATAGCCTATGTTGCTCATGATGTCTGCAAAATACAGCGCTAAGCTTATCAACCTTCACCAACAGTCTTTTTCTGAAAATATCAATATGATAGAAAAATGTATCGACCACAGAAGGTAAAATGTACCACAAAATTTTTGATTATTCGTTTTTACTCATTAATTGTTCTCTGGAATTTATTAACAAGCTTATTTTATATTTTAAATGATTTAAAAATAGAAATCTGTGGTCTTTCTTGGTACTAAAAGTGTTAGCACACACTTGATTTAATGAGACATGCAGTTCTACGAAATTAAGATCAGCACATATTTTGGCAAACATACTCTTTAATATGGGATCCATTTACTGAAGTTAGCATTATTTCATTTTTATCCATGCCAAAAGCACAAATGCATCAGCAATTGCTGTTTCTGTATGTGAGAAATGGTTTGCCTGTACATTTTACATTTTTTTGTAAATTTGGAGTGCTGTCAATACAGTCGATTACTATGGACTTCGACCGAAAACAGGATGTAAATACAGGTATGTGCGCTGGCTGAAATAACATTATTTTTATTAATATCTTTCACATCTACTGCAGTCAGATTCACCCGTGATCACTCTGAAGGAATCACTCACATTAGCTGTGCACTTGTAATGACACATCAAGGATGTTAAGAGGCTAAAAGCAGGTTTAAAACTTGCCCCATTGAAGTCAACAGGGTGCAAATTTTTAAAGAGGATAACATGGTGTAGGCAACACTGATTTTTGTCGTTGTTCTCTGTACTGACACCACTCCAAATTTACAAAAAAAATGAGCTCAATGTTAAAATTGTCCGGAGTTCTCCTTTAAGGGAGCATTAGTGGTTTTTGACACCTGTGCATGGAATTGGTTGTAACTTTTTTTTACGTCTTTCTTCAATATTATTTACCCAAGGGCCTCATTAATTTACATGTGACAAAATATGTCCCTCTTGCTAAAACCACCTTATTATAATTATTCCCCCCACATTCCTCTCTTTGAAGTAACAACAACCAAAACACAACTTTTATTTGGGTTAGAGACCTCTACATATCATTTAAAGTGGAAATTCTCATACTTTCCCTGATTCACAAAGAAACGTGTGATGGTCTAAGTGAATCACAGCCTTTTCCTTGCTTTAGTTAGTTATTGGAAAGAATGTTCTAGTTGGATGATTCAGTTCCCTTTTTGTCACTGCTAGCTTTAACTGCCAGTGAGTTGACCTTATGAAGTTTCCATAGAAGAGGTCTGTTAGATCAATTAGCCTCTGTCATCCTTTCATTATGCATTCGTGCAAGGTTTGTTCAAGCTCTTCAACGGTGCCATAAAAAGTGAGCTTTACAAATTAGTGTAACACATCAAATTATTTTATTACCAAGGGCGTTGGATGAAGAATGTTCTAGAATTAATTGTTTAAAAATTGGAGTAAAACAAGAATGATGTAAACTCTATGCATAGGTTTTGTTGAATTATTAGCTGCAAGACACATTAGTTAAAACTGACACCCTGTCTCTACACCGGACCTGAGCGGCGCGATGCGACATGTCAAAACCCAATAGAACTCCTAAAAACATGCAGTCTACAATGGATGCGGCGCAGTGCGATGCGTACTTTAGCAAGTGACTTCATTAGCGGTCACATTAGTGACATTTCACTGGCAAAAAGGTCCATTGTCTATGGTGCAATGTATGAAGCACAGTTCATAAAGTCACTTTCAAACCAAACAGCTTTCTGTTGGTCAGCACTTGGTCCTGCATTTCTACTCAATTCACTGTGAAAAAAAAAGAAAAGAAAAAAAAACACTGAATAAAGGTAAATGGATAGCCTATGTCGTTCTATTTCTGACGTACTCCATGCGCTTGCTGTAATTTTGAGGACAAACGATTTGGAGCGTTCGCTTTGAGTGTCCAGTGTTGACAAAAACATTTTGTAACATTCAAATGTGAATTGCATGAACACCCTGCAGAACGCTCAAGTGTTCACAAACCATCTTCAATTATCACAGAACAAGAAGTTCAGTAATTGCAGTCAAGAGGTTTTCAAAAAATGTGAACTTTAACACACTCCATCTGCAGCAGAACCAATCAAACATGTCCTGACTCCACAAGAAGAGGTTATGGAAAAGTACTGGAAAAAGGATTTTTGGACACAAGCCCATCCAAATTTACAAGAGCAAAGAATGTGTCTCACGTTTGAACTGTGTTGATTCAACACATATAGCATATGCTTTATTTACTCTGGCATTTAACAGTCTAATTTAACCCGTGCAGATTTAGTTGTTGTGTTTATACATGTCAAAGTCAAAAGGGATTTTTTTTTTAACTTTTATAGAGCGCATATTAAATGAAAGAAGTATCCTAATGTTAACATAATTTATTTTGGTATAGTGCGTCTGCTTAAATTTTCAGACACGTTCTGTACAATATAATGGAATAACATTAATTGATAAGAAAAAGACAATAACAGAAGGACACATTTCATGCTCAGTATGGTGAGGTCAGCATTGGGAATAAACCACTGCATTGTAGCAAGAAAACTCAGCATCATCTACAGTTATTCTCATGATTGTGGGAAATGGCAGGCACTGAAAAAAAGAGGGCTGGCAATGTGGTATTTGAGCACTTGGAGAGAAACCTTGAACTTGCACTGAAACACTGTTCATTCACTGAAGTGCTTTATAGGTCTTTTTTCTCTAAACTAGAAAACTTTTCTCTAAATCTAGGTGGAAAAAGGTAAGTGGATAGATAAGTTGATAAAGTAAATTGCGTCTACAATGTTTTTTTTTGTTTTTTTTTCATTTATTCTGATATCGAATGATGTTAGGGTCTGTTTGTCTTGAATATGGAGCTTAATTCAAAGCTGTAATCCAGATATCACACACAATTCACTATCATTACGATTCTGAGGAAATAAAAAACAGATGTTCCTCAAGGTTTTGTCCATAAGAAATCAATTACACTGGCCCTCAGTAAACTTTTCATTGCCTCACAAATCAATAGATGTCTCACCCGCAACACTGCTATATTAGCCTCAATAATCAATAGTTTGTAAAAGAAAAAGAAAAGAGTATAAATACTAATGTGACTGTCTAAATTGACGACATTCTTAATTGGCCCTTAAAAGTCCCTCCCAGTGGTGATGTTCAGAAGACCACCATCATAAACATAATTTTTCCTGCAACCAAACATTTCTCAGTGTCAAGTATAGTCTTCAAATTATTTACAGCTAAACAGTAAGTACAACAAAGGTCACATATTTTGTCATAGCACAATAAGAGTCATGTAACCCACCAGATCTGCTTGGGTGTGTCACCACAAACGTGAAAAGCTCTGGTCCGCAGCATACACTCATACACAGACACACACACACACACAGAGAGAGAGAGAGAGAACAAATGTCCACAGGAAACCCATGAGACTAAACCACCACTGATGGTTCTTATTAGAGAACTACAACAGACCATCCTGGCTTTTACAGTCAAAGACACATGTCTGAGTGCTTTCTTCTCATAAAGGAATTCCTCTGAAGAGTAAATGTGTTTTTAAAGTGCTATCATGAAGAGAAACAGAAAAGAAGAGGGTGAAAAACTATTAAGATATACTGATGATTACGAGTACTACTAGTGCAGCAATTGCTTATTCATTTCTGTATTATGTATATTTGCTTTGAATAAAATCTTCTGCAAAATAAATAGGAGTGGTGACATTCAATGTTTTGGGCACTCAAAAAAACAATTAAGTTAAATAAATATGGTCCTGTACAAGCTGTACAAATCTGTTTAATTTCTATTCAAGCCTGCAGAACGGTGTCGAAGAAGTGCACAGAAATAACATGCCACAGCATTCCATCACTATTGGCTGAATATTTTGCTTTATATCATAAACACATAGGCTATAACATTAAATCATCACTCATAAGTAAAAGTCATCAAGTGGCTGGTTTCTTTTAAAGGGATAGTTCACCCAAAAATGAAAATTCTTTAATAATTTACTGACCCTCATGTTGTTCCAAAGCTATATGAGTTTGACCTATCCCTTTAATTTGACTTAATGGCAGAAGCAGGTCTTCAGAATGATGGATTCAGCCTTTTTTATTTTAATTGAATTGAATTTGAAGTTTAATGTTAAACGCCATTTTTTCATGTTATTTCCAACCTGTATGAATGAATAGAGACTGAAACACAAAAGCACCTTTAAGTAAGTCACTATTTCTGCATCTTAAACAGTAGAACATGGGGGTTCGATTCTCAGGGAATGCATGAATTAATGAAATGACTTAGTAAATGTTAGTTACTTTGAATAAAAGTGTCTGCCAAATGAATGAGCATATGATAGCTTTGTGTTCAAATGTTAAGTTGTGATGCACTTGCCTTGCCCTGCAATTTACAGTGTATAATGGATTAAAGGAAATAATGTCAATTGTGAATTTTCCCCATGGAATTGGGCTGCTTTTAAAATGCTGTTGCGGGTTAAAGGTTTGACATATTGCATAAATGACATTTGACTAAAATGCTTATATTGAAAAATGTTACATTTTACCAATGATAAAACTGTGCTAGATTTTGTGAAGGAGGGCCACTGGTGAAATACAGCCTTTGAGTTGTATTTATGATCACTATCATATAGTGGTTTTCAGTTTTCATAACAGTGACTGTAAAATATGTATTTTAGGTTTGGGAGTGGCATATTTAGAGTTTTGATATTTGGAATATAGTCATATAGGGTTATTTTTAGGCTATTTTTGATTTGCCATCAGGCTAGTTTTGTTAAGCAGACCTGTGCCAAATGTTACGACTTTTTTTTAAGACAAAATTTGTTTTACAGATACAAAATACCCGTTTATTTCCATTATGATAACCTCTCGGACTGGATTCACTGAATTAAACATGCAACTCGATTAAGTTATTTTATATAGTGGGATCATTTGACGTGGCGTTCTAATTTATTTAAAAGATCTATGTGTGTGTGTGTGTGTGTGTGTGTGTGTGTGTGTGTGTGTGTGTGTGTGTGTGTGTGTGTGTGTGTGTGTGTGTGTGTGTGTGTGTGTGTGTGTGTGTGTGTGTGTGTGTGTGTGTGTGTGTGTGTGTGTGTGTGTGTGTTGCAAAAAGGAAGTGGAAACTGGGAGAGAGGTGAATGTGTGGGGGCGAGGAGTGGGAGAGGTGGGTGAGTCCTGCCTGGAGCTGAGCACAGAATGTTGTTCTAATGCCTGAATGTGGAATGCCTTATTCAAACACTGAAGTCAGAGCTGGCTCCTTAAAGGTTTAATATAAAATAGCGGGCTATCCTTCTTCAAACATAATTCCGAGGGACGCATTTGATGTTGTGGGCTGACTGAAAGGTACATCAAATGAACAATAATGAGGTCTTTGAATTCTAATTTTTTAAGAGAGGGAGGTAAGTAAACATTTTCAAACGGGTTAAGAATGAAATGAAAGCATAAAACCCCCCAGTAAGTTGAAACATTCTCATAACGAATGACATCTGAAATGACATACAATTGTTACATTTTTTCTCAATAAACAAAATAGATTAGTTTGTTTAAACTAGGATTTTTGACATGCTCTCTGAGAGATGTTCATTTAAAACGCTGCGTTGTTAATACAAACTCTATTTATTATAACAAAAAACAGGTGCTTTATCTGGTAAAATTCAAGATGGTCTGGATCTTATTATGAATAAACCCTATACTAAGAGCTAACTATGAAGACTGAAAATGTGGCAGCAGATTGATGATTAAACACACTAAAACTCCAATAATAATGTGTTTCCAGGGAATCGATTTTATATCATTGACAGTACCATACTAAAGCAGTTGAGCTTCAGAAACATCAATCACTTTGCTAAAACAATCACCACGATTATATTTTAATAAATACATTTAACAACATGTTTTAGTGAGAGCTGTGTCGTCCTGATCCCATTCCAATTAAAGGAGAACTCCGGTCAATTTTAACATTGAGCTAATTTTTTTGTACATTTGGAGTGCTGTCAATACAGCAATATTTTTAAAATTTGCACCCTGTTGACAATGGGGCAAGTACTAAACCTGCTTTTAGCCTCTTAACATCCTTGATGTGTCATTACAAGTGCACAGAAAATGTGAGTGATTCCTTCAGAGTGAACATGAGTGAATCTGACTGCAGTAGATGTGAAAGATATGTATAAAAATTATGTTATTTAAGCCAGCGCAAATACCTGTGTTTACATCCTGTTTTCGGGTGAAGTCCAAAATAGTCGATTGCCGAGTTCACGCGCGTGATCATAGGTACTAAACCTATGCGCGTGAACTCGACAATCGACTATAATAATGATCGAATTTTCTAAATAAAAACAAAACGTTTTAGTCATGCTTATTATTACTAAAACCAAAACCATAAAAAAAATCATTACTTGAAATAAAATTCACATTAACTGAAATAAAACAAAATAAAATAAATGTATTTAGTTTAAGTTGAAGTACTAAAATAACTCAAATTAAATCAAACTAAAACTTAATAAAACCTACAGTATATAGGTATAAATAAATCATTTAGAAAAAAATAGCAAAACACAAAGCAACTTTCCCTATAATACATAACTTTTACATGTCCATATAACCTATTCTGGGTCACTACATGGTCAAGCTCTACACCTGACAAAGACTGACGGCACTCTGCTGTAATGTTTGCAAGGTCATATGTGCACTCTGTTGCAAGCGGTCCAGGTACACAAACAGTGAGAAGGAAATTTATGATTTGTCCTAAGGGTTTAATTTCACATGGAGCACATACACTTCATGCTCTTCCTGTACAGTCTGTTTGACAGAAGTCTGAGCTATAGTGGAAATACCCTCGGAGAGATTATGGGTTTTACCTAGTTTTTATGGGCTGTTGAGGTCATTTCAACTGGAAGCAGGATGGGACAACAAATGTTTGAGATGCCTTCATTTGATCTGTGTAAAACAGAAAGGAACAAGAGTTGAAAATATTAGCACAAAACATTGTTAACAGGCAACTTATGAAAACCAGAGATGTACAATTTCAATTCATTTTATCATAAGTAAATATTTTGCTTGGATACAGTGACATTGAAACTTACATTAAACACTGTATTTTACTTACTATGGTGCCTTGTATTTGTGTGGGTAGATTTCAGACATTTTATTTTTAATATACAGGTAGGTAGCCTACTCATGCATGCAGCGTGAAAGTGACACATAGTGTGCCAAAAACTATAAATGGAATGATTTAATGGCACATTTGATCTGAAGCTTTGGTCAGGCCATTTATTTTAATACAAACAAACTAAATAGCTAGTTTTAATTCTGTTCTCCGCTATTCAACATGTGCCAACACACTGGTCTGTTTCCTGGCACATTCACCAGTAGTTTTTGCTCTTTACTCAGTGAGGTCCTTACAGTCTTGTTGTGTATAAAAGCCTCCAAACATTATTAAGAGTGAAAATATGGCTCTGTCCTTAAAATTAAATTTGATGGCATATTAGCCTACCTTTCACCTCTAAGTTTACAATGAAGACTTAACATTTGGAAACAAGAGCAGCTGTGTATTCGATTGAAAGAGGACTGTGACGTTCATGAGTACAGGTTTGAGCAATAGGAATTAGGCATTCTGTAGAGGTCTGTGTCCATAGCCATATAAACTTTTTATTGTTGCCAAATGTTCTCCTCCTATTCATATTTGACATTGAGGGGGTGCATACAACATATTTGCCCACCGGCAACTATAACCGTTGCACATTCAAATACAATTTTCAAGAAGAAGAAAAAAAACCTGGGGAAAATAAATGCAGAACATGTTCATATAGGACACTATTAACATGACTACAGTATATGCATGAAACCATTCAGAAAAATTTGGGCACAAATGGGTTAATGGCCGATTAAATTAAATGAATAATAGCCAACAATAGAAAATGTTGTCATAATTATTTTAAAAAGATCTGCAGAATCCCGTGCTTCTGAGGGTTCATTTAATGGATTTTATCCAGGCTGTTTTCATCTCTTCTATCAAACCTGATAACAGGGGACTCTGAGGTGGACACTATTACGTCAATTTTCAATTACAGCTCTGTAAAATTAAGGGAATATTGCCAGTGTCTCCTTGTATTATGGTTGGATGTGATGAATTGTAGCTTCCAATCTTCATATCCCTCATTTTTGTTTTCTGCTATTTAGTTATTTTCATTACCTTGTAAAAGGCATTCAGTTATATCATGTTTCCCCACTTTTTAAAGCAAAAGTCTATTTTTATTCTTATATATTTATGCCTCAGCTCTGCTCAGATGAATGCTTAAGTATAGCGTAGAGAGCCCACACACAACTTCTGTCCGCAGAACTCCTCAAAATGTTCCAAAGATAAAAATAAAAAAGGACATAATTTACAAAGTTCTACACATCCTCTACCCATTGAATGTTTGTTATTAAATATCATGCTATTTTAAATCTTTTTTTATTTAATTTTTTTAAGCATTTCGCCATTTCTCAAAATTCCACAGATTAGCAAAGAAAATGTGTGAAAAGTCAGATTCCATTTTGGCCTAATTAGTAATACGTCTAATATTGGCACAAAGATGTAAAGTGTTATTAGTTTAATTGCACATTTCTGAGATTCCCATCATTTAAAAGGCTTTGTTTGTATGATGTGATGATCTTAGCTGTTTACGCAAATGTTTTTTTTACAAACTGATGCACTGTATTAAGAGCCACATGTGTCAGGAAGCGAGTATGAAGGCTAATAGTGGATTGTAAGCTAAAAAAAAAAAGCCTTGAGCATGTGCTGCTCACATTGGGCTGCTATGAGAGTAAAACCCAAAAGTATAGGTAAGAAAGGTAAGAAAGACACTGGGCTTATAAGCAGTAGAAAATTTCAGCAAACCAAGCCTGATATCAGATGATATCAAATTAGAGGAGAGTGGAAAATAATGGAATAGAATGTGTGCACTGTATAGACCTTCCTCTAGAAGATGTATGGGACCTTTCCCTCTCATAAAATAATAATAGGCCTCATAATAATTATTTCACCTTTGCAATATTTCAGAAATCTGTGTATTGAGTTCAGAGACATAATGTAACAACTGCTCAGAAGAATCTGCGTGTTTAGTGTACTGGTAGGCTATATATATTTTTTATCATGTAGGCTAGCTGGTGTATTATGGTGATATACTCATACCCTCTTTTAAAGGGTATATACACCATTATATACCCCTGGATTCTCCTCAGCAGCTGTAATCCAGTTACATCATCCAGGCCTGATATCTGGGGCTGTTTTAAGGCACAGAGCCAAACATGTGCTGAGTATACATGTTAAAGCACGTGACTTTAATTTGATATTACACATCTCAATTGTTGAGATTGTTTAGTTAGAGTATTTTGACCTGTTAGTTTGATTCTTAAAAAAAAAAAACATTAAGCCATATGTTAAGACTAATTAAAAAGTTAGGTTACTGTTAGGCCTTCTGACAAAAATATTTAATGATTTATTTATATATTGTTTATTTATGTTGTGATAACAAAAACGTCTCAAGATTCAAGATTATGAATGTAAAATCGGTATAATGAGAAATATTCTAAAATATGTGATCCCATTCCCAATCCTTACATTTAAGACTTACATTTAAAGCTATTTTCTTTACTCTGAATGAAATATGACCCTATCATAGATTACCAGAGTTACGTGATTTTCATGATATTTTCTATGGGTTGCCAGTTGTTGAATATCTGTGCAATGTATCAATTCAAAATCAGCGACCTTGAAAATGAGCAATGATAGGAGATTCAACATCTATGTCATGTCTTGGCATAATCATATGCAAATTCTCCCATTGTCACCTTTAGTTTGCTCACTATTTTCTTGAAACAATATTTATTGAAAATGTTTCCTTCAGATTTATAATTAACATTAGGCTACAATAGTGGGAAGGGCAAAATATATAGAACTTTTAATCAAAACTATTTTCCAGATACTATTTTAAGAACTTGCTTAATTTGGCTTTAGAACAGTGACAAAATAAGACATTTATTTAGTTTGCTATAGGCCTATTTCTCACACAGTATAAATGGACCCCTATACATACCTTTTTAAGAAATGTTCACTCGCAAATGGATCATCATATGTTTAGAATTTGAAAGCCAGTTTTAAGGTAAAGGTTCATTCTGATTGCATTTACAGGAGTAAATCTATGCGCACTGGCATCCCTCGGCTGCATGGGTTGGTCCCGTGCGCTCGTCAGAGGATACGGAGGCTGCTGTGCTGTTACTTTTTGACATGTCTGGCAAAGCTTCCAGTGATAAGGAGCCGCACAGAGCGTTTTCCATACTTTTGGAAGTATTTTTGACTTCTAATTTTTCGCGACGTGCATTGTGTTGAAGTGGCGCGTTTCAAACTTCTCAAAACTGACTAAGACCGGAGCTTGACTTCATGGAAACTATTTTCAGTTGGTTAAAGGATTATATGTATTTCAATATAGCTACAATGAGATGAGAAAATTTGGCGCTGGGCAGCTGTTAATGCCCCTTTGCTTTGAAGTAGCCATATCTCGCGCTGAATGTTACAGGTAAACAAAGATCGATACATATTTTGTCTTTATTAAATAAATAATTGTATTGGTTTGTTAAGTATCTAAAGATGGTTTTAACGAACTTTTGCACTGTTTTGCACTGAGCATCCGAATTATAAACTCGATAAGAATACATCGGATCTTATGACTATTTACTGGATTCTGCTGACTTAAGTGTTTCTGAAGTTTTCAATCATGAGGGGAAGGTACATGCTTGGTTTCGGTGTTTTGTGTCTGTTTGCATGGGCTGTTTACGTGTCAGAGAGCAGCCCGACCGATAAACAAGCAAAACTCAGACTGCTGTCCATAAGACGAACAAGGCAAAACAAATCACGACACAGTCAGATTATCAGAACACGTACTTCTTCATGGATCAATGATAAACGCCAGCAGTTGCAGGGAGATGAAGGTATAAACGTTACCAGGAATGTCCAATCCAGAAAAATCTTGGGACAAAGGAGACCAGCACAGGGTGGGACTATGAATCCAATCCAGCAAGATGATGGAACACCTGGAGCCAGGGCCAGGGTATCCCGCATGCCAAACAGTGCCGGTTCTCCAAACTTATTGGCGTCATTTGCGGGAAAAAATCGCCTGCTGGTTATTTCCGCACCCCACGACTCTGATGGTTACTACAGATTGATGATGAGTCTTCTTAAACCAGAGGTTTACTGTGAGTTGGCAGAGCGGCACGTGCATCAGATTGTCATGTTTCACCAGGAAGGGGAGTTGGGTGGGAAAATCAGACGCATTACTAATGAAGGCAAAGTGATGGAAGAGCCGTTGGATACGACTCTTATTCCCAGGCTCATTAACTTTCTTAAATTAGAGAAAGGAAAGTTTGGGATGGTCCTTCTTAAGAAGACGCTTCAGGTAGAGGAGCGCTACCCATACCCTGTCAGACTGGAAGCGATGTATGAAGTTATCGACCAGTCGCCTATGCGCAAAATGGAGAAAGTCAGGCAGAAAGGCTTTGTGCAGAAGTGTAAAGGGGCTGGGGTGGAGGGTCAGGTGGTCGAGGGTGTCCCCAGCACTGACTCCCATATGGACCCACCAACAGAGAGGAGAAGAGAGGAGTGGAAACCCAAGCGAAGACCAACCACAACAACAACTCCAACTCCAACAAGACCAACAACCACTACCACCACTACCAAAGGAACTACCACCACCACACGTCCCCCAACTACAACTCGATCCACCACCACAACAACGACAACAACGCGGCCGACCACAACGCGGGCCACCACCACTCCAAGGACGACCAGAGCTCATACTACCCCACAATGGATCCCAGCCCACAAGACCACCGCCGAGCCTTACTACAACGGAAGGGACAGATTCCAGACAACCTCACCCACGACACTTCCCGTCTACACCAAGGCTGACACAGCAAAATACAGGGACAACCACACTGATAAAAAAGAAAACAACCACAGACATACCAACATTATACCTACACAACACAAACCACCTAAAGTTAAGCCTACGAATAAAAAGAATGGTGATAAGGAAATTAGCAATGCTCACGAGGAGAAATATGATGTAGGCGGGCCCACCGACGGCTATCCTGAAGAGAAGGAGGAAGAGATTGTGCCCGTCAAGAAAGGCAAGGGCAAGACAGATAAAAAGAAGAAAAAGTCGTCCAAGAAAGACAAGGCGGAGAGGAGGGGAAAGGATGGAAAGGGCAGTAAGAAAAATGGAAAGAAAGTTTCAAAGATCCCCGAGAAAGAAGAGTATCAGAAACCAACAAAGAGACCACCGCCGCCGCCTCCACCACATAAAGGAGCTCTGGCAACCTTTTTGGACTATTTTGAAAGCAGAAGGAGACTAATTGTGAGTAGCTTTGCAAGTAGTCTGATTTAGAAATGTGGATTTCTTTATTATAATATTATTAACTGTTCTTCTGTTTTAAACTCTTTACTTCAGTTGATCACCTCTCCAACAGAGGAGAACAACATGTATGTTCAGCAGAGGGATGAATACTTGGAACATGTGTGTGAGATGGCAATCAGAAAGGTCTCCATCATCAGCATCTTTGGCACACTTACAAACAGCACCATGAAGATAGATCATTATCAACTTGGTAAGCCACTTTAGATTTTTTTTACATATTATCCAAACCACCAACCATCATTTCAGTTGGCATAACTCTTACAAAATGATAGGAGAAGGTTTTCATCACTGCATGCATTTTTCCTGTTATCTTTTTCTATTGTTTTACTTTCCTCATTCTTAAACAGTAACTGCTGAAAATCCGTGTCATGGTTGACATATGGACATTTAAGCACAGGTTATGTAGATTCCTGTCAAAGCATTCTATCCATTCCCACTGAGCCAAACTGAATTCAGGCCACCCATCATAAAATCCTGTAACGTTCATGAAAAAAGAACAACTGTTTCCTGTTCTTTGCGAGTTTTACTAGCTGTGACATGCAGCTATGAATGATTAGGCCGAAGATGGATATGATAAACACAAGCCATTTTCTTATGCTGGAGATTTAGAGCTATTAATTGTATGGCAAACAAAAAGGGCCTTTTATCCAACAGTTGGCACTCACTTGTAAGTTAGGGAAGCACTTTTCCAGATTATGACCTCATATGACACAAAACCTCACAGCAAAGGAACTTGAAGTTTGGTCTGGGAATGGAGTGAATGGTGCTTGTTCAAGTGTCACGGAATGCTGCTAGATGAATCAAATGGAAGATTGGGAGCAGAGTCTGCCATGGCACGTTATTCTCTCTTGTTCATTATCCAAGACATGGGAAAATGTATGTTTCCTTTGTAGCTGATATTCTGACTGGAGAGTTTTAGCTCAGCAACAGCAGTCAGTTCTTGGCAGGCAAGACAGTTTGTAGGGATTACTCTACTCTTACAATTTCTTCATTCGACATTTTTGATGCACTACTCCAGAGTTTTATCTGCTTTCAATTCTACCTGTGCCAAATTGAGAATGCCATTTAAATTCCAATTCGATTCCTGTTTTTGATGCAGAATTGCATCCACAATTTGAATTGGAATGTAAGTAGATTTGAAATGAATTGAAATTCATATAGTTGTAATTTTAACTCTTTTTAAAATGCTTAGTTTTAAAAAAACATTTCAAAATCAAGCCAATTCTTCAATCCCAGATTTTGCGCAGCCCTGGATGTCACTGTTATTGATAATTCTCCAGACGTCACACAATTAGATTCTACAAGCATTAAGACAAAATGCTGTGAAATAATAATGAAATCATCATAATCTGGACTGCCTTTGAATGAGTCACTGCTTTGACTTTTGTTCCATATACTCATCAGTCTGGACTGTGTCAAATGGTTGTGTGTGAGGGGTCACTTTCGCTGCCACAGGATGGACAAATAGAAGCAAAGCAGGTGCTCATAAACATCTCTCTAAAGTGAACACAAGGCTCTCTGTGATCGCATATATCTGTCTGGCACGTTCTGAGCATTTAAAGCCTGCCAGCTCACTGTGACTGGTTCCAGTACAGCATCAGAGGTACTAGAAAGGAAACATGACTGACTGTATGATCAGCGGTTCCTGAACCACAATTAAAGGTTCTCTGCTGTGGCTATGGTAGGTATATATAATTAGGAGCACTGCTGAGGCTAAACCAAATCTTTCATTTTCCGTTTGTAATTTCTATGATGTAACTCCGCAGAAAGGCTCTTTCGTTTTATCATTATTATTTAAAAATTACCGTTATTTATATTTTATATTAAGATTGCTAGTTGTTGTTTATCTAGTGTCATTGAGTAGGAAATTATTTATTTCGTTTTTGCCCTGAGAGATAAATAAAGACCATATTTAATGAAAACCCAATGCTTATAGGAAGAAATACCATTTTGCCTCCGCTTTGATTTGTTTTTGATTGTAGTTCACCTCCCGTGCTGAAAGTGAAGTGCCTTAAACCATCTGTTTTGTTGTCCGCTAGAAATCAGAGTGAGAAATTCTTTGGATTTTGTGGAAAGGAAAACAAATATTTTGGGTTGGCCGCATCCTCCCGTGCTGTTTAATGCACCCGCAGAGTTTCCACAGACTAAAGAGTGTCTTTCACATGAGTTGCTCTGTTTTTATCTGTCTCTTTTAGAGCAAAGGAAGCCATGTTCCCAGAATAAACACACAGAGCAGCCATCCCTAAGGCCTGCAGCAATTCATTAAAAGACTGCATGTCTGGTGATTTTCCGTTTAGATAAACAGCAGAACAGCATTGGGCTACTCATATAGCAGAGGGCCTCAGTGTCCCGAGTTCTACCGGCGTTGACCCCACCGGAGGGGTCGCCCTAAGTACCGTATGTTATGAAAGACACGCATGTCTCTTTGAACTGCAGTCAAAACAAAACTAGCAGACTGTGGAGCCATCTGTAATCTTCTGTATTTATCTCTCTGGTTGGTTGATCAGTCTGTGGGATTTTTTTTTTTGTGGCGTCTTTGCAGAGAATGACAAGCCCATGAAAGGTTTGAGACAGGAGGATTTGGAGAACCAGGATCTCATCACAGAGCTGAGGAAAGAGTATGGAATGACCTACAACGATTTCTACATGGTCCTCACAGATCTGGACATGAAAGCGAAGGTGAAAGACACGTAACATGACACGTAGTACATTTTCACAGCTTTAAAGCTCTCTTCTTCCACAGCGCTTTTCAGCGGTACGTGAGGTGTGCCAGCGCAAAGCTGAGTTCTGTTTGCAGACAGCTGGAATAAACAAAGAAGCCACTGTGCAGTCGGGAGGTGGATAGAAAGTAAAATTTATTGAAAATCCTCAGAGACACCCACAAATGCTGATTTAATTCTGGGCATGGAGAGTTTAGACAGAGTTGTGAGAGCTGAATGTTGACGTAACTGACTATACATAAACTGCCCACAAATAAAAACGGATCATCACGGCCCTTGTAAATGAGTTTTACTCTTTGTTATGAGAACATGTTTTAACATCCAAAGTAATTTAATTCAGTGCCATTATGAGCTGTATTTGATGTAATGGTCAATATAAAACAAATAAAATAATGTAGCATTTGCATTAAATGTAGGTGTTTACATAATAAATAAGTGTAAATATTAGTGTTATAATAAATATTAAATATAAATTATATTAAAAAAATAATAATACAAAGTATATTAATAAAATTAAATAATACAGTTTAAACACAATAATACAATTACTAATAAAAAATACTAAATAAAATAACTTCCACAGAAGAAATGTGATATTGGATTTTGAGTTTTGCATTGCATTCTTGCTAGAACAGCATGTTTGTTGTGGTTTGCAAAAAAATGTCAAGAATTCTTCACAGCTCTGTCAATTTGACACATAATTTTAGGTTCGGCATTCTTGGCTGCCCAGAACCTATTGAGAAAATCCCCTTACTAGTAAAGGTATTCGGTTTCTAACCCTCTATGAGCCTGCATATTTCTCTAAGTTGTATATCTCTTTTTATTATTTCCAGCAATACTATGAAGTGCCAATTGCAATGAAGGCTGTTTTTGACTATATCGACACGTTTTCCTCGCGCATCAGAGAGATGGAACAACAGAAACGTGATGGGGTGACGTGTAAAAAAGAAGACAAGCCAAGATCATTAGAGAACTTCCTTTCCAGGTAAAGCTTTTTCCGTTGAAATTGTGCTGTGCTGGAGCCAGGGCTCACAGGGGGATCTCCAAAAGAATGAAATCTGTGCTTTTATGCCATCACAAGCTGTCTTAGATGTCATTATATACTGAATACAATTTTTGTTTAAATTTATTTCTATTTTTTGATACAGACGAAAAGGAAAAGCCCATGTAAAAATATTACCAATAATGTATTTGTCAGATGGTCCAGATGGTGTAGTTACAGAAATCTACCAAGAGTTAACCAGACCATGCTAACCAACAACACCAGACATATCATTTTATAAAAGCTGTTCAAACATGTTTGGTTGAACTTTTTTATCTGTTAGGTAAGATCTAAAATGTTCAATAGTGGTTCCATGTAATCTGCTCTAAATCTGGACCAAGAACCAGTCAGGGGGGACCAGGGAAAACAGAAATAAATACTATATGATACATGCTACATAAGGGGATTTTACGGTACTAAATATTTACCTCTAAGTTATGCACTATTTGTTATCTGTAAAATTCAATTGAAAAATTGACAAATTCAGATTCAAGTAGTGTTGTTAGTATGGTAAAAAGGCGTTACATTGCCAAAGCATTGACAGGGCTCTGATCCAACTGTGTTGAGAATTGTCAAATTTTGCATGTATGCTGTGTGCTCATCAGTTGCCTGTTATTTTAAAACCTCTATCCAGTAACACTATGAATGTAGAACTAGATCAGAAAATATTTGCAAAAACCGCTGAACAGAGGCCGCCTGATCAGGTGGGCCCATTGCTACAACCTAGATTTGCCTATGCATTAATCCGCACCTGCATTGATCTAATGATTTTGTTCTATCATCGCGTAGGTTCCGCTGGAGACGTAGGTTGTTTGTCATATCTGCACCAAATGATGAGGAATGGGCCTATCAGCAACAACTCTATGCGCTGACCAGTCAGGCGTGCAACCTGGGTAAGCATGATAATCACTGAACTATATGATGTCATTGACGGAGAATTTTGATAAAATTACCAGATCACATTTTTGCAGGGATAGTTATTCTTTAGGGACTCTTAATACAAATTGATATTTTTACCCGCAGGGTTTGCATATGTTTCTTACTCATGTCTTAAGTTTGCCAAGATAATATCTCACATTGATTTTCTCTTGTCACTCAGCAAAGATTGAAACCAGATCGTTGTTACTGTAGTTCAGACCAAGCCAGTTCTAATAAACTCCACTGAGTTATGGATTTGAAATTTTTCTTGGTATTATTCCCAAGAACAATGTGTATTCCCGATGATACTTGACAGTCAGAAATGTTTCCCACTAAATAAGCTCAACACAACAGCAGCCATTTTTGTATCTTGTCCCAGAAATCTTGACAAGCTTATAACTCATGTAATTAGCTAAGCATTTATTCATCATTGCAGCAAGCTCTCGAGTACCTCCTTTTTATGTTATAGCTTTGCATAGACTTGGTGGATTTGACTTATTTTCAAGAATATATATTTAGTACGGTAGTTGTTTTCTAGCCAGTTCTATACCTATTGGTCTAAGTGTTGACCAGGTGTGGTCACTGGCCTTGGAACAGCTAATAGTGAGGTGTAACCTCATGTTCTTAGTCCAGAAGAAGCCCATTCCACATGAAATTAGTGTGGAAATCATAGAGATGTTCCTAGTTGTAAATAAAATGCTAAATAATAGCAATTTAACAACTTGTTAGCAACTTACATAAAAAAACAGCTGCTTCATATTTCACATGACATACTGTATGATTTGTGTCATCTGCAAATAATAATGTGTATAATTTTGGTGGTGTGAAAGTGTCTTCAAATAATGTTAACCATATGCTTTATTTTACTCAGAAAATTTAAACTGCTATTTAAAAAACAGTATTAAAAATACTTACGTAGCTCTGTAAAAAGAATATTATGTGGCAGAATGTGACCCGGAAAAGATCTTAGAACAATAAGAATGATGTTTGACAAGACATGAACAAAAAAAAAAGAAGAAGAAAAGACTGGCTTTCTCTTCCATTTAAACTGACATCGGTTACCACAGTGGATCTGAATTTGGCAATCAATTCAAACATAAATGACTTGAGAAATATTTCTGTGTATTAATACATCACCCACATATTCCATTAGCAACAGTTAAGTCACAGACATGCCATTAAACAGCCTAAATGTCAACAGGGGAACATTTGAAGTCTCAGAGGGGTGTTTAGATTTTAGTCTGTTACACTTTAACCTTACAATTCCTTTTGTGTTGGTCGATTTGCAGGTCTTCGCCATGTATCAATACTGAAGCTGGTTGGGACAGATATGATAGACATGGGAGGAGTGTTAGAGCTTTACCCCATCAATGGTAAGACTGCCGCTGAAACACTAACAAAAAAAGATTTGACACTTCCGTCTACACTCTTTAAAATGAAAGGTTCTTTAGTGGCATCATTTGTTGCATGATGAACCTTTCCACTGCACAAAAGGTTATTTTAAGTACTGTTCACTTAACGGTTATTTGGGGAACCTAAAATGGATCTTCTACCTCCTTTAGTAATCTTTATTTTTAAGAGTGCTCCTAAAATGTAATATATAGACTTTGTGGTGCGAAAAGCTCTATTAACGTGAATGTAAACATTTGTAGAAATGGTTTAAAAAGCAGTTTAAAATATCAGCTGACCCAGATGCTTATTTATTGTGGTCACTTGTATGAAAATATAAAAAGCATACCTGTAGCTGTCAGAGCAGCCAGGTGCTTAGTAAGTGTGTTAAGGGTTAATCAGCACATTAGATGAGAGCGGTGGTGTTGTGTTGACATTGGCTGCTTTTTTGTCAGTCAAAAGTAGCCAGTAGCCTCTGGTTTCAGGCGCCTCCCTGCATGAGTCAGCCTCTCCAGCTCAGGCCGGGCTCAGAAATGTCCAAACAGTTCCCACAGGAATTATATTTTGCAGGACAGAAATGAAAGAGGGCTCAGGTGTTTACATATTTTCCATCATTGTTGAAACTACAGACAGCTTTGCCTTCATTGGCACCCGGGCCCCTGTGCATCAGCAGTCTGTCTGATACATTAAGATCAAACAGTGATTCTGGGAGCTGTATTTAGAGTGCTGGAACTCAAGTCTTCTATGTAAGATGAAAGCAATATCTGATGAAAAACATGTTGGTTTCATGAAATGAAATCTGGTTTCTATTTGAAAATGTTTTGTCAAAGATTTGTATTACTCTTCATTTAGAGACGGTCAGTGTTATTTAGTTTTTAAAAAAGATGAATAAATGGAAGGAAAGTTGGTAGACCAATATATCTTATTTATTTTATCATTTCAAAAGGTTACTAAACATCCAAGAAATCATATTTTCTCCATTTTGAAGGACCTCCCCACCACATTATATATATGTATGTATGTGTGATCCTTTATATAAATTATTTTTCCCATAAAATCGAAGATTTTGGGATCAGTACATTTTTTGCCACAAGAAATGAATACATTTATTGGACAAGGTTGCATTAAATTGATCAAAAGTGACAGTACATTTATAATACTACAAAATATTTCTATTTCAAATAGATATATATATATATATATTTTACATTATATTAATTAAACAATCTTGAAAGAAATGTATCATGGTTTCCACAAAAATTCTAAGCAGCACAACTGTTTTCAACATTGATCAAAAATAAATGTTTCTTGAGCACCAAATCAGCATATTAGAATGATTTCTGAAGGATCATGTGACACTGAAGACTGGAGTAATGATGCTGAAAGTTCAGCTTTGCCATCACAGAAATTACACTTTAGAATATCATGAAATAGAAAACAGTTGTTTGAAATTGTAACATTTTACAATATTACTGTTTTTAATGTATTTTTGATAACATAAATGCCTTGGGGAGTATAAAAGATTTGTTTAAAAAAAAAAAAATCAAATCTCACTGACCCCAAACTTTTAAACGGCAGTGTAGTGTCACTATTGAGATTTTTCTTTTAAATTAACTTAATAATTTTTTTTTTTTTAATAAAAAAAAGTAAAAGTCAGAGCTGAAGAAAAAGCTGGCTCAAAACCTCACAACACCCTCCCCCTGTCAGTGATTGGTTGGAACACTATTTGTTTTGGTTTTGAGTGTTTGGCTAAACCATTTGTTTTTGTGTGCAGATCTCAGAGCCTAGGCTGCCTACAGAGACGCGGTTTTTGATGGCATGCTTATGGGGCGGGCAGCTAGCGGATCGTTAGGAAAGATTAGATGAATGTGATAAAAATATTTTTGGGCCTGAAATCACTGATACCACCTTTAAGTCATTTGTGGTGCACAAATGGCAGAACTTAGATTTTGCCACCATATTTTGTTTATCTGCATGGTGCACACCTGTTTCTGACACCCACGACATGCGTCTCTGTTTCAGGAAGTGCAACGGTGGACCGTGAGGGGATATCTGCCAGTCTAGTGCGGGACATTAGAAACTATTTCCAGATCAGCCCTGAATACTTCTCCATGCTGCTGGTGGGAAAAGATGGAAATGTCAAGTCCTGGTACCCGTCTCCCATGTGGTCCATGGCCATCATCTACGACTTGATCGACTCCATGCAGCTCCGAAGACAGGAAATGGCCATCCAGCAGTCTCTAGGCATGCGCTGCCCAGAAGATGAGTACGGTGGCTACGGTTACCACCACGGCTATCAGGATGGCTATCATCAGGGTTATGGATATTAGGGTTTATAACATTCATAAGACAGTGTCATGGTAAGAAATAACTGAAAACTTCCTTTCTGAACTGGTTTTATAATTATCGTATACAGCTGATATATTTATATTTAAAGATGCATCTTATCTGCTATACATCTGTCTCTATGGACATAATCTTTTGTAGATAAAAGACGTTGACGAAACATTTGTATTTATTGAATGTCTTCACTATACGAAGTGATCATTTTTAAAGGTCACAACCTGCTTTTTCGTGTTGAACTATGTATTGTTACTCTATTTTTAAAGAGCACTGTCTTATTTATAAACGTATAAATTGTGCTTTAATTTCAATAAAAAATATATATATATTGATATGCCTTTGTTCATAATACATTCTAAACATTGCAGGCCATTTTTAGCTGAACTAATGTATACTACAGTTGGGAATTATGCTTATGTGACGCTTGAATTTCCCCCCCTTATTTTATGAAGGCACTGTGCTGATACAGCTTAGCCTACTTCATTGTCAAACTATGACTTTGACTTTTTCTTTGCTTTATTTCCCTCTGCTGGTCAGTGATATGTTGGCAGTTGCCACAAAATATCAGTATTAAGCCTTATTTGCGCATATATGATTAAAATGTGGACTTTATTATTCCAAAAACCCAATATAATCATATTTATTCCAAAAACCCATATTTCATTAAATACAACATGCATCTACAGTATGGCACATTATACATGATGCTTTCAAATGTGATTGTTCCCATTAGAGTTGTTTATTAAAATGAGTTCCTCTTACCTTAATACCTTCATTGTAACCTTATGACATACAGTCAACTACTGTATGAAGAAACAAATAACTTAAATAACCGAACAATAAAAATGAAAGCAATAATTTCACAAAACCTCCTGAGGTTGTAACATGCTCATAATGGTTATACAAACAATTTGTAAGAGAGGACAATATACAGTATTAAACAACTCTTTGATTCAACTAGACATTCCACATGATTGAAACACTTATCATTCATTATACATATACACAGGCTGATTCCAGAATATTTACACGATAATTACAGAGATTCAAAACTGACTTAAAAAGATTCTTCTTCCGATTCGCTCTCTGTGTTAGCCTTGGTAAGCCTCTCCAACTCTTCCCCATCCTAAAGTAAAAACATGACACACAATCATGAAATACTAAATACTTTTTAGACCACTGTAGTTATACAGAAAAACTTGACAGCTTGTTGTGATTTTATAGATGATACAGTAGATCCAATAAAAAAAGGTTCATACAGTACTGTATGTTCTGGAAATAACGGGGTCGTTCATACAGAAAAGTTGCGATACTCTTTTCTTCCCTATTGTGACGTATACCGGCTTCTCGAACAAGAAAGAATCTAGGGTGAGACTTGATTTTGTCAACGGGGGAAATGATTGGATCGTTGGATTGTTAAAAACACATCATAAGAGAAGAGAAGAGATGTTGCAAGAGGAAGGGAAGTTATTTTGATTGAAGATTATGAAGGCACGTGGATTTTAATAAAAAATACTGCAATATTACATTAAAAAAATCATGGTGACTTAAAAAAATGGAAAATAACTCGAGCCATAGAAACACATTTGTTTATAGATTACCTTTTTTTAACCTGACAGCGTTTAAAATAAATGGCGGTCAAGTGAGACACCAAAAAGGCAATGAGAAGCGAAGGACCAGTCAAATACTTCCGTCTAGCAAATGTCTATATTAAAAAAGACGTGAAAAACACACACAAATGCGTTCTGTGTAAATCGGCCCCTACTAAATGGACAACACAAACTCGTTTGGAACTTTGTAGCTTGTTGAAACAAGCAGGGCTGGTTCTCTTGCGTTACACTGAGTTGCTTTTTAGTCATTTTTCTCTGTAAACATCCGTTAGACATGGGGGTCTTAATTTGAACGTTGCGCAGTCTCACGGCTATTTTAAATGCTATCAAATTAAAGTTAAAGTGAACTTTTAAAAAACGGGTCTTTTCAACGGGTCTCAGAAGAATGCGTTCTATAAGAAGTGCCAACAAGCCACTAATAGAATTCCCTGCTGCATGATATATTTGATCTAAATAATGCAATAATCTAAGGTAGGGCTTTGCTCCTCCAAATTACGTTTTCTTTATTAGGAATTCCGGGTTCTTACTCTTCCACACTACTTAATCAGATTATAGTTTGCCAGATCTCCTCTACAAAGAGCCCCTTGTTTAAACTGTCAGTGTGTACTTCAAAAATTAAGGTGGAAACGAACGGGTCGAATTAAACAAATGATTAGCTTAGCTGCAAGTGACCAACGTTTTAAAATGAAGCAAGTCTATATTTGACCCTTACCCCTCTTGACCTCTCAAACACCTCTCCATTGATGACCCTGAGCCTCTCCTGCAGCAGAGTGTACTCTGGATCTTTCAGTCTGCTGCTGTGGTAGATAAAGATGGCCAGCAGTACTATAGGCGCCTGCAGGAAGAAATCCATCGATGGGCGAAAGTCAAATAGGAAGAGAGAGAGCGCAGTGACGATGACCGTGGTGATCTGACCCGTCAGAACGTGGAACATGTTATCACGGAACTTGAGAATGAAAGCCACCGACAGGCCTAGAGCGGCTGTGGCGAAGACCAGGGCGATGGAGAAGATGTTGTGGCCGTAGAGGAGGCCGCAGTGCAGCGTCAATTCACGGTAGTCAGAGTGCAGGAGCAGCGTGAGGCTGTTGAAGATCAAACCGAACACATACAGCTTGCTGTTCTGGATGAAGATGCTCTCCACGAGCTGCTCCCCCTCTTTGAGGATCTTCTCGTTGTAGATGTTGGCCAGCGCAGAGATGAAGCACTGCAGCAGCAGTAGGACGTAACCCAGGCCGAAGCTGTTCAGCTTGTGGATGAGCTGACTGTCCCACAGCTTACGCCAGTACGTTTCATTATGGCTTTGATGCTTTATCTCGGGATGGGCGTATTTCAGACAGCTGTTGGAAGGGGTGGAAATGTTGGCTGGGTGGAGGCCGTGTACGGCGATGGCATGCTGGTCACCACTGCCGGTGGTCAACGACACGATGGACAGAAACAAAATGATCACAGATGCCCACTGCACCCAAGACAAGCGCCTCCTGTAGGCCAAAGGATGAAAAGTCAGCAACGGAAATATTTCAAGGATAGATAACAAGAAATGCCAGTACTTACTTCAGAACAACTCGGAAGAGAAGGGCTGTTGTAAAAATAACAATGTTGGAAAACATTACTGCCATAGCCTATTAAAACATGAGAAAAAAATGATGAATTAAATTCATTGCTGATTAAAAGTAACAGTAAAGACATTTATAATGTTATTTATATTTTAAATAAATGCTGTTTTTTATTCATCAAAGATTCCTAAAAAAAAATGTAACACGGTTTACACATTTTTTTTTAAATAATATTGATAATACCCCCAAATAAATGTTACTTGAGCAGCAAATTAGAATGATCTTTAAAGGATCATGTGACACTGAAGACTTTAGTATTGATTGCTAAAAATTCACCTTTGCCATCACAGGAATAAATTACATTTCAAAACATATTCAAAAAGAAAACATTTGAATTGTAATAATATTTCTCAATATTACTGATTTAACTGTATTTTTAATCAAATAAATACAAATAAACTTCTACCCAAACCATTTAAAAATATATATCACTGACCCCAAACTATATTGTGTTACGAACATCAGAACAATCAATATCGAATATGCAAAATCTCACTGACCCCAAACTATTGAACGGTAGTGTAAATAAATAAATGTATTTATTTTTTATATGAATTTAATTACACTAATGTCAGAAAATATATATTTTTTTGTTATTTCACTACTAACATATTATAAATCAGTTATAAGTTTTTAATAATCCAACATACAGGTTGCAGATAGGTCATCACATAGAAGATTATAAGGTTGTCAAGGAAGTAGAGGAATGCAGGAACGGACCACTTCAGGTAGCTGAGAAAAGAGGCACCAGATGAACATCCCAAATCTTTATAAGAGCGGCCCTCTGGAAAACAAAAGCAATAGTTCTAGTTCTATATGCTGAAATAATGACATACATCACAATCCAACAGACTGTATATACAGTATAGCTTAGTATATTAATGAGTATGGTATGAGAATGGTATTTTGGGACAACAAATCTGACTCACCTTGAATGATCACCCGTACTGACATCACTAAACAAAATACTAGTTTGATGGCCTCTGCCATTAAATTCACAGATGCAGGAAGAAAGTCATATTTGTTTTCTGTAATTTAGAAAAAGACAGATTTAACAATATTTAAAATTCTCTACATTGCAAAAAGTAAAGTTATCTATTGATGGTATTACGGTAAGGAATCATACATCGAGTTGCTCCATGGTGGTGTAATATGTTACCTTCATTGGCTGAGAATTTTAGTAATAGGATACGACTGGTTCCCAAGGTGACAAAACCCAGACCCAGAGCCAAAGTGTAGGCTGAAGATCTTGAGCACAGCCGCGAACAGGGACAGCAGCAGCGGCATGAAGAAGAAGAGGAGGAGGAGGAGGACCGGGCCATTACGGAGAACGTGAGCTGAGGCTGGTCATAGGAGGATGAACAGGATCACTGAGAAAACATCACACAATCATATTAACCAGACTCATAACACTGAAAAAATTATACATGTTTTCATGAAATAATAAATCAGATTGGTCTCTAATTTATCAAGACCTTCTGTATCTAGTGCTTTATTTTCAACATGATTCACAGGCACAAATTATGAGTCAACCATCAAAACATGCAGCGATGAAATCATGGAACATTGTGGTTTAGTGTTTACAGATGGTTCGGAATGGAAGGAACATGAACATGAACATTGTGTCTTATGTGAAGGCAATGACATTGTTTAAATGTTAAATCTTTCAGTACAGCACTGTTTATAAACATCAAACTACAAAATGAATAATAACTAAAGACGATAATGACTTGCTATGATCTTAGAAACATAGAAATAGGCATTCTTATTGTAAAAAAAATAAATACAACGCAAATTAATAATAGGATTTGCAATGATGTGGATCATCACATTTCCAACATTGTGCAATTCGATATTGATTGTTCTGATGTTCGTAAAGCAATAAGAAAGTAGTGCAGCGTCCAGTTACAAGACAGGATATTTACAATGTGTCTATTATAATGTGAATGTCGTGATGAAGCACAAACAGATTCACATTCGGTGCTTTATTTACCTGTCCATATGTTCTCACTCCAAACAAACAACCTGCCCACGACTTCCGCATCTTTGCGCATGCGTACATCAAAATCTACGTCATCGTTTTATTTGACGTTGCAGGGCAACAGGCTTTGCTTATTAATATTAATATGATCACACTGGCTTTCAACGGCGAGGGCTCGGTTATCTGATGAATATTAAAATGATCCTTAGCCACAGTTTTTCCGCTAAAGAGGATTTTAGGATTGATTTTAATCACTGGATGTATTTTTTTTATTTTATTTAGGCTATTGGTTGGATAAAGTGTTAAAATGTTTCTAGAAAAAAATAAACAGAAAAATGATCATCTAAAGTTTTAGTGAATTTTTGTTAGTTTACTTTAGGATTGAAAGTAGCATTTGTTGGCTATACTGTATTTATGTAAGACTGAATAATTGAGTGCTTTCTCTTCAGATGACAAAACCTAGACATTTCCCCATCACTTTTAGCATCAATGCTGTACATTTAAAAGTGTAGGCTATTTAATGTTGTAGAGTATTTAAGGTTTAATAAATAAGTTTGTATTTATTAGCTTCTGTCTGGAACTTTTAACAAGGGTAGTTTGTTAGGAAATTTCAGCCTATGTCTTCACCCAACAGGCACTTCTTAGGGAAATGTGGTCATGTGTGAGTCATGCGCCAAATCGCTTTAAGTTTGGTTTGTAATAATTTTCTTTATTATTGTTATTATTATATGACGTGATGCTCATAGAGTTGGAGTGCACACAAAGTCCAGACAGTAATCTTCAGATGCATGACTCATTTTACTCACACATTTATGCAACTTGTACACTATAAACAAACAATGTATTAAGAAACTATTCAAGGGAAATCAGAGGGATTATGAGTAAATCCTTATAATGGAATTGGTGTCTGGGGCGGAAAAGTGCTACGATGGTATTTCACAGGAAACTGAAGCCCACATTAATTTAGTTCTGATTTCATGATTACGGTGTACCTCTTCATTTTGTGCAGATAGTAGTTAGTTGGTTGCATTATGAAATTTTGCAATATTTGTGTGTAATCTATGCCTGCATGCACAAATTATAAGATTATACACTAAGTAGCATTTGTTCCCAAAGGGAGGGATTCAAATGGCACTGACAAACACACTCAGAAAAGAAGATCAGGTCACTGCGGGGCAATACGCTAAGGTACAAAAGCAAAAAGGTACATCTTCGTAACTTATTTACCTGTAGCCTACATACTTTAAAAGTATGTATTAGTACCTTAAGTGTACATATTGGTACCTTTTAGCTTTTGTACCTTAGGGCACAACCCCAGTGACAGTTTTTTCTGAGAGTGAATATGTTCATGGAAACTTGAAAAAATAAAATAGTTTTACATGTTCAAAAAACCTCAGAGTACTAATGATGACTAAACAAAAACAAGAAGTTTCAGTTTTTTTTTAATAATGATATTTATTAGAAAGTGCGCTGCCCTTGAAAGTGCAAGTGAAAGTGTGTGTCTCTGTGTGTGTGTGTGTGTGTGTGTGCGTGTGTCTGTATCTGTGTCTGTGTGTTCAACAAAGGGGTGGGGGGTATAAAGCTCACTGTCATTTCCCTGAAAGTTCAGAATTTCCTAAACTCTGGAACAGACCGTTTCTACCTGGAGTTTCATTGTCAGATATGAAACTCCACTCCTGGCCAGGGGCCTTGTGTGGTTTGGCCCTTCTGGCATTCCTGTGTCATTGTGCAACAGCTGTGGAGAGACGCTATTACATTGCAGCTGTTAATATTAACTGGGACTACACATCTGCCGGACACCAAAGGTATGAAAAATAACATTATTTGTTGGGGTTCAAATTGATTCTTATATTTTTCTAAGCAGTTATATTAAATGTTTGTCTTTTATTTGTTGGGTTCTTGTATTTCAGAGATAAAGTAACTCACTGTTGTAAAACTGTATCAAATAATTACATATCTGTCCTGAGACAGTTTATTATCTGACAAGAAGTAGCATTCAAACAAAATATTTTAAATATCAATTTTACATGCAAGGCAAACAAGGACATTTTTATATGAAAAATGTTAAACCAGCATATATTGGTTATTTTTCATATAAAAATTCATGTTAGCAATATATTTATTGTTGTTGTACACAGGACTGGACCATCGTATAAAAAAGTAGTATACAGGGAGTACAATGAGGGATTCACACAGCCTAAAACACATCCCTTGTCTTCAGGTACCTGTTTTCGAACACCTATTGACTTTGTTTCAACATTAAAATCCATTTAATAATGCATGAAAATACATGCTAATGCATAAGTCATTTACACTACTGTTACATTAAGTTTTAAATTATGATTGTTCAAAACGAATGTTCTAGGGTTACTTGGGCCTACATTACGCGGACAAGAGGGCGACACAATCATCGTCACATTCAAGAACATGGCTGATCATCCCTGCAGCATCCACCCACACGGCATTGCTTACGAGAAGCAGTCAGAGGGTGTGTTCTGATGTGTTTGCGGTAACAGTATGATTGACGCAATAGTGTTGTAATGTAGAGCATGTTAGAAACAAGTAGACATGGTGCTATGAAATAATAGAGATGATACATTTCAAGAGGAATGTTGTTTAAAGGACATTATGGATTATTTTAGTAGTCATCATTTAGTTGAGTAAACACCTTGAGCAACACAAACAGCTGTGTTTGATTTCTTCGGAAATATTAACCCAGGATACAAATTAACCACAGGCTGTACCTAAGTCCAAAGCATTGAGTCATAAATAAATATTTACTTATACAATATCTCCATGTTTTTAAGTACAATTTGTTAACCAAGATACATGGTTTAGTTTAATTCGTATATACATCATCATTAGTTTCATTCATATCATCATTAGTTTCATTTGTGTATGATGAAGCTAAATCCTTTTTGCACCATAATGTTTCCATATAGGATCTTCATACTTTGACAACACGTCACTTCTTGAGAAAATGGATGACATCATTCTCCCCGGCCAAGAGCACACATACTATTGGGAGGTGACATCTGAGGTGACCCCGACAGCTGCGGACCCCCCATGCCTCACCTACACATACCTTTCCCATTATGACATTGTCAAGGACTACAACACAGGGTTAATAGGCACTATGCTGATCTGCAAGAAAGGTATGTGAGAGAAAAAAAAAACTAGATCCTGTATTTAAAATGTGATGTTTATTATGACATTTGTGCTTGGATGGGTTAAGACTTTTTTCCTTTTGACCACTAAATCTAATCTCAACACATTTGCTACTGTAAATAGCTATGCTTTTATTTTTATTTCCTTGCTTTTATTATGAGATTAAATTATATATTTTTGACAAGGATTATAGTGATCTGTAAATGTATTCTTTGGTAGATATTAAAAGTGTTGTCGACATAATTCATTTAGATTTATACAATACACTTCTTTTTTTAATTTTATTTAAGTGAAAAGCTCAAGTGAAACTCTTGGGACAAGATGCTCCCTTTAGAAAGCTGGTATATTTTAAATATAAGATTTAAAATGGAAACGTTGATTTACTGTCAATTGTAGTATACTATAGGTAAAAACCCTCTATACAGTGAAACCAGTAATGGAATATTTTATTATAGTAATAATATAACTAATAATAGGCCTTATACTAGTGCTACCATTGTACTGTAAAATAAAAAAAATAGCATTTAATAATAATAATAATAATAATAATTTTATTTTTACAGAACAACAGTTTCATAAATCCATACATAATGTCTTTCAAATGTTAAACCAGCGATTTCATTTTGGTTAAAACTGTGATTCTATTTTCATTGCTTATGAATCCTTGCAGACCTGTTATGGATTTTAAATGGTGATTTTTGTAGAAACTGAATCATTCAGCTACATTCACACTGTCAGTCTTGAAGATTGACAACCGCATTTATGTGCATCTCAGAATGTCTCATTTGCACATCTTACAGTAACGTCTCGAATAGGCCTACTGTCAGTATGAACGTGTAAGTCGAGTTTATCTGTCGAATCTTCATTAACCAACAACAGCAGCTTTTATAGAGCAGAACACCAAACTAGCATGAGCCCCATTGGAGAACAGTGACTGGATGTATTGGGATCTAAAACGTTCAGATATCTCACAGCTCTTATCTCTGTCACTGCAAGTTATCGTAACTACGCAAGAAAACCCGCAACACACGGAAGACGCAGTTTATGCAGCTGAGTGGCTCTCTCGCACTGATGTGACAGACAACTAGTTGTCTAGTCCGGTTCCGTTCAGCACGTTTTTTCCTAGAATAAGGTTGAAAGTCCTGAAAATGGGGGTTCAGATATAGAATGCGGCCTCAGTCAAATGTCTTCATTTATTTCCGTTAATAATGTAATACTTTGAATGATGCATCATCATCCTGTAGGCTACATGCTGAACTAATTTTCAAATGTTCAACAATGCAGACTAGTGTCCCCAGCTTATCATTTTGACTTTCCCAGAAATTACACAACTATAAACAGCTCTGTTTGTTTAGAAGAATATGTCCTTGTCCCACAGGCACCCTAGACAGCTCCGGAAATCAGATTCATTTCCATCAGGAGGCTGTGCTGTTGTTCGGAGTGTTTGATGAGAGCAAGACATGGTACAGCACAGGGGACCCTCCGCGGGCACAGGATGTCAAATACACTATAAATGGCTACACAAATGGCACTGTACCAGGTTGGTTTGATGTATTTCACACATAGCATGGTCATTTCTGCAAATCTACTTACGCATAAAACTTCTTGTCATCCTCCAGATCTGGACATCTGTGCTCACTCCAAAGTCAGCTGGCACCTGCTGGGAATGAGCTCTGAGCCAGAGCTCTTCTCTGTACACTTCAATGGGCAAGTCCTTCTGCATGATGGGCACAAAACCTCAGCTGTTGGCATCATTAGTGGAACTGGCACTAGTGCCAGTATGACTGGTGTCCACCCAGGCCGCTGGCTCTTTTCCTCTCACATTAGCAGGCACTTGGAAGGTAAGACCTGCCAGAGACACCACAAAACATGAATTATTCATTAAAACACTAACATATACAGTCTCTATTTCATAGCTTTGTAGAATAACTATTAATTCTGACAGGTTGTACTTTATAAAAGTTATTACAGTGCCATACACTGTAAATGTGATGTCATATTTGCAGCTGGCTTGCATGGATATCTAAGTATCAGGACGTGTGATGAGTACACAGCACCAAAAAGACAAATTACTATTCAGCAGAAACAAGAAAGCCAAGAGTGGACTTACTATATAGCAGCAGAAGAGATCATTTGGGATTATGCTCCAAATATGGCAAACAACATTGATGGGTATGTGTGTGTCATGATTCATCAACAGGGCATGCTCTTGTGTGAGCTCCATTCTAATGTTTTTTTCTCACTTTATTCCACTCAGGGATTTCCGGATAAAATATTTAAAGCAGGGGTCTCAGCGGATAGGTAAAAAATACAAAAAAGCTGTGTTCACCCAGTATAAAGATGGCACGTTTAAAGAGAGAGCGGAAGAAAAGCAGAGAAAGAAGGAGCTTGGGATTCTCGGGCCAGTGATAAGAGCCCAAATCAGAGATGTCATAAAGGTACAGCTTCTCACATAATCACAGCTCTAATCATTATTATATTATTTTATCTTGTGATTAAAGGTAAACAGTATAATATTTCCAATGTTTCTGGTCAGGATGCATGATGATTTTGATGTTGTTTCTATAGATTGTCTTTAAAAACAAAGCATCGCGTCCGTATAGTATCTATCCTCATGGACTGACCATTGATAAAGCAGCAGAAGGAGCCAGTTATCCTGAGGGAGGTTCGTCTAATATCTATGAATCTACACCACACGCATGCAATTCATCAATGTATCTCTATTTAAATAAGCATACAACATTGGGAGATGTTCTGATATCTCTAATATAGGGTTGCACAATTCATCTAAATAAAATCTAAATAGCGATATGGCTTAGTGTGATTATCAAATCGCGAAGGCTGCAATTTAATTCAATAAATATATGCGTTGCTTGTTTCAGAGGTAAGTGCGCCACTGTGCTCATGATCCAGTTTTTGTTTCAGTGAAGCACACGAAAAAAAGGAGTAGATAACAAAAAGAGTCTTTATTAAATCTACACAGAAATTGCAGGAGATCGCAGGAGGAAACAATGACAACCATGTATAACACTGATGATACAAGACAATAAACTGAACAAAACAGGGAATACAGAGAAGCAAACAAGGGAGCTAAATGATACACGTGTAATTTAAAAACACAAAAAATCTAAACATAACTGTGACTCAGAGCAGCTCGGTTCATTTACTGTGAACTGAGCTGCTCCGATACACTGAAAACACAATTATCACACGTGTAAATGAACAGTGAAACAGCTTCATTCTGAAACAAACAATGCATATTTATTTAAATCACAGCCTTTGATAATCGTCTGTTTTTTTCCCCAGTATCATGCAGCTCTAATCTATAAACTTCTTTATCCATGGCGAAGATACATGTAAAATCAATGTAAAATAAAAGCTTAAGTGTGACTGAACCGAGAAAAGTTATTTAAACAAACCTGCTGTTTATTTGAAAGGGAACCAGACACACGGCATTCAGCCAGGAGAGACCTACACCTATACATGGAGTGTGTCTGAGGAAGATGTACCAATGGACAGTGACCCCAGATGTCTGACCAGGATGTACCACAGTGCAGTGGACATTCCTCGAGACATTGCGTCTGGTCTTCTGGGTCCTCTTCTCATCTGTAAGAGCCAGTCTCTCACCAAAAAGAATATACAGGTAAGTGTTCTGTTTGTGAAATATTAGGTCACTGAATCAGAGTCAGATGCTCAAATAATTCAAACAAATCCATTCTATATAATGGCTCTATATAAGGCATCATAGGAGCACCTTGTATGGGACGACTGTTCCAACCAGTAGGCAGCAAAGTAAGATACAGATTTTTTTTTTTTACAGATAAGACGATATTTTTTATTTACAGATAAGATGGTATCAGAATGTGGTGATAAATACTATACTTATTTTTTTCATTTACATTTTATCCAAAGCGACTTACATTGCATTTCAAGGTACACATTTTTACATTCTTATCAGGTCTTGCTTTCCCTGGGAATTGAACCCATGACCTCAGCGTTGCAAGCGCCAACGCTCTACTGTTTGAGCTACATTACATTTTTCAAAAATGCAAAATAGGTCTATCTATAAGTTGTATATAATATATATATATAGCGGTTTGTGCATAGAGTTCCACATTGTTACCTTAGTGACAAGTTAACATCAAATGTGAGTAATGGTTTATGGAGTTGCTGCTTTATAGAGTGTTTTGAAGTTATGAGGCTCTATTATGGTTGACATGCTAAGTAAGATGGTCGCAAAGCAGCTCACTAGAAAGCAATTCTTCTCTTTTTCAGCTAAAAGCCGACAAAGAACAGCATGCCATGTTTACAGTTTTTGATGAGAACAAGAGCTGGTACCATGATGAGAACATTAACACATACTGCAGTGACCCCAAAAGAGTTAAAATAGATGATCCAGAGTTTTACATATCAAATGTTATGCACAGTGAGTGATTTTCTGATGTAATCATGTTAGTGTTGTTGATTCATACATGGTATGATATGGTACATAATGTATTTATTGCATCAACTCTTACAGCAATCAATGGTTATGTTTATGAAAGTGGCCAAGAACTGGGATTTTGTCATGGTGAAATTGTGACCTGGCATGTGTCGAATGTTGGCGAACAAGATTACATCCAGACTGCCACTTTTTATGGCCATACATTTGAACTAAAAAACAGAGAAGAGGATGTACTCAGTCTGTTTCCCATGACTGGCGAAACTATTTCTATGAACATGGTTAATATAGGTGAGTATCCAAATTATTTATAATTTTTATTTTATTTTAAGATTTAAATATTGAATATACACATTCTCCACATTCATATATGACACTCTCCACTTTATAGGTATTTGGCTTATAGCATCACTGAACTCTCATGATTCCACTAAAGGCATGAGGGTGAAATTCCACGACGTTGAATGCTTCAGAGATTATGTAATGGAATATGATTATGAGACAGATAAGTCAGATAAATTCACTGTATGGAAACCTGTGTCCATCACTGACATCAAAAAAGAGGCACCAAAACCAGTAAACCCTGGCATGGTTGACGAGGATACTGATAACTATGCAGAATTCTTAGGCTTGAGGACATTAAAAAATTTTGCAGATGACGTTGAGCAAATCGATTTTTCAATGCTAGATGAAGATGATGGTTCATTGCCGACTGTTGAGGCACAAAGTCCGGCCAACTTAGCAGATGAAGTTGAGCAAATTGGCCTTTCGATGCCAGATCATCATGATGATGATTTATTGCCGACTGTTGAAACAAAAAGTCCGACACTAAGTAACGAGTTGGACAAATACAAATCACACAATGTTACTTTAGGAACTTTCAATCAAACTCAGACTCATGGTTTATCAGCTGAGGCGGCTGGTTTGGACAAGATACAATCTTCATATAAAGTCTTGAATAAGAGCACAGAAGAGGCATTGCTAGACATGGTGAGCATTTTTAAATCCAATTCAGAGGACATGTCAAACAATGAAACAGACAGTATTATCTCACATTTTTCGGTTGTAGAAAGAAAGGTTCGCAGTCTACCAACAAAGCCAGTGAATGAAACGGAAATTGTCTCCACAAACGACACTCTGGATATTCAAATGAATGCAAACATAGCAGAAAACGGCAATTCATCATTAGACACAGAAAGTGTCCCTGCTAATACTACTCATGCTCCAATAATTGAAACAAACATTAACAACACAATGAATGAAACACACATTTTCCCCACTAATACAAGTATCACTTCATCTGATGCTCCAAATGGTGAAAGAAACATCACCATGGAGGATGAAAATGCATCTTTAAATTCATCTGCGTTGAAGCCCCTGCTATCAAACCAAACCTTAGTAAACAAAACAGTTATTCAAGAAGAGCTAAACGCTAAAAATAGCACTGACGTAGCAGATGGTGACCGGGATAGTTCGGGTCACGTCTTCATATACAACGTGCCTAGTCCTGACTCTCTGTCCAATATCTCAGAGACACAAGTTGAGGAGAAATTTGTCCTTCTGGACATTGATTATCCCTTAGAAATTTCAACAGATTTAACGACTAGGTTGGAATATGATGTCTCACTATTGGACATTGGTGAACTAACTGAAAACACAACAAGGATTCTGGAACTCAACAGCACAAAAGGGAATAACACCAGTGAGATGTTTTTGCAGATAAATTCGGAAACTGATAGCATTTTTAATCTCAATTTGTCTTCGCCTTTGAGAAACAGCACCTCACAGAGCAATGAGTCTGAATCTTCAAATGAAACCTTGCCTGACTTCAGCCTCCACCTTGAACCTGAAATAACAGAGAACATAACATCATCCACTAATGATTCAATGCAACCTCACAGTGAAATTTCAAGGAATGCATCACAGTTCTTCCCTTTAGACAGTAAAGAGAATACATCCTTTTCTCTTGGCCCTTTCAATGTTTCACCGAAGAAAAACGGCTCAGAAAGCGAAGGTGAAGAGGAAGTGGTCATCTATCTGAAGAACAATCACAGCGAGGCCATACTCACATCTCATATCGACTCAAGAGAAGAGCACTGGGGTTATGAAGGCAAACACGAACTTGTTCCTATGGAGATCCCAGATCACATGAAAAAATACATGACAGACACAGCAAATTCAAGTAAGCCAAAGAGTGAAAAGAAAAAAAAAGTAGTTCACCAAAGGATAAAGCCGAGAAAAGGACATGGCATGAAGACAAAGAAAAGGAAAGAGTATAAGCCTCAGCCACGTTCTGCTTTTTCTCCAAGGGGTCTTTCTCCAAGAGGTTTTGGACCTTCTGTGTTGAGCCCAAGGGGAACCAAGCCTTTCTCGAGTGAGGACGACTTGATGGGGAAGGCCATCGTCATAGGAGTGCCAAGACGGGATTTCAATGATTATGATATATATGTTCCAAAACAAGGGCAGGAAACAGATTTTGATGGTATGTTTGATCCCCCAGAAGAATATGAATATGTAGAGTACAAAGACCCTTATAGCAAAACGGCAGATGTTCAAAACCCAGTTCTTGATACAACATCCCAGCATTTCTTAAAAATGGCTGGAGACAAGAATACCAGGACTTATTTCATCTCAGTTGAAGAGGAAGAATGGGATTATGCTGGTTATGGGCAGAGGTACTGTCGGCATCATGCATTTCAAATAATAATACATTTTTTCATTTCTAGAAATAGTGTAAGAGTGTAATTAATTTGTGAAATTACTTTGTTTTATGTTTCCAAAGGAGGCATGATAAAACATCTCAAAACGAGAGGCCCACAGCTTTCAAAAAAGTGGTGTTCAGAAAGTACCTGGACATGGCCTTTAGTATCCAAGACATCCGAGGGGAAATGGATGAACACTTGGGAATTCTGGGTCCGGTTATTAAAGCTGAAGTTGATCAGACTGTTCTGGTACACCATTAAATATATGGACATGCTTGTGCAGAAATGAGAATTAGAAGCAAATCGAAATAAACATTAATAATTACATTCCTGTTTTCTGTGCTAGGTATTTTTCAGGAACCGTGCCAGCCGTGCTTACTCTTTGCATGCAAAAGGAGTAAAATACTTAAAACAAATGGAAGGCCTGAGTTATGATGACCAATCACCATACTGGTTCAAACAGGACGATGCAGTTCAACCCAACAGCACCTTTACCTACATGTGGACTATAAATTCCAAATCTGGACCTCAAAATAATGAATCTGACTGTCGAACATGGGCCTACTACTCTGCAGTGAATCCTGTAAGCATGAATGTTCCTTCATATTCCTTCAAGGAGCAAGCACTTTACCCAAGATTGCTCCAGGGAGCTATCCATTTAATGAATGTACTGTAAGTTAATTTGGATAAAAACGAGTGCAAAATGACTATTATTCATTTTCACTTAAACTGAATTACTTTCGTGCATAGGAGAGAGATATGAACTCTGGGCTGATCGGGCCACTTCTGGTGTGTAGGAAGGGTACACTGGCTAACAAGCCTGTGGACAGAAGAGAGTTTGTCCTGCTCTTTATGACGTTTGATGAGAATAAGAGCTGGTACTACGAGGAGAATAGGGAGAGGATTGAAAGGAAAAACAGAAGAGCAATCATGGATCCAAACTTTCATGATAATTTAAAGTTTGACGGTAAGAAAGTTATTTTCAGCTATTTGTTGTGCAAGTATTGAGATAAAAAAAATAGTTTTACATAAAATTACTTAATATTTATACTATCTTATTTGTACATTTTATTTCATCAGCTATCAATGGAATTATCTACAGTCTCAAAGGACTTAGAATGTACACAAATCAGCTAGTGAAGTGGCATCTGATCAACATGGGCTCTCCCAAAGACCTCCACAGTGTCCATTTCCATGGTCAAACATTCATAAATAAGGAATTAAAGGACCACCGTCAGGGTGTTTACCCACTTTTACCAGGTTTGTAGTGGTGTTAGAAGATAGCTACTTACCTAGATGACCTAAAAAAGCCATTCACACTCAGCCCCCATAATTAAGGTGGATTTGCCACATTGGAAATGCTGCCTTCAAAGCCTGGTCTCTGGCAGCTGGAGTCTGAAGTTGGACTTTCACAGCAGAGAGGAATGCAGACCCTATTCCTTGTGTTAGATAACGGTATGACATAGACATATGGTAATTTATCATGCTGATTTTATTACACGAAAACAACAGATTTTGTCAGATCTTAAAATCTTACCTGGTCTGTTTTGCAGTCTGTGATCACCCTCTTGGTCTCATGTCTGGAACTGTGCAAGATGAACACATAACAGCATCAGACTATAAAGGTAGGATCTGAAAGCATAGCTTTTTATGTACTATAGTCATGGTTGGTCATACTATTAACACATTTAACTCTGTGTTTAAGAACCATGGTATCCTAATTTGGCCAGACTACATAATACAGGGAAATACAATGCATGGAGTACAACAAAGGCAGGACAGCATATTCAGGTAACCAATCATAATGGTGTGTAGACAATTAGCCCATAAATAAAGAATGCTAATGACCAGTAACTTAAGGTGGCTGTATCCTGCTTTCCAGGTGGACTTTCAGAGGCCAGTAGCGGTTAGTAAAGTTGTCACACAGGGAGCCAAGCATTACTTTGCACATTATTTTGTGCGGAACTACACCATTTCCTACAGTACAGACAAAAAGAAGTGGATCTTCTACAAGGGAGACAGTGATACTGTCAGAAAGGCAAGTGACTATTTCTGTGTGGTTGGCAAGGGACGGTCCTGGAGCTATGCTCCTGCAGAGTTTTGCTTCAACCCTGATAAATCTCACCTGCCTCAGCTTTCTAGTAATCCTGAAGACATTGATTAACAGTGTTAGGGGTAACGCAAGTAATCAGATTACTTTTTTCAAGTAACTAGTAAAGTAACACATTACTTTTAAATTTACAACAAAATATCTCAGTAACTTCTTTTGTTGAGTTTTCCCATTTATTGATCGACACTTTGTAAACATGATGGTTATTGACTGTAGTTCTAGACTAAGTGTGAGCATACATTTACTCATCTCACTTGCACAAAAGCAGATTCAGTCTTCCTCCTCAAAATGAATAAAACAGTTCAATCCAAACTTAAAATATTACACCAACCTCATTAATTATGTTAAATCAAACAAATATACTTTATGTATTTAAGCTCACTTTATTGCTACTGACCTTCGATGATCCAGTTCAACCATACTAAGTATAAGGGGTTTGTTATTAAAAAACAAACAAGCAAGTCCACCTCAGGTGAGGAAAAAGTCATGTAAATCAATTAGTTACTTTTTTAGGGAGTACAGCAATATTGTAACGCATTACATTTGAAATTAACTGTTCAGTGTTGTTTAGCTTGTTCAGGTGTGTTTGATTATGGTTGGAGCATCCCAGCACTAGGGGGCCTAAGCAAACTTCAAAAAAAATTTAAATGAGATAAAACAAGCTAAGACATCTAAAATATATTTATTATTTTAATTAACCTCTTCAGCAGCAGTTTGCTTTCTTTGAGGAACCAGGGTTCCCACGGTCTTAGAAAACCTGGATAGCTTATATAATGAAAAGTCAAAAACATTCAGTTACAAAAATCTGGAATGCTGCAATTGTATAGTTTATATGAAATGATTGTAGTTTATTTTACAGAAACTAGAAGTGGCCATTGATTAAAATAGTCTGAAAACAAAACTATGGCTAGGGGGACCTTTGAATTTTGTTGCAGACATTAGGGGGCCTTGGAGTCACTTGGAACCACTGCAATAGACGGATGGCTTTGGCCTTGAAGCTGCTTCTCACTGTTTTTTTAGCACCACATTTTTAAGATGCTGTGTCAAGTTAATCATTTAAATGCATCTCAATACCCATAGGGCCCATAGGATGTGAGCAATAAACTTTGTTTTTCAATGCCGACAGACTATTGAAGGGAACAGTGATGCTTCCAATACGAAGGAGAATATATTTTTCCCACCTCTGATTGGTCGATATGTGAGGCTGCATCCTTCACATTCTTACAACGACCCAACTGTCCGTTTGGAGTACTTTGGTTGTGAGCTTGATGGTATGGACTAAATCAAACAGATTTTGTTTCCCTATATGGCTCAGATATACTATACCAAACCTCCTCATTGTGTTGGCAGGTTGTTCTCTGCCATTGGGAATGGAAAATGGCCTCATTGAAGATACTCAAATCACTGCCAGTTCTGTGGCCTCCAGTTGGTACTCTGGACAGTGGCATCCTTGGTATGCACGCTTAAATAAGCAAGGCATCGTCAATGCATGGCAAGCCAAGGTAGCTAAGACATACCTCATAAATTAAACCTTTAATGGCACTGTTACACTGCAAACAAACCTCAAGCCTCACTAAACTGCCTGCAATTTACAGAACAATGACATTCAGCCATGGATCCAAGTGGAACTCAAGGATATAACGAAAATAACTGGGATTATAACACAGGGGGCCAAAACGTTACGCAGTGAGATGTTTGTGACAGCATATACTCTGGAGTACAGTGAAGATGGAAGAAGATGGACAAAGTACACAGATGATGAGGATTATGAACAAAAGGTAAGCAACCTCACTTTTTGGGATTACATTTGTGGAAAAAAACAACAGTGTTTTATGTCTTCAGAATGACAGAGTGACTTCTTTTATTTCCAGACATTTCAAGGCAACACAGATAACAATGGCCAAGTAAAGAACTACATCTACCCACCAATATATTCCAGATTCATCCGAATTATTCCAAAACGATGGCAGAAATGCATTACTATGAGGATTGAGCTGCTTGGTTGTGATTTTAAATAAACACATGCACTATCTTTCACTAATATGACAACACGTGTTATATATATATATATATATATATATATATATATATATATATATATATATATATATGTGTGTGTGTGTGTGTGTGTGTGTGTGTGTGTGTGTGTGTGTGTGTGTGTGTGTGTGTGTGTGTGTGTGTGTGTGTGTGTGTGTATGTGTGTGTGTGTGTGTGTGTGTGTATGTATGTTGTGTGTTAGTATTAATTGTATTATGCTAAAACTCTGAATAAATTAATGGATCATTTCCCAAAAAGTGAGGTGGATGAAGAGCTTTATTGCCAAATATATGTTTACACACATAATGAATTTGTCTTGGTGACAGGAGCTTTCAGTGCAGAAGGAAAGTAAAGACATAGTGCAGACAAAATAAATATAAAACAATCATTATGATCACAGCATGCATACGCCACCTAGTGTTGCATAAATGTCTGCTCGCTCTTTCTCTCACACAAACACACACACGCACGCACGCACGCACACACACGTGTTTGCAACACAATGCCTATAGGTGGTCTTGGCCAAAAGAATCAGGTTTAACCACTGTATAAAAACACTGAAATGTTAAAGAGTTTTTCCTTTCTCATATCAGCCACAATATTTGAATCTATGTTATGAAACTTAATTCATTTTCAGATTTCTCATTCAGACTAAGCAAATAAAACATTTTGTTTAAATTTGTATTCATAGGCTACATTTAGCCTATTCACAGAATGTCAGCATCCGAGCAGTACTTCTTAACTAGGGGCCACAAGATGATTTAAAGTTATTTAATTCCTGTAATTTCACCCTTTAATTGTATTTACTTTTTATTTATTTGATGTGCTATGCATTTTAATAGGCAGGCCTATGCATTGGCAATATTGTAAATGTTAATAAGCATGGCAATACAGTTTTATTGATGTCAAATATAGATAGGAAAATGCCCTCCCCACTCTCCAAGAACTGTACTCATCCAGAGTGAGTAGATATGGGATGGCAAAATCATCCTGGAGTCTGGACCCCTCACACCCAGGCCACTTCCTCTTAGAACTTTTGCTGTCTGGTCAGCGCTCCAGAGTACTGAACACCAGAACAGCCAGGCATAGGAACAGTTTCTTCCCTAAGGCAATCCATCTCATTAACAGTTAATGCTCCCGATTGGCAATAAACCTGCAATACACAACACTATTTATACATTTGTTTATTTAACACACCATACTTATTTACATTTCCTTGCATTTGTATAATATACCATACCTGTACATATAACGTCTATTGTCTATTTTTGTATATTGTGTTTTTCCTGTTTACTTATTCTATTTTTATTCTTTTTATTATCTCTGTCCTGTCACTGTCATTCTATTTGTGCTGTGGAAGCTTCTGTCACCAAAACAAATTCCTTATGTTTAAACATACCTGGCAATAAAGCTCTTTCTGATAGATAGATAGATAGATAGATAGATAGATAGATAGATAGATAGATAGATAGATAGATAGATAGATAGATAGATAGATAGATAGATAGATAGATAGATAGATAGATAGATAGATAGATAGATAGCAATAAAGCTCTTTCAGATAGATAGATAGATAGATAGATAGATAGATAGATAGATAGATAGATAGATAGATAGATAGATAGATAGATAGATAGATAGATAGATAGATAGATAGATAGATAGATAGATAGATAGATAATAGGCAATAAAGCTCTTTCTGATAGATAGATAGATAGATAGATAGATAGATAGATAGATAGATAGATAGATAGATAGATAGATAGATAGATAGATAGATAGATAGATAGATAGATAGATAGATAGATAATAGGCAATAAAGCTCTTTCTGATAGATAGATAGATAGATAGATAGATAGATAGATAGATAGATAGATAGATAGATAGATAGATAGATAGATAATAGGCAATAAAGCTCTTTCTGATAGATAGATAGATAGATAGATAGATAGATAGATAGATAGATAGATAGATAGATAGATAGATAGATAGATAGATAGATAGATAGATAGATAGATAGGCAATAAAACTTTCTGATAGATAGATAGATAGATAGATAGATAGATAGATAGATAGATAGATAGATAGATAGATAGATAGATAGATAGATAGATAATAGGCAATAAAACTTTCTGATAGATAGATAGATAGATAGATAGATAGATAGATAGATAGATAGATAGATAGATAGATAGATAGATAGATAGATAGATAGATAGATAGATAGATAGATAGATAGATAGATAGATAGATAGATTAACTTAATAACTTTACTTGAGATACTACATCTATACAGGAGAATATATCCTGAGTTTAATTGAGTGTTAAATTGTATATTATTATACTAGGCTATGTTGTTGTTGCTAAGATTTAACATGTTTAGATATTTTTAGTGGAAAACAGACATAAATACCGACTGAACAAAATAATTTGCAGTGTATATAGATATTATACCCCATGAGAAGACAGTAGAGCACATTGTGTGGTCGGTGAGAGTGAGACCCTCTGGACAGTCTGCCGGAGAGACGGAGGGAACTTTTCAAGACGAGGGTTTTCGACGCCATTGTGACGTCAGCAGCGCCTCTTTATTCACCGGCGACCGCAACAGCCGCAACAAATGAACATCCCCTAATCGTTTGATACTTTGTAATTGCGTTGAAACTTCGAGCATGCGTCTCCGAAAAGCTTTTTTGTTCCGCGTGAGCGTGAGAAAACCCAGCATCTTGCAGGAGGGGATAAAGTTTTGGGATTAAAGTTAGTAGTCGCCGCTCACTAACAAAGCCAGCCGGAGCAAGTTACCAACCAGCACTGCACTATAGCGGGATATCGCCTGGCCCGGGGAGCTGGTACGTTATTCATACATCTATCATTTAATAATTGGGATAAACTGTGCGTTTTGAATCTAAACAATCAGGAGCACATTTTTTGAGCAAATGCAAAATATCGCTGTTGTTGGAAATTTGAGAAAGAAATCTGCTTGCTGTTCACTCTCTCGGCTAGCTGATCACATTGCGGTGCTGTGGTTGTTCATTGAATGGGCATCATGGTGAACGATTTATTGAAGAGGCATGACAGATCCACATGCAGTGGCCCCAAACGCATTAGGAAACTTAGGCTTAGTCACACATAAACTGTAAACAACTTAAACATATACCTCAAGGCTACTACTACTACATATATGTTATGGTTTGATATTTTGTTATCTAATGCAGTGATTATTATGATTATTATTAAATAAAATATAATTTTATTTTGTTGTCATTGTTTTTTATAAAAGAATTTCTGATTATCTTAATCTCAGTATTGTAAACGTATTGTTATCATTAGTCAGCCGCCTACAGTAAGCCTGCTAACCTTATGTAAAGCTTGCATATTTTGTGTAGCCTACGTATAATACACAAATTATGCGAAATAGTTGAATAAATGTGATGTTCTCTGAATTCTTCTCAGCTCAGTTATATGATTTCTCATTATCTTAAATCAAATTTTTTTATTGTTATTTTTTGTCAGCCATCTGCTGGAAGCCTGCTGATGTAAATTATTGTGTGCATATAGTTAAATGTGACTTATATTTTATTCACATGCTGTGATTCTGGTAGGAGTCTTATTTATACTTAAAATCTGAGATCAAATGGTCTCTGAATTCTTCACAGCACAGCTCAGTTCTTAACAAAAAGCACATTGTGAGAGTGTGCGTAATCCACTTTTGTACAATGTTTTGCATTGTACAACTTTACTCAGTACACCCTTGAATTAACTCACCACACCAGATTATTTCTCAAGTTCCAGACAGCTTTAACCAGGCTGCTTTTTCTCTCATATGTTGTAGTTTGTCAACATGTCTGTCCAGTCCTGGGTAGCCAGCAACCTCCCATAATGAACAGCTCTAAGAATGGGACAGCGGTGGCCAACTCCAGTAATGGCCTGGACGACGGTGGGCTCGTGGTCTTGGAGTCTGTCTCTATCATCATCATAGCCATATTGGCATGTCTGGGGAATCTGGTCATTGTGGTGACGCTATATAAGAAGCCCTACTTGCTGACACCCAGTAACAAGTTTGTCTTCAGCCTGACTTTGTCCAATTTGCTGCTGTCTGTACTAACGCTGCCCTTCGTTGCGGCCAGCTCTGTGCGTCGGGATTGGATGTTTGGGGTGGTGTGGTGCAACTTCACAGCACTCCTCCATCTTCTCGTCAGCTCGTCTAGCATGCTTACATTGGGAGCCATCGCCATTGACAGGTCAGTCGTTGTGTTATTATATCCTGTAGTTTGAGGAATCCTTGGGTATAAGGGCCAATAAAAGTGTTCATGACAAAGAAAAGGAACAAACTTTGGTTACATATGGTTTCAAGGAAAATGTAATGACTCTAAAAAAGGCCTTGTGGTGTAACCATCATGTAAAAACATATTTCCCTTACACCGTATACTTGTGAGTGTACAGAATTTTACATAATCTGTTAGGCTAAACATTATTATATACACTTTTTTTTTTTAAATGTGAAAATATTTCTCAGCATAAAAGTATTTTTATTTTTTACAAACATCATGATTAATACATAAATATAATTCATTTTAAAAGTAACTCCACATGGCATTTTACAGCTTGAACCATGTCATAAAAATGTCAAATTATTTTATATTTTAAAAGATTAATTGACCTTGACACAAGGTCATAAGGGTTTGCAGGGGTCCTCTCTATGATATAATTTCCTGTTTTATGTTTGTTTCAGCATGGTGGTCTTAGTTAGATTTGGTATTAAATATTAATGAGCACTTTTGTTTTTCATTTCTTCCAAAGAAATAATAATAATATATTTTGCCGAACTACTTATTAATATTTTTGACGTTATACGGCAGAAATCAAACACAGAATTTCATTACAGAAGTTAAAAACATGCTCATTCAAGTCATTGTATTTATAAATTGCATTTTTAATGTATTTTTTAATAAATAAATTGTAAAGATTGAAACAAAAAAATAATGTAATGCTATTGACCCATAAGTAAATACATATGAATGTTCAATCACATGTATTATTATAAAAGCTCTAATTCAAGTTAATTCAAGAACAGTTCTTGGCGAAACATGCTTTTTGACTGCTGTACTCAATAATCATAATGTAATTCTTTAATTCTGCAGTTCACTATGACACTGAAGTCTAGTCTTGCTTGAACAGTTCCTCTGTTTTTAAGAACAAGATGCACATTGAAAAATATCAGACCTATTCAACTCTATCAATACAAAAAACCCTCGTGCCCATCTGAGAAACATAAAGACCATACTTATTCTGGCAGTTTGAGAGTCTTAGAGAAAGACCCCCTTGTCGTTTAAATGGCTAGTCATGTGTATCTCATGAGGAACTAATTGAAGTGTATCTGTTTTATTTCAATGTCTAGGTACTATGCTGTATTATATCCCATGATCTACCCCATGAAAATCACGGGAAACCGAGCTGTGCTCGTTATTGTTTACGTGTGGCTCCACTCCCTGGTCGGATGCCTTCCACCGCTTTTCGGTTGGTCCGCTTTCGAGTTTGACCGCTTCAAGTGGACCTGCACGGTGGCTTGGCACAAGGAGATCAGCTATACCGCCTTCTGGGTTACGTGGTGCTGCCTTCTTCCACTGGTGGCCATGCTGGTCTGCTATGGCGTCATCTTCCGCGTGGCCCGCATCAAAGCTCGCAAGGTTTACTGCGGTAGCGTGGTGGTGGCTCAGGAGGAGTCCAGCTCTCAGAAGAACGGCCGCAAGAACTCCAATACGTCAACGTCTTCTAATGGTAGCCGCAAGAGCCTGATCTACTCTGGGAGCCAATGCAAGGCGTTCGTCACCATTCTGGTGGTGCTTGGGACGTTTCTGACAACTTGGGGTCCATATGTGGTAGTTATCAGCACCGAAGCACTGTGGGGTAAATACAGTGTTTCTCCACAGATGGAGACGCTAGTGTCCTGGCTGTCCTTTACCAGTGCCGTCTGCCTTCCACTTATTTATGGGCTGTGGAACAAGACGGTGCGCAAGGAGCTGTTGGGCATGTGCTACGGCGACCGGTACTACAGAGAATCTTTTGTTATTCGGCACCGTACCTCTCGTCTCTTTAGCATCTCTAACCGGATAACGGGTGAGCCTGCTACTGTTATCTTTATTTCCTAGGGTTCTTCATAACCTAATGTTTGGGTGAGATGTCTGAGAGTCTTTGTTGTTTAACAGATCTGGGGATGTCTCCTCACCTGACGGCCATGTTTGTGGGTGGTGGGCAGCTCGTGGGCCGTGGCAGCAGCACGGGAGACACTGGCTTCAGCTACACACAAGACTCAGGTAGACCTTCTACTGCTGATCACACATGGGACAAAAAGCTTTTAAAGGAATAGTTCATCCTGAAATTAAAGTTCTGTCATAATTAACGCACCCTCATGGTCCAAACCTGTATGACTGACTTTCTTCTGTGGAACAAAAAAGAACGTATTAAGCTAATTGTTCTGGGTGCTTTTTTCTCATAGAATAAAAGTAAATGGAGGCAATTTCTTTTAGTTTCAAAAAAGCATGTGAGCATCGTAAAAAATAGTACATGCTACTCATGCTGTGTTTCAAGTCATCTGAAGCCATACAAGATACATTTTCTGTAAGGAAAAGGCCAAAATTCATGTTGCTATTCACTGAAAATCTTCTCTTTTGCTGTAGCTCTTGAATCTCATTCACACTTCTTCATAAACTGACATATTACATTCAGCCACATGGTATGCAACAAATACAGTTAGACCACTTTTGAATATATATGGAAACCGAATCAGATTTGAGAGCTACAACAAACTAGAAGGTTTTCAGTGTATACAAATTCCAGTCTGTTAGTCACACAAAATCAAATGGCTTTAGATGACTTGGATAACTGATGAATGGTAGACTACTTTTATGATACTTTAACGATTTTTTTTTGTCATTTTTGGAACTCCATCCGTCACCTTTGAATTCCATTGAGCCGCGCAAACTTTATGCATAATATCTCATTTTTCCTTTTCCATGAAAGATTTTAAAATGGATGAGTATATTGAAAAAACTGTTAATTTTTGAGGAAACTGTCTTTAAAGAAGTTTGTGAAGATTATGATAGGTTAAATACCTTTTTGGTTTTGTGATGATATCCTTTTTTTGTATGGATCCACAATATACAGTAGTCAACATTTGAAGTGGATCAAAGCTTTTCATCAAAGTTATACATGAATTTTGAACAATACCAGCTCTTGATCCACTTTTTTGGTGACTTGATGAAACTTTTTTGATCCACTTCAAATGTTGACAACTATAGTTGTAGTTGTGCATTGTCCGATATTTAGAGATTTGTTTTTGTTTATTTTGTCCGAATCAGCCAATATTGTATAATCATTTATGCATGCTATTTTTACATCTAGATTACCTTTGTCTTCATCTAATGTAGTGGTTCTCAACAGGGGGGGGGGGTTCAGAGAACAACGGGGGGCGTTGGAAGCAAGATTTTTGTTCAGGTGTTCATGGGGGGTGTTCACGAGTTTACACCAAAGATGCAGGCAAGACCAGATTAAACATGTAATTACTTGCAAAATAATTGCCTACAACATTCTAAAATCTGCCAGTTTAATGCGACATGTAAGCTATGTATCGTTTCTTTTGCAACGACTCTATTATTTTTCCAGTCAGAGACCAGTGCTCAAGCACTGACTAGAATCCAGCGCTGACAAGAATTAGCATTCACATGCTTAAAAATGTGTTTCACGCTGACAACAATCCGGTGGTGGCTAGAATCCAGTGCTGACTAGAATCACGCAGCGGAGGAAGCCATTAAAAAAGTATTGACTTAAGAACCACTTATATATTTTCGAATATTTTCCCATTCACTCCAGTGATGAATTTTAAAATTAATTAAACTAAATTCTATTTATATGGTAAAACTTTAAAAAATTTTGCCATTAAGTAATGCCATTGCCTAATGCCAAAAATGTTTTCTTTTCACCAAGTAATTTACTGGTCAGGCATTATTATTAACTCGCAAGACTGTAAGGAGAAAATGACAATTTGATGGATAATTTAAATATATTCTGTAATCACATTTTTGTAATGTATTAATTCCGCCGTCACATTCACTGTCACTGAGCACGAAATGCTGCTTGGATAGTTTCAAGATAGTTAAAAATAATTATTAATACAATAAGTTAATTGTTCATATGTGTTCATTCTTGTTAGATTGTTTTACTGATTATGAACACAAATTAATCATGACAAACCAAATTAATTGTAATTGTATTAATTATACCATTGATGAAAACAAGCTGATACCAAGGTATTTTAGGCCTAAAATTCGAACATAATTTTTCATGAAAAATCATGATTGTATTTATTTTTTTTTTTTTCGAAAGTAAGGTTAATGTAAGCTGCTTCTTGCAATACTCTCCTAAATGCGTAACAAAACCTAAGTGCAAACATTACCGCTTTAATGACGTATAGCCTACGGTCGTTTTTACTTTCCAATGACAGCCCGTCTAATATCTACTTTGAGTGGCATGGGAGAGAGTCGGAAGTTCATTTGTTGCCCCTACGAGTTTGTAATGGCATATTTTAAGATTTTCAAATGGATAAAAAAAAACTGCCTAAATGTTGGCTTTGTTAAACTATGTTTTAAACAAGCAAATAAACAGTCTCATATGTCTATTTATTTAATATAGACCTACTATTTATTAATTTATTGTTCTATTTTATTTAACATTTTTACATTTAACATGAATAATCAAACCTGGATTATTGAGTACCTGGAATATTGATAGGGGGCGCTGGCCCAAAAAAGGTTGAGAACCACTGATCTAATGCTTATGTTAGTCTTTAAAAACACCGTTAAATGTAATCCTTAACAAATATAAAAGTAAATGTTTTGTCACATATATTATTGTGATGCCTAAATTCACTTTTCAAAATTCTAATTCAAAATTTTAGATTTTTAAAAAATTGAAATGTATTTTTAAAACAATGGAATCAAATATTAATTTCACCATTTATCGGTATCAGCCAGAATTTTGATATCGCGGCATCCTTACCTCTTTGAGTATTAGAAAACCAAACAGCAGCAACCCCCACAGCTCTGAGCAGTCAGCAGAGGTGGTTTGTTGGCCTGCAGACTACTGTTATCAGGGTATGCCATTTGAGGAAACACAGAGCCCATGAGTATCGCATAACAGACAGACGGCGATGCTCAGCGGCTCTCCCACAGTGTCCAGACTGGTGTAGGTGGGTGGTGGTGAGCAGTGTTAAAACTGATATTTGATTGAAAGATGCCTGCTGTGATTTACCCACTAGCTACAGACGTCATGCTGTTGGACAGCTACACCTCAGAGCCCTCCCACTCAGCCCTCTGTGTTGCCAATAAGAGAAGAAGTTCTGTCACATTCGAGGACCAAGTGGATCAGATTCCTAAAGGTATCTATCATGGTGTTATTTTACATCTGACTAATGCAAAAATGTATTTTTAGTTGTCATCAGTACAAAACCAGGCAAGTAGATCCTTGTGAACAGTTGTAGTTTACAAAATTTTGATTGGCACCAATACAGTTGGGTTTATTCTGAATGGGGTTTTAATGTTTCTGAAAGTGTCTTATGCTCACCAAGGCTGAACTGCTTAAAATAACTGTTTTCTATTTTAAAATGTAAATTATTCCTGTGATGCCAAATTTGAATTTTCAGCATCATTGCTCCAGTGTCACATGATTCTTCAGAAATCTTTCTAATATGCTGATTTGGTGCTCAAGAAACTTTTTTTTTTTTTTATCATTATCAATAATAAAAATGGTTGTTTTATAAATTTTGTGGAAAGTGATACATTTCTTCAGGATTCTTTAATGAATAGAAAGTTCAAAAGAACAGCATTTATTTTAAATATAATATGTTTACATATTTTTTATTTTTATACACTGACAATGTAAAAGTATTTTCTGAGTTTTGATCAATTTAATGCATCCTTGGTGAATAAAAGTAATAATTTATTTTTGTAATATTATTGACCCACGCTTTTGAACAGCATTGTATATATAAGTGTACATACACATCGTTTAGAAAGTATAGTCATAGGACTTTATACGCGTTTACTTGAGACTAATGCAGTAAAGCACTTTGCAAAGTTATATCCAGTCTGTGGACTGTTATGTCCATGTTAATCCATTAAAATGGGTTGTTTTCACCTGATACATTTATGGAAATGTAGACTTGCAAAATAATGTTTGTGCATACTTGGTTTAACTGTTTAGAACTAGTCCCAGCTCAAAAGTTTGAATTAAACATCTTTCATCTAAAAAATGTATGCAGAAGAAACTTCAATTGTAAACCTCCATTTTAAAGACACTAGTATAAATGTCGTTTTCACAAACTGACAGAAAACACTAATTAATTAACAAAGCAGCATCTGAAAGTGTCAGACAGAGGTGTAAAAAGTACTCAAAAATGTTACTCAAGTGAAAGTACAAGTACTGAGGGAAAATTTTACTCAATTAAAAGTGAAAGTATCTGGCCAGAATCGTACTTGAGTAAAAGTAAAAAAGTACCACACTAAAATTGTACTTGAGTATTAAAGAAGTAAAAGTAAAAGCAAGAATTCTTGTTCTTAAAAAAAACTAGAGATTCTTGTTTAAGCTTTTAATCTCTAAAAACATGAATTGAATGAACCACATACAAGGTTTCATACTGCTTTAGAACTGTTTGTATTTAATTGTATTTAATTATCAAACTATAATACTACTATCTAATGCCAGTATGCAACATGCTTTAAACAATCCACTAAACATACTTTTACCACTAAAAGAAAATAATTTGCTACGGTACGGCCACGGGTTCGCAGCTGAATCACATTCTTCCTCCATTTTCTTTCACTGATAGACTGTTATAATTTATCTAATTTCCAGTTCAAGGTTCTGTGCATTGAGAGCCTAAGCCCCTCCCCTCCGCTTCAGGCTCATGGGACCTTATTTAGAAAAAAACATGTATGGTAGTCAATGGCGAGAGACAACTTATCTTTTTATTCCGTCTGAACTGTGCCCTGAATTACACATATGAAGTTTGTCAATTTAAAAGATAATTATGAAAGTCAAGAAAGTCGCATAAATTGTCATAAAACAGAAGAGTAACATTTAGTTTTATGTGAAAATCGTTCAATGAACTACATCTCTCGTCTCGCACTATGTACGTCACCATCCGTTGCTCGTATGTGTGCAGTCTGGTACAAAACACCTTCAGGCTTGACGGCGTAATGTTACGATTATAACATATAAGACTATCGAAAAAATGACAGACGTTAGCTTCAGTAAAGTTAGCTTCATTCATTGAGAGAAAAGGTATGACGTCACATGTGCGCCTTTTGGGTTTGTAGTCTTTGTAATTACGTATTTTCACAGTCTTATACCTCAGCAGTTTTACATCAAACTGCGACTTTCTTGACTTTAAAATGCATATTTTAAAATGACAAACATCAAATGTGTAATTTAGAGCACAATTCAAACGAGATCAAAATACTTGTTGTCTCTCGCCATTGACTACCATACAATATTTTTCTGAAATAAGGTCCCATAGTGGTCACCCAGAAGGGGAGGGACTTACGCTCTCTATAGATGCATGAAGTCACTCCCAAAGGACCAATGAACATGTCTGACCAATTTCATGGAATGTGAAAATGAATCTCATTGGCAGAATAAATTACATTTAAATTAAACTGGGCACGAGCGCAATTCAATTGGTTTGCTAATAGCAAGGGAAAATAGAATGAAGTGATCTCTAAAAAAGAAATACTTTTTGACTATAAATAAAATTGTAAGGAGTAAAAAGTACTTTTTTTTCTTAAAAAATGTAATTAAGTAAAAGTAAAAGTATTGATTTTTAATTGTACTCAAGTAAAGTAAAAATCCCCAAAAATAATACTTAAGTACAGTAATCAAGTAAAAGTACTCAAGTATTTTACACCTCTGGTGTCAGATATTTAAATTTTCTTCCATTTCTTTTTCTCAAGGTGACCCCTCAATAGAACAAGTGACAGCAGACGTCCATAACTCTTTGGACAGCTTTGCGTCCTCTCTGGCTAAAGCTATAGAGAATGATGCCAAGCTACAACTCTTTGGGGAATGGACTCAAATTCCCACAAGTCTGTTTACAGTACGAAACACACAGAGAGCTCCCCGTTACCTGGATGGACAGAGACTCAGGATGGAAAGCATCGATGAAGGAATAGTTAAAGATGATGATGATGAGGAGGAGGAGGAGCATGAGGAAAAAATAGGTGACAGTTCCATGTAGTTCTTTCACTCAGTGAACCACTTAAACAACCAGAATCTTGTGTAATCTTTAGCTTTTAAAGGTACAGAACATTCAACAAACACATTGGCAAATGTTTACAAATATACAGTGGTTTATGTGTAATTTACATACTAGGTAACGAACTTATACTTGATTATTTTAGAAGCAATGCTGCTACTTGGCTTGGTGAGACCAAAGACCTACAATGATGGCTGTACCTGTGAGGTATCAGGTATTAGAAGCCCTACTGTCACTCACCAGAACAAGTTATGTTTTTATAACATACAAGATATTGTAAAATCATGTTCAGCCCTCATATATTGTCAGGTATTTTGCCTCTTTTGGGTACTGTATGTATTATGTTTACTCTTTTCTTACAAGGAAACTGTAACCACTCTGTTTTATATGTACTGACTGTTTGTAAGAATGAATATCTTAGAGAAAGTCTTCTCTCAGCTTTTCAAGTTCATTATTAATATATTCAATTATTTTTTTAGTGCCACAAGGTTTAAAGAAAATATACCAAATCTCTTGGGGGTTATATTGATGTGGACAAAGAAAAAGAACCTATTTTCAGGCCCTTACAGTGAAAGGGCCTGTATTTTTCCAGGCATTGAATTGGCATTGGAGAATCATGTAAAGGACAGGAAGATACTGGGCATAATGTAAGGTAGAATGTCTCTTAAAATGCATAATATTATTTTATCCATAGTTTCCGGTGGAAAATCTGATTAAAATGCTTTGGCTGAATGTAATGGTGTGAGAAAGCAAGAACAATATAGTTGCTGTGTCTTCGGTGTCATTAGTCAATGGTACAATTGCACTTGAAGATTTTACGTTTGATCAGTGACTGATCACATTTGTGTTTTCACTCCTACCTTTTTCGGTTAGTATACTCTGAAAATGTGTTCGGAAATAAGGATAAATCATTCCTGTGGAATCTTCTTTTTTTGCATTGTGCCAGTCATTTACAGTTGTGGTCAGAATTATTTGCACCCCTGGTAAATATGATCAAAGATGGCTGTAAAAATACATTTGTTTATTGTTTATCCTTTTGATGTTTCGTTCAATTTTTTTGTGTGACAAAATCTAACCTTTCATTGAAGTAAATTAATTAAAAGTGGGGGGTAAATAACATTATGAAATAAATGCTTTTCTCCAGAACACGTTGGCAATAATTAGTCACCCTTTTATTGAATGCTTTTTGCAACCTCCTTTTGCCAAGATAACAGCTCTGAGTTTTCTCCTACAATGCCTGATGAGTTTACAGAATCCTTAAGATTCCCAGATCCATGTTGGTGCTTTTCTTCAGTTCACCCCACTCATTTTCTATAGGGTTCAGGTCAGGGGACTGGAATGGCCATGGCAGAAACTTCTTTTTGTGTTCAGTGACACATTTTTTGTGTTGATTTTGATGTTTGTTTTGGATCATTGTCTAATGGAAGATCCAACCACAGACCATTATAAGATTTCTAGCAGAGGCTGTCAGGTTTTGATTTTTTATCTGTTGGTATTTGATAGAATCCATGATGCTATGGACCTATGGTCCAGGACCAACATTAAAGATCCAGCAGCATATTTAACCGTGGACATACATGGGGTACTTTTTATCCCTGTTTGCACCAAACCTTTCTGGTGGGTTTACTTCCAAAAAGCTCTTCTTTTAGTTTCATCTGACAATAGAATCCAGTCCCGTGTCTGACAACTGAACATGCTGGAGTTTGTTTTTGGAGTGAGAATAATTTTTTTGAACCCTCCCGAACCACATGTTGTGATGTAGGAGTTGTTTGATTTTTTTTTTTTAATGTTTTTTTTTTTTATAAAACGGATAGTTCAGTCCTTGATTCTGATTGGTTAAGCCAATTACTCAACAAACATACACCGGTGACCGCATTACATTAGTATAACTGCGCAACTGCAGTTTGTGATTCTTTTTGCTGCATGCGTTGCTTAGCAACCTCTTTGGAACTACATTGCTTGGCGGAGGAATAAATGTGTTATAACGTTATATTTTTTGTTGCTGGTGTTTATTTTATGAATAAAATAAATATTAAAATGAATATTTGTATGGAGTAACCGTTTTATCCGCTCCGCGTCGTGCCTAACAACGCCCCTTAGCTGTTCAAAATCCACGGCTTCGCGGGGCTTATTGCTTAATTTTAAGGCTTTCTGACCCCAAGACTTTACTAATCTCTGCAATTCTCCATCTGTGATCCTTGGAGAGTATTTGGCCACTCAAACCTTTTACACCTCGCAAAAGAAAATACAGACACACGTAACGTTACTCTTCCAGGCAGATTCGTAATATTTTTAGGTGATTGGAACTTCTTAATTATTGCCCTGATGATGGAAATGTAGATTTTCAATGTTTTAGCTATTTTATTACAGCCACTTTCTATTTTGTTAAGCTCAACAATCTTTTGTTGCACATCAGAACTATATTCTTTGGTTTTACTCATTGTGATGGATGATTAAGGGAATCTGGCTTTTGTGTTTCCTCATATTTAAACTCCTGTGAAACAAGAAGTCATAGTTAGACAAGTTCATGTTCCTAGTCGCCCTGGTGTGCTTAAAAATAAAATAAAAATGTAAATACAAATGGGAATATGCTTCAGAGATATTCTGGCAGTGTTTATTTTATTTTATTTTATTTTTTTATAATGTGAAAGATCAAAGGATAATGCAAATTTATTTCTATAGCCATCTTTGATCATATTTACCATGTGTGTTGATAATTCTGACCACAACTGCATATAGGCTACCAATATTAACCCTCAGAGAGTCTTCAGAAAAATTTTCTGTTTTGAATTTTAAAAAATCACAGCTTCATCGGAAGGTTATGATACTTGGTGACTTTTATGGCATTAGGTATGTGTATGCAAAAAAAAAATTGAGGTCATGATCCGAGCATGCTAAGTGGTCGTAAAAAAAATAGTCACACTCAGTGCCTTCGGTCAAAAATGACCGACCCATAGGAAATGAATGGGAAATTTACAAAAACACAAAAATTCTCTGAATTTTTGTCTGTACAATCTACAAATCAGCCACGATTCTAAAAAAAAGTACACCGCAGTAAAGGGGTGACACTCTACAACATCAAGAGTGCAAAAAATTCACACCCACCCACACACACACACATAGAAACACACTTTTATACACATACACACCAATAAATTCAGATTACAAAAAATCTGTTTTGAATTTTTAAAAATCACAGCTTCATTGGAATGTTACGAAACTTTATGACTTTTCTGGCATTAGGTATGTGAACACAGAAAAAAATTGAGGTAATGATCCGAGCATGCTAAGTGGTCGTAAAAAAAATAGTCACACTCATGGTCTTCGGTCAAAAATGACCCCCATAGGAAATGAATGGGAAATTGACAAAAACACAAAAATTCGCTACAAATCGGCCACGATGCAGAAAAAAAGTGCTCAGCAATGAAGGGGTGAAACTCTAAAACATCAAGAGTGAAAAACATAACATAATTAATAATTATAATTAATATATATATATATAATTAATATAATAATTATTAAAATTATTAAAATAATAATTAATAAAATGTTATAAACCTTGGCAAAAAGTATTATTTGAGAATTTCTAAAAAAATACAATCAATCCACATCTTAAAAGTAAGTAATTTGGTCCAAAAACAACTAGAATCCACAAGCATCTCCATTTAGAGCTATTACAGGCATCTAGTGGTAAACCCATGCAATAACATGATTTATTTAATTTTATGTTTAATAAATTGATTTATTTTTTTTATTTTTTATTTTTTTTCTGAAAGCCTAGTCTCTATTTTAACCGAAAATACCGCATAGAAAAATAAAAATAAAAAATAATAATAATTAAAAAAAAAAACCATTATTTTCAATGGCAAAAAATGGACTATAAATATTGCATAAATATTAATAAGTTCAATCAAATTGTCTCAAAATACTAATTTAAAAAGAATAAATATTATAGAACAAAAATAAATTGCATTGGTTTTTACTGGGATGGAGGAAGTTTCATTTTTAGGTGTCCGGTCAGTTCTGACCGGGAAGGCACTGAGTGTGACTGCTAAACGAAGACTCTCTGAGGGTTAAATAGTTTTTTTTTTGTTTTTTTTGTCAATGGTGGCACTGTGTTATTAAATTCTTTATGCATACTCAAGCTTTCAGTCATGTTTTGTTTAAAATCATAACACATTTAATATTTAAACTATCCTCTCTCTGGTACATTGTTTGAAAAGGAACTGGAACTTAATCTGAAAATCTGTAGACAAACATTTAAAAAGATGGCTTGCATTCCTTAACAGTGCTGAATGAGGTTAGCACAGAATGGCACGCTGGATTCATCGCTTCTCCCAATGATCGCTAGTCACTTAGCAGAATGCTCAAGCCAACAGCTGCCACAACAAAAGGCCATCTGTGCTGTTAGGAGAGAGAAACACGACCTGCTAACTAATGCTAGAACCATTTGGCTAAACAGCAGTGGGTTGCATGTATAGACAGAGTCAAAAATGGTTCTCATTTTAATAAACTTTCATAAACATTCCGCAGTGTAACGACGTATAGTGCCTGTTTTGGATAGTGAAATATTGCAAGTAGTACCTGTAATTGGGGTTAGGCAGAAGATGTCTGTGCAACGCAAGATTTAGTAATGACAAAAAGAAGAGCCATTTTTATACACAACATTGTTAGAGACTAAGAGAACATGTTTTCAGCAAACTCATGTTTGACATGCATAATTCGTGGTATACAAACATCGGAGTTCTTCATTTGAGGCTACAATAAGATTTCACACTTAACACCGTTCAAAGCTCAACCGTTTGATTTAACAAATTAATATTGCACTTAAATACTCTCAAGCACCAGCCGTCTAGTCCCGTCTTTTGATTTCTTACATATCTTATTTGCATGAACTCCCCAGACGCAGTTTACTCTCATATAGAGTAATTAGTTAGAAAAGTCTCATTAAAAAATAACACTGCCAAAAACTGAACTAATAAGGAAATACTCTATTTTGTAACTTGTACAAATCTCAAATGCTCAAGTGCACTGTAGCAAAAAACCATTCGCTTTTAGCAGGAGGACTACTGTTCATCCTCGTTCTCTTGTCCAGAGCCTTCCGAACGGTCACCCTCCACACGGTCTGAGGAAGAAAGATCAGTCAGTTAGACACCCGTTCAAGGTGGTAAAACCAAATGGTAGTACAAGTATCATTGATAAATAAGACTTCTTTTAAAAGATAATTAGACTAAAATTCTTGGTGTTGGGAGTGCTTTTGCTTTAATGACAGCAGAACTCAAACTCCACAGGTTTGTGTAAAAGCTGATGATTATCTTTTCCAGCTTGATATGAGAATGATTCAAAGAGCATCTTAGGCTTCAATGGAAGCTGGAAATCGCGTGATCAGTGTGAAAAATATACAATACCATTCAAAAGTTTGAGTTCAGTAAGATTGTTTTAAATATTTTTTTTCAGCAGGGATACATTAAATTTATCAAAAGTGTAAGCAAGGACTTTTACATTGATAGAAAAAAAATGCTGAAGACTGGAGTAATGATGCTGAAAATTCATCTTTGCCATCACAGGAATAAATTACATTTGAAAATAAATTAAAATAGAAATAGTTACTTTAAATTGTAATAATATTTCACAATGTTTTACTGTATTTCTTGATCAAATAAATGCAGCCTTGGTGAGCATAAGATACTTCTTTTTCAAAATCCTACCATCTCCGAACTCTTGAACAGTAGTGTACATTTTTGATTAGAGACCTAGAAATTGTGCAGAATCATAAATATGTTTTGAATTTTAGGTCATTAACATATTTTGATTCATTTTTTTCTCTCTCAAATTTTCAATGTGGTTTAAGGCTTTTAGACCTCACTACAAATCTGCTACATGAATACATGTGAATGTGACGGATCAAATCGAGAGATATTCAAAAAGGAACAGGAAGAAGTTCACCTGTTCTGATGTGATTTAATGATGCCAGCATTCGGAGCATGAAGGAAGCAGGGACGGTAATGGTGTTTCTCGTCTCTTCCAGCATTAACTCATTACGAGCAATCACCTACAACACAGAAACAGAATTAAATCCATATGTACATTTCTATAAACGGTCACTTTACTCCTATAGTTCTAGGCATTGGCAGAGATATACATATAAAACTGCCTTTAAAAGCCTCTATTTAATAGATTTGCCTGCCTGTAAATCAGAAACAGTTCCTTAGACAACGTAAGAGCTCTGGTGCTCTCTAGTGGGGATTTTAATTACTTCTCAAAGCAAACAGCAGGCCTGTGTTACTGAATGCACTTTATATACACATCAAAACGTAACTTTATTCAAACAGAAAACATTGTCCATACCTCATCAGCAAGGACTCTGTTAAATGACGGTGACTGTTCTAAAGGCGACCACAGCTTAATGTCATAGTCAATTCCAGATGAAGCAAGAACTGCAAAAACAAATTATGAGATCCAAATCATCTAAAATAAAGCATTTAATGCTTGCTCAATCTATCGTTGTTAGGTGTTTTTTTTTTTGCTCACTGGGGTCAAAAGGGTGAGGCTGCAGGCAGTTGACCACATGGTTGTCGGCCTCCAGCAGCATCAGGTGCTCTCCTGTGTGTCTGTCCCAGATGAAGATGTGGCCACAATCCGAGCCACTCATCACAAAGTTATTCCCCCAGAAACACGACTCCTTAATCTACATGCACAGCCAGGTCAATAAAGCCAAATGTCTGTGAATGGTTCTTTACAAAACATGATTGTTTATGTACTAGAACTAATAATGAAGTAAAAGCAAGTTGCTATTTGTGTTCGATATGCATCAGACTGTGAACAGACTCTAATACACTGCCAGCGTACCATGGTCCTGGAGTTGCGGTGGCCCTTATACATCATCTTGACAGAGGGTCTCCTGATGTTCTGAGTCTCACTCTCCTCCATCTCACGTCTTTCTTTTCTCCTGCGGAACAGCTCCTGGATGCGGGCTGCGGCGGAGCGTCTATAAAAATGGAGCACATAGAATATATCGCTTATGAAATGCACAAAACCACACTACAAATCAACAGCATCTCAATGCAATATTAGTCCAGGATGGTCAAATTTTCACAAGCTTTTTGATACATCTTTCAGCATTGAACTAGAGAGACAATATTTTATCTGAATTGATTTCTACATATTCTGCAGAAAATGTAAGTGTCGCATGACCGTGCAAAACTCGACACGATGCTAGGGTGTTGTGGGTCAGTCCTCAAGTGTTTTTTCTATATCCTGGTCACTAGAAATAGCTCAAATCTGTCCTTTAATGCAAGACTACGGCCCGTTTTATCATCCACCCATATCATGATCTAATAATAATAATAACACAGAATTAACTTTTGTTGATATTTCACTTACTACAAATGTATTTTCGATGGATATACAGTGGGACTTTGTATTTTGGTTAATGTCTCTTTAAGAGAACATTTTTGGAGTTAAATCAACTTTTAGTAGAGAGCTGTGAAAGCATGGAAACTGTGGAAAACACACACTACCATTGAACTGTTACAAATGTTTCTTGAGCAACAACTCACTCAGAATATTAAAAAATATAATTTTTGAAGGATCATGTGACACTGAAGACTGGAGTAATGGATGGTGAAAATTCAGCTTTGCCATCACAGGAATAAATTACATTTGAAAATAAATTAAAACAGTTCTTTAAAATGTGAATAATATTTCACAACAGTAGTCTTTTTACTGTATTTTTGATCAAATAAATGAAGCCTTGGTATCATTTTTTGCTAGTTTTTGTGGGAATCTGAATACAGGTTTTGAACTCCGAACAATTATACCCAAGGTAACTTGTAAATTCATGCATAAAATTAATTAGCTAGGTTAGTAACAAACCAAAGGTTCATTGCTCACACATTTTGTACAGTCTCACGTTAATATGAAATCTGCATTACATACATTATATAGTGAATAACATTTTACACAGCCACACAATATAAATGTCAGGTTAATGACAAGTAAATAAAATCAGCACTCCTTGCAATTAGATAATATTAGTGGCTGTCTTTGAAACATCACAGTACCTTATCATCCTATCACCTACAGCTGATCCTCTGAAATTAAATCTAATGAGAAGAGTAGAATTTTACTACCAAAAGATAAACACTGTTTAACACAAACATGCTCATATTTTATGGGACTTCCCGTCTGTCATAACATTTGGCTACACATCGTGAGGATTTGCATCATTATACATCTGGACATGACGAGAGTCCATACCTCTGTCCCTGACCTCCTCTGTACCTGGCAGAAGGGATAAGGATGGGGTCGTCGTCACTGTCATCAGAGTCCTGATTATTTCGGGAGGGTTGAGTCGAACCCTGACCGCCCGTTCCTGCGGTCTCGCTCCTCCTGCAGTCCTCCGAACCAGCAGCCTGGAGCTCCTCCGAGGGACGAGCGGTGTTGTCTTCAGTAGACAGGCCCTCTAGTGGAGTCGCCGGTGGCGTGCTGTTTTGAGAGCTGATGGAGGGCTTTTCATTGCCACTGTCTGCAGTTTGCGCCCCATCAGGTGTGGGTTGATTCTCTGAGGGTGGGCTTGACCCTGGTTAAGTGAAGTTAAGATAACCCACAAAAATAAGCCACACATCCTACACAACTTCTGTAGCAATGGGCATGTGGTTGTTGACTCACTCTGCAATGAGGTTTGTCCCGTGGGTTCCTCTTTGGTCTGGCTCTCACGCACCTCCACAGGCTTGTGTCCTCCACAGCTGCCCTTGGCACTGGACGCTGGGCTGCTCCTGTACACAGATGCCGACAAAAGTTAGTCATCTGTTTCTTACAAAAAGCTATTCTTAAAAATGACACTCAAAATAAACAAAAGGAGGAAGCCAGGGATAATTTCAGACAGACATTTGCAATTCGGAAGAATGGGTCTTTGTGAACTTGTTTTATATGCATATATTTGACGTCTGGCTGGCTTGAGAAAACTTAAGTGTCCTTAATATACAATAGTATTAATTCACTTTTTGAATTAGATTTATTTGATAAGAATTTTTTGTAATATGCTTTTTTTAATTTAATTTAATTTCTTTTTATCTTTCATTTAATTCATTTCAGTTTTAGTTTTAGTAATTTTAATACTTTAACTTATATTAAGTTACATTTTTTTCATCTAAAATTTGTTTTATTTTATTTCAGATATATATCAATAAAACAAATTAATAGTTTAAAATAACAATCACAATATTTCTATTTTATTTTATTTTATTCTAATCTATTTTTCTTTTTAGTTTTAGCAATTCAACCTATTTTATTTCACTTAGTTGCCAAGACATTATTTATTTGTCTTTCTTTTTTATATTTTTAGGTTTTTCATCTAATATTTATGTTTTATTTATTTCAGCTTTATTTCAACTAACAGACTAACTGTTTTTCTTAGTTTTACTTTTAGTTAACAATAAAAACACTCGTTCAATTCTCAGAGAATGCAAGAACAGATACAAATTTATGCAAGTACACAACGCTTCGTTTTGAGTTGAATGAAAGGAAAGACTCGTGCTTCAGTAGATGAGTCACATGTTGATTCAGTAATCACTCTTGCAGACTCAGTGAAGGATTTATCAGACTGATTCAAAGTAATATATTGAGAATTTGTGAGCCTTTATGAGTGATTCATTAAAGAACCAGTTCCTCAGAGTAATTCTTTGCTTGTGAGTCAGATTGCACAAGTTGCACAGTATGTTTGCTGTTTGAACAACGCAAAAGAAAGACATATCTTGGCATTATTTTTGTACACTATTTTGTTTATTCGGGATATGGCGATCGGCTACCATGTGCAAACTAGGCATTTGACAGCGAGCCTTGTGTGAGGTGGTCAAGGCTGATTCTCTGGCCACTCACCACTCATCGGTGAAGTCCAGTTTGATGGTGCTAGTGGTGGTGCCTTCAGTGCTGTAGTGCAGACTAAGGACCGGTTCTGCCGTGCCCGTCCGGCCAGGCCCTGGAGGAGTGCTGCTAGTGCCAAGTGAGGGCGCTGATGTGGATGGCACGGTTTCTGTAGTCTCTCGGGAAGCTTCACTGATACTTGCACTCCGATCACCGATTACATGTCCTGCTGCTTCTGCACCTCCTGGAAAGAAGACAGAGGAAACATGAGGGCTTTCCTTAGGAACATTACATTCGTCATAATTACAGCTAATGATGCAACTGTTCTGAAATATTTTCTTGTGATTGTCGTGCCTAGTGCAGTTGTGAAATTTACCGCTACGGTGGTACAAAAAAATTATAATAATAATTGAGAAACACCTCAATTCAGTACACACACGTAGCAGCTTTTGATGCTCAGATTTCATTAAGAAATATTAGCTTTTTATTTGTTAATATTTACATGAATGTTTATTGTTTTAAAAAAAGGATTGTAACAGCACTTTCATTCTGCTTTGTATCGTGGCAACCCTAGTGCCTGGCATAGTCTAAAAAAATGAAATAAAAAAGGGAATTGTCTTTGCTGAAAAACTGAAGTACACATATATAAACAATATATGGGGTGGGAAAGTGAGCTGCATACATGGACTTCATGCTCTAAAGAATTAGATTAGAGTTTGTTAAAGTTCAACAACTGCAAGCAGTTAACTCAAAGCAAAGAGATTTAGTACAAAGAAAGTGAAAGTAATCAAAGGAGTTTAAGCTTTCTTTGAACAGCTTGTTCTGAAGGGGAATATGTGCAGACGCCTGTATGGAGTAAAGAGGACACTAATTCCAAAATCTGTGTTTCCACAGTTCCTAGGAAACATTCCATATTCCAAAGCAGAATAGCAAGATCATTTTAAAGTAGTCATAACATATTTTAGCATTTAGTTTTTTCACTTATAAATGAACCATAAACAAAATATTATAATTGAAAAACATCAACAAAAAATGCAAAAACTGAAAGTCTGCACAGTATATATGTCTTATCTCCCTCCTTATTACTTCACCAACAGGCCTGCACCATTGCAAATTAACACTTTTATTCAGAAAGGATATATTAAATTGATCAAAAGTGACAATAAATACATTTATAATGTTACAAAAGGTATCTATTTCAAATAAATGCCCTTTTGAACGTTCTATTCATCAAAGAATTCTGGTTTCCACAAAAATATTAAGCTGCACAACTGTTTTCAACATTGATAATAATAATAAATGTTTCTTGAGCACCAAATCAGCCTATTAGAATGATTTCTGAAGGATCATGTGACACTGAAGACTGGAGAATGAATGCTGAAAATTCAGCATTGCCATTACAGAAATGTATTTTAAATTGTAATAGTATTTCACAATATTAATGTTTTTACAGTAATGTTAATCAAATAAATGCAACCTTGGTGAGCATAAGAGACTTTTCAAAAACAGTTGAAAAAATCGTATCGACTCCAAACTTTTGAATAGTAGTGTAAATGTGGAAAGTCCTTTGTTAATATTGTTAATATGACATTGCCCTTTTTTTTCTAGCTTAGTTTCAATAAATACTATTTTGAACTGGGAAGGAAGTTCTGTGATTCTGGAATTTCCAGAATGTTTTTATAGCATAAAAATACAATTCTCGTGATACGACTCCTTTAAGATAAATTCTGATGTTGCAAGCCCAAATCAGTCTCACGGAGGGTGAACTCATTAACTAAAGAATGAGAAACAAAAAAATAATCATGTGTGGCTGTCTACAGGAGATTATTTGAAAGATGAGGTTTATATGAACTTGGCCCCAAAGAAGGGGAGAAAAAGTGGTACAGTTGTGAGAATTATTGACTTAAGCGTATGTCCATTAACTGATGATGCTTCACAGAAAGCCTCTGTATCTTTCTGAAGTTTCTCTGTTCACTGAAAGAGTCTTCTTAAGATGACTGAGGACAAAGACCGCTCCAATCACAGAAGCACAGAGCTCAGGCGCAAGGGAGTCAAAGAAAATCAGGAAAAGGGAAGGAAAAAGAGGAAAGGACGCACCCTGCTCCTCATCCAGAGTCATGGATCCGAGCTGTTTGTTTACCACAGATGAGGGAGAATCTGAAACAAAAATAAAACGTACTGAAAAACTGAAGCAACAACAGAGCCGGTACAAACATAAAAATGCAGCCCTAAATCCTCAGGAAACACACTGCAGCACAGGTAGGATAAAAAAACCTTCCCACAGCAAACTCAAAAGCCACAAACTCTGTAAAGATGAGTCTAAGAGGCTTAATTCTGAGTTAAAGACACAAAGCCAAGGGTTAAAGATTGTGTAGGTAGGCTGTTCCTAAAAAAACATTCAGGAGGTCAGCAAATAAAGGAGCACAGTTTATAAAGAACAAACTGATGCACAGCCTTCTTTAAAGCAGTATCCACTTCCAAGCAGAATAAGTCGTACAGCAATCCGTAGTTCAGAGGTTGAGGATGACGGCGACAGAAACGTTTATTCAGATGCCAGACCTGCGTTCACACTGACAGTGACTTGCAGCTACAAAGCAACCAGAAGTCATTCATTTTTGTTATAGGTTTGTGAATGATGTGATGTCAGGATGTTGTTAAGCTAATAGCGCAATACTTTATGCCCCAAAATACAAAAAGCGCACACGAGGGCTATCAAATAAAAATGAACCATTCCTGAAGTGCCTGGCTTCAAAGAAAACAAATATGTTCAGTTTGCCCTTAACCATTTCATATTTTTCTTCAAAGGGCAGAAGAACAAGAGAAGGTTTGAAAAGAACAAGATAAATGTGTATCAGTGTTGAAAGTTTAAATTGGAGGGGAAAAAAATGTCAAACAGCACCAACCAACTCTATATATATCTGTGTGGTTGCATTCCAAATGAATTAATCATACACATATGTTTTGCCAAAATCTAGTAAATTACCTCACTGTCTACTATCCACACAAGCGCTGCTAATATTCAGAAAAGATGCATTAAACTGATCAAAAATGTCAAAAAAACAAAAAACATTTATAATGTCACAAAAGATTTCTATTGAAAATACATGCTGTTTATTTAAACTTTCTATTCATCGAGGAATCCTGAAAAAATGTTAATAATAAATGTTTCTTGAGCAGCAAATCAGCATATCTGAATGATTTCTGAAGGATCATGTGACACTGAAGACTGGAGTAATGATGCTGAAAGCCATCACAGGAATACATATATAATATTAAAATATATTAAAATATAAAATTGCAAATATATTTCACAATATTATAATTTTTACTAAATTTGTGCAGCCTTGCTAAAAACCCAAAATTTTGAATACTAGAGTATGTAACATTACAACAAAAACTAAGGGGTTGCTTTTGCATTGGGTTTGCATCTGTGATGCTTTAAGATGTCACTAGGTTTTGAAACAGAGCTCTGCTTTTGGTGAATGTAAGTGTGAATGAGCAGAAGTTAGATGTGTGGGCGTCAGTGTGGCAGAGGAAGAGGAACACACTTGATAGCCAGAGGTGCAGCGGCAGCAAATCAGGACAGCCATGAGACAGGCAGCCAGAGGGGTCAGGAGGTTAAAGGAGAGCGGGGATGCGGGCTATGAGGGGACGGTAACCTGCAGGAGGGCCTGTGTCAGAAGCAGCAGCAGCAGCAGCCGTGTGGGCTGAGCTCCGTGGTCTGGAGGTCACGGGTATAGAAGGGATTGTGCGTCTGCCCTGTCCAGGGGGGTCGGACAAGAGAAGCAGTCTCTGCAAACGTCTACACACTAAACTTACCGGCAGCCGGTGAGGACCATATTCTGACAATGTGGGGTCAGAGGGAGAGAGAAGGGGAAAATTGATGGGAAGGGGGGAAAGAAGAGAGTCAAATCATAGATAAGGAGGAATGATGGGTAAAAGTGCAAATTAAAGATTGAAGCTGTAGGCTGAGTGATGACAGAAATGACTGCAGGGTTTCATCACACGCCAAAAAAAAAAAAAAGTGCTTTAAACTCATGTTCTAATGGAAACGCACACATGAAAATGCCTGCAATGACACCATGAGCAAATAGGAAGGATTTATCAGTCCATAATTAAGAGAAGGCAAATGACATCTACATGTTTCATCCTGCTTCTGTTTGTGGGATTGTTGATGCAGGCCTTAACGGCACTCAATGTTCAAGAAAGAAACCCCACCTGAGGACAATAAATCGGTAAACACAAAGGCCTTAAAAAAGGAAGCACATAGAGATGGATGATTGAAAGCTGATAAATGGACCCATTATAAAAACTGAATGAGATGAATTTGATTAGAAAGTCATATCACATTTATGGAGCAACGACTGCATTTACATGCACAATAAAATTCTGATTGCGCCAATGTCTAATGTAATTTAGGGAGCTGCATGGGGAAAACAACCAAGCCATCGAAGAAACATTGGTGTTTTTTCCTCCACAAAACATTAAAAGAAATGAACATATAACAATATACAACACAGTTTAAAAGTTTGGGGTCTGTAAATGTTTTAAGTGTTTTTGAAAGAGGTCTCATTCTCACCAAGGCTGAATTTATATGACCAAAAAAATACAGTAAAACAGAATTACTGTGATCACAAATAACTATTTTAATACGTTGTTCTATTTTATTATTTGTGGAAACCGTGATACATTTTTTTCAGAATTCCATGGATAGAAAGTTCAAAAGAACAGCATTTAATCGAAATAGACATCTTTTGTATCATTATAAATGTTTTTAAAGTCACTTTTCAATAGAAAATCTTACTGACACCAAACTTTTGAATGGCATAGTATATGCTTGCTGATTAATATGTATAGAGGAATATTTTAATAGCTGTAGAGAATGTAAATATAACTGAATAAAACCATAATAAGTACTTTAAATGGCAAATGATGTGCATGTAAACATGCTCATTGTCTCATAACATGTAAATGCAATCTAAAAGATATGTGACTTTTGTCAATTGTGTCATCTTACCAGATAAAGCTGCCTCTCTAGATGGGGTGGGTGTGGCTGAAGGAGTGGGTGTGGCCGAGGGAGTGGGCGTAACCTCATCCTGGCTCTTCTGCTCTGTGTCTGGGGAGGAGAGGAGAGAGGAGGATGCACCGCTCTCCATGGAGGAGCTAGATGGGGGAGGAGCTGTCACCGTGGAGGAGGAGCCTGAGGAGGAAGAGGAGGAGACAGACTTGGGGAGAGGCTCTGCAGGTGCAGTAGGAGCAGCAGGTGCGAGTACAGCATCAGTGGCAGGCGTCTCCACCTCCATCACTCTTTCAGCCGACACCACAGCAGGCTCCTGTGCCGGAGCGTGCGTCTCCGAGGTCGCAAACGTCCCTTCTGGTCGAGCCGCTGTACCTGAAGCCAAATCATTAAACTTTTTAAGTAGAGGACATTTAATTACAGACTTTACACCCTTTCCTGTGCAAATGATTCAATGCACCGTTAATTAACAAATAGATCAAAGTTGAAATTGTCTCCATAGAGTTCAATGCATTGTGGACCTGACCTGTTATGCCTCTGGGTCGAGTTTGAGGACGTGCTCTGCTGCTCTGGGCCTCGCTGGCCTCTTCGAACCAGCGTGACAACATGTCCGACATCCTCTGCATGAGCGATACATTTGGACTCTGCTCTCCTGCAAAGACAACATATCTCTTCATAATCAATATCAAACCAGATCAGAACCTCAAATCTTTCCACTCACAGAAAGCAGAAGCACTGGAAGCCTGCTGTTCGCTTCAAGAGCTCGCTGCAATACACCGGGAAGTAGTGAAGTGAAGCAGTCTTTGGACTAAAACCCTGTGAAAAGCTAACAAGCTCCCCGGACTGTGAGTGTTGTTGATATTCATAGTCGGAGGTACTGAGAGAGATTAAAGACGTATTGAGAGACACTGGAGACTGAGGGCCTCAGACTGTTAAAATAATGGAGGAGAATGCCAGTGCGGATAACAGTTCTGTTCATAGAAGAGACAGCTGGAGATGAAGTGGATGTGCAAATGAGTTGTGGAAAATCAGGAGTTTCTACTCTGATACATTCTTCAGCAAAGATGGTCTTTAACGTTTGAACTGTTCAAAAAATAAAATAAAAATTATACAATATGAAATAAAATAATAATATAAAAAATTCAATATAAAAATAAAATAAGAACACAATAATAATATTTTGGATTAACTATGATATTTAGAAATAAACCTAACCTTGTTTTTGAAGATTACAGTGGTGTAATTTAAAGTGTTTTACAACCAAGTACTACAAAAAGACATGAGCATGAAGCTTATCGGTATTAAACACGAGGGACTGGTTACACTTCAGGTTTTATAAACTTAAATATTGATGAGGTGCGGCTGTAACTAAGGAGTGCTGATCCTCATATAAAAATATGCTGCTTTATGGCATTTTGGACTAACAGATGTTGTATAACTAATAAAACATAAAATAAAAATATTAAAATTAACTTTGATATTTTGATCAACCTTTATAACTGTTTTTTTTATTTGGGTGATTACAGTGGAGTAATTTACAATACTTCTACAAAACTACAAAGCACCACAAAGAGCCATTAGCAAGGGGATTATAGGTATGAAATATGGTGAGGGATGACTTACATGAAGAAATGTAATACTTCAACTCTTGCTAAATCCCTTGCTAGCTCAAATTCCCAACCCTTAGATTTCTGATATAAGAACACTCATATCTGAAGAACTGTCTGTTAACAGAGCCCTCTGTGTTTATTTGAGTGAGCCCTCGTGTATATGTACCATCCGTACTGCTGTGTCTTAGGCTGCGTTAACACTTGGCATTAACATGCGACCTGTATCCGGATGTTGTCCACATACACATTGAAAAGACAAGGGTACGCGCGTTTCTGATCGGAATTTTATCGGATCAGTGTGTCCTGGTCCAGAGGTAGTCACTATCCTGATCGGATCTCAGTGTAATGTAAACGCAATCTAGCCATCGTATCTGCATTCACAGTTCGACGTCATATAAATCTCTTGGAAAATAATGGCTGGATGCTGTTTTGACAAGAAATTAAATGCATTTCAACTTGACAATAATTTAAAACTGGTTATTTACACTTACATGATATCATCTGTGTCATCTTTTATTTTAATTGTGCAACATTATCTGAATGAGGTCATTGTCAGCTCTGCCGGTGTATTCAGTTGTGATTTTAATGTTTTATGTGTTTATTGTTTCACCATGTTTATTATAAATAATATCTCATTTCTGTCTACAATAACCCGGATGATATGACTCGTTTAACATGATCAACCCAGTTATTTTTGAATAATCAACTTTGGAAATATTTATACAGTAGCTTACGCGTTCTCCTTTCGATCATGGAATAAAATGCGTCGGAATAACATTTTTCTTTGTTTCATCATACAAGATTAATATTGGGAAACTGGTAGATTAAGCACCCTATTTGAGATTGTATATGAATCATGTGCTATATGGGCAGTGCCATTGATAAAAGCGGAAATTGTAAATTGTAAATAAAGCAAAAATTGTTTTATGCTCCATGACAAAGGCCTACTACAGACCTAATTTAAATATTGTGCAGGTAACAGAAATCCAATCACTTCTCCAGATACAGATCTGTGAACAAATGTAAACGTGCTTATTGGCTGATGATCAGATCTGCTTGTTTGGATCACGGTGATCGCATGTTAATGCCAAGTGTAAACGCAGCCTTAAGAATTTGTGACATCGATAGGGCATGTCTGCGTGTTCTCATCTTACCATCACGCTCCCTCTCGCTCTCAGGCCGAGCGCGCGGTCCAGTGTCTGACCAGTCCCCTCTCAGACGCAAGCGCTTCACCGGCGGCTGCCTCAGCTGTGGGAACACACATCAACAAGCTGCCAATCACAGTCAAAACCTCTCAGACGCCCTAAAAATAACACTCTCTACCCCGAGCCTTGACATCACTTATCTAGACTGGCACGTTTGCAGGAATAATGACCAACAGACATTTATATGAGGGCAAGTCTAATAATGGTAAAGGAGGGTTTAGATGCCCAACCCTACAAAGTGAAACAGAACATCAACATGGTTTTCAATTACAATATTAAGTTCACTTCAACCAAATCTCAACATGAGAAGTTAAAGTAATGTCTATTTGTTTCACCAGTTACAATGTAGTGATGACTCTGTACATCAATATTGCTTATTTTAATGGCTTTAGCATAATAAAGTTTGTAAATACATTAATACTGTACAATACATATGCTTTTATAGACTAGCCCTAAAAGGGATAGTACACTAACAAAATATTCCGTCATTATTCAATCATATTCATGTCTTTCAAAATTAAAAGACGATATTTTGAAAGTCATGTGGAGTCCAAACAACATTGGATATCATTGATTTTCATGATGAATTCTGTAAATGAAGACAGAATTTTATTTTGGAGTGATCTAGGCTATCCCTTTAAAATTCAACACTAAATTTGATACATTGTGTAACAGTATCCAATCCAACAAGGGGTCCGTGGTCTGAAAAAATTTAAGACCTTGAGATGGTGATAGGATAAACTATTGAGGCCACCTTTCCACGTGCCTCACTCCTCACACAACTTTCACCATCTCAGTCAGTCAGGACACTCTATTTTGGGTGTCCGGGTGTATTAACAAGACAAGCACCAGCTCTAACATAGCCACATTAGACTAAACAGAGCACATCAGAGACCAATGTGTTCATTCTAAAAATAATATAATAATGAGCACTGCAGCTTCTCCCCACTTCACATGAAGGGATAAAATGAGCTAATCTTTTTTTACTTTGTTAAGAGGCTGGAGAGGACACATGCAGACTGTCAAGGTGCTTGTGGTTAAGGTGCTGTTTATTTTGAGTAAAACTTGCAGAATGGCTCTGTTACAAGACCATTTAATACTTAAAATGTAAATTTGAATACTTGATTGATTTAACCTAGTTTATCAGCAGTTAACCTCCATTCTGTTTGGACACCATTCATAAGTAAACCATACTCAGCCCTCAACAATTTGACACCGCACCAGCTCTACATTCACTGGTCGCAAAACAATTGATTAAAATCTTGGTGTTGTAGCAAAGATTTATTGAAGTCAACGGAACCTCCTTCACTCTCGCTGACAATCATTGTACACTAGGTGCCTATTTCTGTCTCGGCAGTGGAGCTCTGCGTGTTTCTGCACCTCTATTTGGAAAGGAATGTGATCGCGGGGGATCCGGACACAGCTGATCACACCGTACGACAGCTGAAGGGACCAGAGCGGTGACCGAGCACATTTCACCACTGCTATCCCAACACAACACAAGTCTGTAGACTGGCAGTTTAGATCAAAGAGACTTGATTAAGTAATAGTAAAGCAATTAATAATGTTCTATTCTATTTGACCAAATCAGCATATTAGAATGATCTTAAGGATCATGTGTCATTAAAGACTGGAGTAATGGCTGCTGAAAATTCAGTGTTCAATCACAGGAATAAACTACATTTTAAATTATATTAAAATTATTTTAAATTGTAATAATTTTATTTTACTATTGATAAATGTAGCCTCGGTGAGCATAAGAGAAAAATACTTTTTTTTTTTTTTTTAAATGTATCAAGGGGCACGTCATGCTTCTGGCTGATATTGTCTTTTCTGGTTGCGAAAAATCTACTCATTGTGACAGAGAAATTACTTGTTGCTGGAAACGTGTTGCATCAAGCCTGGTTAGTACATGGTATACCAATCACAAAGCCTGTCTAACTTTCTTTGCTATTTCATTCCAAGGTGCACAAATAAAGGAATGGCCATGAAAACTGCACAATTTCACTTGCAGAATAAATCAATTAAACCATTAATATGGTTTTTAATATATAAAGATCAGATTTTCATTCCCTGGCCACAATTAGTCTTAACAGGGGAATGTCACTCAGAAGTGAAGCAAGCAGTGATCCACATCCTAAACCAAAGCAGCAATGTCTTTTGATCCATCCTCTCTGACACTTCTCTAAAAAACTCATTTCAAACTGCATCACTGAAGCACAATACTGCTGAGGATTACACAGAGTACATGAGACAAGTGCGCAGAGAACTTCAAAAGTCCTTTATTTAGTTTTTGCCTTAGGCAAGAACAGTAACTGCACACACTTGCCCCCAGACCAGTCGCTCTTGACTTTCAGATGTCTGGCTCCATTTCCATTAGGGCTTCACATCTCATGGAATTAAAATCGAAAGTGCGATTAATAAACTACAAAAGGTTGCAATTTGATTACATAATATATAGTCTGAATGCTTTAAAGTTAAGAAGTAGCACTCTGGCGTCTGCAGTCGAGTACACGTACTGAGGGGGTGTAGGGGGATGCTTTCACATACTAATTCAGTTCACTTTAAATTCGTATTGTGCTCGTTCGCAATGTGCACAGAAAGCCCTGCAGGTTCACACTTGTGTAAATTTAATTTATTAATTTGAAAAGTTTAGTTTAAAATCAGCACGAAATGTCAGTTAAGATAGTCTTTTCTTCCCTATTGTGATGTATATCCGAATTAAACGGCTTCTTGAACAAGATAAAATGTTGATTTTGTCCATCAGGAATTGATTAGATAAATGGATGGAAATTTGGATTTCATGGTGACTTTAAATCATTGTATAACAGACCACGAGTTAACCATCTCAATCTTAAATACTGAAATGTCTGGTATTTGTAATGTGACTAATATCACAAGAACTTCTGTGGCAAGAGATATATTTCAGTCTAATCAAGCTCTGTGTTGTGGGTTTTTGAGCATTTCCTTTTTGTTCTGCTCTCACAATGTGAAAAACACAAGAGACACTGTGTTCTTGTGATCTTCTTATCCGATTTAAATATTTTCCATAAATTATTCCACTAGTCAGCACTTGGAATCTATCGTATCTTTCCACAAATTCTCCCTCACATCTTTCTCTCTGCCTATTTTCACAGGGTGCTTTAAACCCCTACTTTTCTTGATCCCTATTAGCATCCCGTACTGAGGGAGATTTTCTGAAGTAGTGAAACGCAACAGACAAAATATTTTAATTTTGATCTTTCTAAAATGATGTAAAGCATTTTGAATTATCTGTCGATGTTTTTCAAATTTAGTAAATTAACTCTTCTCTGAAACAAGTTAGCTCAGGTGCACAACATAAGCTCTAGTGTTAAAATGGCCGAAGAACATCCTGCTGATATCAGCTTACCTCCTCTCGCCGCTCTTCAGAAGGGCCCTTGAGCTCTCTGGCCTGGTCATCTTTGGGGTCAAAAAGGTAGATGTAGTCAGAGGAGTAACTGACCAGCACTTCTTGTCCATCTTCACTGTAACACAGAGAGGTGACGCGACAGGATTTGGTGGACAGGTGGGCTGGGACAAAACGCACACACATGCCGGTCGTCCCTCTGCCCATGTAGTTACCTAGCGGAACAGAAAAACATTTATAAGACAACATGATGCAACATTCAAAATTTAGCTTAATATTTTAAACAAGCTTAAAGTAGGAACTGAATTTTTCGGTGATTCAGAGAATGTGAAGTCATCTTTAGGAGAACTTAAAAATATAAGCTATCCTTCTCAAATGAGCTCTGAGAGTTCAAGACCTTATTGTGGTATAAGTCACAGATCCATGTCTGGCTCCTAATGCTAAATATAAAAGATTGTGAAATCATGTGGTAGGTATTTGTTCCTCTCTAAACATGATTTAAAGAAAGGCTGAAATCATGAACATGAACCATTTCTCACCCGTAGCTCTTGTTCCCAGCATTCTTCTGTCGTAGATCCTCACGGAGCTATCTGAACAGCCCACAGCAAGATAGTAGGGGACTAGGGGGCAAATGGATATTGAGGTAGCGGCTCTCCGGCAATTAATCAAAATGTCCTGATAAGGGACAGCAGAGAGAGAGAGAGAGAGAGAGAGAGAGAGAGAGAAAGTGGGGAATGACGTCAAATAGACAAACAGAAAATAAATATGTGGGATGTAACATTTGAAAACCACAGCACAGGTTATCAGGACATCTTTAAATAAACATTAGTGAAACAAACACAAAGGGCAAATAGAGCAATTTTTTTTCAGATTGACTGAGAGTATCATTTGGAATATAACCAATAATGCTGGTTGACTATCAAAAGGGCATGATTTTTTTTATGTTTTTAAAACAAGTCTCTTATGCACACCAAGGCTGCATTTACTTGATCAAAAATATAGTAAAAACAGTAATAATGTGAAATATTATTACAATTTAAAATACCCATTTTTATATACCCATCAGATAACAAAATACCAAACCATATGGCATTTATTTTATTATTATTTATTTATTATTTCATTTTTATAGCACAAGCACACCTTTTAAGCATATAATATAGTCCCGCCCATAAAAAAATCTCTTTGGTTCAAATCCCACTTCACATGTACTGTATATTAAACCTGTTTGATTCTACTACTGGCAGAACACAAGCAGAGTACAAACAGTGTGTTGTCTCTGTCTTACAAACAAATGCCTTCTGATAGAAATAGAAAGCAATCATGCCTTCAGGCCAATACCGTCCTCACAGCACACGCTCTGTGGGTTCGAGGTTGCAGGCTGCTTCCTGAGAAATATATCTGAGGTGCATGCAGCACTGCATCAGTGTTATTCACCAGCGGGAATGGTGACATTGAGGGATGAGGGAGGGGAGCCTGATCTCAGATCAGTACAGCAGCCCCTCCCCAGAGCACCACCAGGAAGAAACTTGCTGAGCCTTTTGGTTTATTTGGTGATGTATGTATCTACAACATGTTCAATGCATTCTTACATCTTTACAGTCCTCCTTTGTGCAGCTCGTCTTCATCCGCAAGTCAAACCACCTCACTGTACCATCTTCTCCACAGGACAAGAAGGTATAGGGGTCATTTGGCACCGTCATTATCTTTAGACAGAAACAGAAAGTAAGAAATATGTGAGACGTCAACCTCCACCTCACCACACCTCGACTACAAACAAAGACACTTTGTGGATTTTATTTCCTCTAACACCTGTACCTCATAAGCAGTGCCATAGTGGCATGTGAACTGGCACTGTCTGTTGATTTCTTGGCTCTTTTCTGTGTGTGTGTAGAAAATGATGCCGTCTCCTGAGCAGGACACAATCTGTTGATCGTTAGTGTGGGGCATGAACTTTGCGCTGAAGATGTTGGCCCGATGTCCTGAACGAATAGTCGTCTTGACCTAAAGGAAAAAGCACAACGATTTTAAATGGAACAAACATGTCAACAAATACGCCAAAGTTTGGTTTAATAAAGCTTTGATATTTTAAAATGATCAGCATTCAACGCATTAACCTTTCTAGATAATTCTGGCTGATACAAATACAGATAATAATTTTCATGTTATGGCCAATAACTAATAAATGACTGATATTAAAAACTCTATATTCTGTGTTGTATATCATTTTATCCAAATAGTGTTTTATCTAAATAAATTAAAAAAATGCTAAAATGCTAAAATCAATCATTAAAATAACTAAACTTTAAGTGAGCATTGGATGATGGCAAAGGTAATCTAAATTTCCTCTAAAATAGAGGTAATCTTATACAATATCGAATCAAAAAACTTTAATATAGTCCGATAACCAATATGGTACTGATTGTACGCCAGCGATCCAAAATGATCCATTATTGTAATAAAATGCATACAGTAGCATGCATAACAAAAGTGAAATGCAGTTTTGTCTTTAACTTACCTTTCTGTTGTAAGGGTTTGTGATAACCAAGTTAGTGTCATCGGAACCTGATAAGATGTATTCTCCTGTTTCATTCCAGGATATGGTGTTAACCTTTAAAGAAACACGAAAACCAGCTGCTATGAACACCAACATTGATTGCTCTAAAAAAGAAAAGCTTAATTCTTCTGTCCCATAAACTGTGCCATTATTTAGCACAGTCCCCATCATTTTCTTTAAAGTCGGCATGAAATCAAATTTGACAAATCTTCTTTTTATATGTAATATTGTAGTGTTTATTATAAATGATTTATCTGTGAACTTCATTTTTTTTTTTTAAATTCATGTACCCTTATAATCTTTAATCAAATACATTACCCTTCCCTCCCCCCTCGAAACGACCTCTCTTCTCTTTCGGTCACGTGCCATGGCGAAAGGGTGCGGCCAGAGCCGATGAGGGTGCGGCTATCGAGATGCTCTCGAGGGTGAACTTGACTGATAACAGAGAATGTCTAATAAGGCTGATAACTTGACTTGACTCATCTTGGTTTGTGGGAATAATAAAATAAAATAAAAAATCCTTCATGGGAGGGTAACGGTGGGGAGTCCGGTGGAGAGAAATCCTCCACAACTGAATGTAAACTGGCATTCAAATCTGCCTCCATTTTGTTTGCAACGCCCAACCTCCAACGATCCAATCAATTCCCGAAGGACGAAATCAAGCCCCGCCCTACATTTTTTTCTCATTTCAGAAGCCGTTTCACTCGGATATACGTCACAACAAGGAAAAAATTACAATCTCAACTTCCGTTTCATGCCGACTTTAAAGAAATCTTTCACCGTAAATGAAAACTCTGTCATCACTGACATAACAACCCATATCATTTCTTCTTTGGAACACAATTTCGAAGAATTATTCTTTTGTGTTCCACTAAGTTTCTATTTGATGACATCATTAACTGAGCTCCACTGATAACACCATTATTTTAACCATCACATAAATTCCTGCTTTAACAATTTAGAGCTGAGGTAGAGTGTGCTGCCTGTGCCTTTAAGAGAAAGCAATCAATATTTCATTAACTCAAGGTTGATACGCTCTTTTCCTCCCCTTTCTAGAGCAGCTCAAACATCATCACACAGGGTCCATTTCCTTTGACCTCTGCCTTTCAAAAATAACATCATTGGGAGGGATTAAGCATTTATCCCTCATTCTGCTCTTCCGCTTTTCATACTGCTCTGCTTTGTGTAGTGGGGAGATGGATTTAGATTGTGTTAGATTTAGTAAGATGCATTGCATGTTAAAATAACAAGTGTTGAAAGCAGTCTGAACTGTGTCATTAGGGAATGCGGGGAGTCTGCTTTATAATGAGGCAACACTGGAACAGAACCTGAAACGTTACCCCAATGTCAGGTGATAAAAGACATCTATCTCTTCTTGAAGTTAAAAATGCACAGTGTGCATTTGTCCTGGTTTTATACACCAGCTGACACAGTTAAAAAAGGAAGGCCATAGAGAAAGGCCATCTGATCAAATGGTATAAACAAACTGTTTATAAACTGAATCTGTTAATAATTTTCACAAATAGGGATAGCTTTTATAAAGCAAAAAAAGAGACACAAATTCTATGTTCTTTTTAGGGAGAGAAATAGATATGTATGATAGGCAGTTTATGGTCAAACACATATTTTTCTTTCATTTATGAGAAATATTTAGCCCTAACAAAGAGAGAGATAGACTAGATCACTAGGTTATCATTATCTATTGTTAGTTGCACTTGCAACCCTATTACACATTCATTCAATAAATTATACTTTTATAAAGGTTTGCTTATTTAATGTTTATAACATAAATCCGTCATTTAGGGCTTTACACAACCTGGATAATCTGTTAGTACTCCATTTGCATTTATTTGATAAAAAAAAAAAAATTAAAATAAAAAGTTTTTTATTTTAATATATTTAAAAAAATAATTTATTCCAGTGATGGTAAAGCTGAATTTTCAGCATCCTTACTCCAGTCTTGTCACATGATCCTTCAGAAATCATTGTACTATGCTGATCTGAGGCTCAAGAAACATTTCTTATCATTATCAATGTTAAAAACAGTTGTGCTGCTTAACGTTTTTGTGGAAATCATAATCATTTTTTTCAGGATTCTTAGATGAATAGAAAGTTTTAAAGAACAGCATTTATTTAAAAAGAGAAATCTTTTGTAACACTGTAAATGTCTTCACAGTCGCTTTTGATCAATTCAGAGCATCTTTGCTCAATAACAGTATCAATTTCTTTAAAAAATAAAATAAATAAAAAATTCTGAACCCAAGCTTTTTAATGGTAGTGTATTTCGTCAGAATACAATATCTTTTTTTTTTTTTTAAATGGGTGTCAATTGAGAAAGATGCTCATTGCAGCCAAATGGTGTAGCTATGACATCTAGCAGCAGGGGTTTTACAAATGTGATGTGTTATATCTGCTTATTGTGAACAATCCTTGGTAGACCATATTAAACTGCTGCATTCTGTTCAGGCCTCAAATCCTCACGGTACTGTAGTAAAATACAGAATCCTTTTCACTGATACAAACAAATTGAAAACTTGCGCCAGCTCGGTACTGCAAGTTTTTTAAAGCCCGTTAACGGATATTAGATTTGCAATTAAAATAGAGTACATGTCCCAGCAGTAAAGAAACATTGACAAAATGACGTCCCCGGTGGCTGTCTGGCACCTATCAGCTTTTGAGTTTAAATCACTGACAGATAAAGAACAGGAGCCACAGATAAGTGGGTAGAAAGAGACGCACACACAACACTCACACTCAATACAAGCACAACGATTCATTCCCCTGAGACAAAATAACCCAGACAGACACATTCTCCTACAGGCACATTTGTCAAGGAAAGAAATTAATCAACAAAAAAAAGACTGCTGGGGGGCAAGAGCATCAGACACAAATGGAGACTTGAGTACAGGTGAAACAAAGGGTTTAGTGACTTACACATCCATCGTGCACACTGAGAACGGCTTCAAGCTTCAGTCGTTGCACAAACTCTTTTCTGCCTGCAGAAAAGGAAATAACACATTTTATTGAGGCATCTCCTTTCACTTACAAACTCAGTCATTTGCATTGTCTGTTTAACCACACAAGAGAGTATTCACAAGGACATACAACTGATGTGTCCCACATTAAACACACATTTAATTCAGCCCTTTAAAGCTGTCATTTCTGTGCTACTAGCAGCACCAAATGTAATTGCACAATTGACTGTTTCCAAACAGGTTTCTTCCCATCATCAGAATTTTGAAAGAAATTTATTTAGCAAGAATGAGACAAGGCCTTTATATTGTTACAAAAAATGCTGTTCTTTTGAATTGTCCATTCATCAATGAATTCTGAAAAAAGATGTATCAGTTTCCACAAAAAAAGCTGTACAACTGTTTTCAACACTGATAATAATAAGAAATGTTTCTTGAGCAGCAATTCAGCATGATTTCTGAAGGATCATGTGACACTGAAGACTAGAGTAATGACTGTTTCATCTGGGCAATAACAAGGTTAAATTACATTTTAAAATGTAAATTTTAAATTATATATTTTTAAAATGACAATATAATGTCACAATATTTGTTTTTACTGTATATTTGATCAAATAAATGTGGTCTAAAGAATGGTAGTGCAAGTAGATCCAATGCTGAAACATCAGGCCACTCAAACAAACAACAGCAATGTGTTGATAGCACCACAGTGTTAACAGTTTTTGGTTGGAAGTTGGAAGTCAACCACTATTTCTAAAATGACACCTTTCAGTTTAAACAAGATCAGCATATGTCCCATTTACTCTTAAAGGGTTAGTTCACCCAAAAATGAAAATTCTGTCAGTAATTACTCACCCTCATGTTGTTCCAACCCCGTAAGACTTTCGTTCATCTTCGGAACACAAATTAAGATATTTTTGATGAAATCTGAGAGCTGGATCACTCCTCCACAGGCTTATGGACACTATAACTTGCTGGCCCAGAAAATGTATTAAAGACATCGTTAATATAGTCCAAGTGACTCCAGTGGCTCAATCTTAAGTTTATAAAGCGACGAGAATACTTTTTGTGCGCAAAAACAAACAAAAATAACGACTTTATTCCACTTTTCATTTCCTTCTCTCTGGACCTCGAGTTAGTTTACATAGTGTTTTTGCGTAGCGCGTCTGTGTTGCACGTCACCACGCATCACACACATGACCAGCATCGCCCAATAGTGAGCCTACGTGGTGACGTGCAACACAGACGCGCTGCGCAAAAACACTACGTAAACTAACTCGAGGCACAGAGAGAGAATGAAATGAATAGTGGAATAAAGTCGTTATTTTTGTTTGTTTTTTGCGCACAAAAAGTATTCTTGTCGCTTTATAAACTTAAGATTGAGCCACTGGAGTCACTTGGACTATATTAACAATGTCTTTAATACATTTTCTGGGCCAGCAAGTTATAGTGTCCATAAGCCTGTGGAGGAGTGATCCAGCTCTCAGATTTCATCAAAAATATCTTAATTTGTGTTCCGAAGATGAACGAAAGTCTTACGGGGTTGGAACAACATGAGGGTGAGTAATTACTGACAGAATTTTCATTTTTGGGTGAACTAACCCTTTAAGTCATTTACAAGACAAGAAAAAGAGAGAAAAAAAGAACTGCTGGAGGGTAAGAGCATCAGACACAAATGGAGACTTGAGTATAGGACAAACAAAGGATAAGAATATGAATTATTATATGAATAACATGTACACTAATCTAAGGTTGAAAGCGCATTTATGTTGTAAATCAAAGCTGGAGTGTGTATAAAACTATATTATGTGCCTGAGGAGGCTAGTATGATTGTTAATGGCTGCCGATATATCTTCACTGCTTTGGAGAAATGCCAAAACGCTATTACGTTACCTCCTGTATTTGCTGAGTCGCTGTCCAAAGACGGAAAACATCCTGTCATACACTGATGTGGTAATCTCAAGTTTGTGGATGTTGTTTTGTTTTTGTTCGTCTAATCTCTTATAAAATACCATAGATTTATTTGACATGCAAATACTGTAGTTAAGACCCAACAATGCTGGTGCACTACAACGACAATAGCAAGCCACAACTGGCACTTCTTGCATAAAGAATCATTTATGTTTTTATTCCTGACAAGCAGATAACTGCGTGTGGTTGGTAAATGACAGATCTTTCCATGGCTGTATTTTCAGCCTGTGTAATAAGGAGCTACAAATAGCAAGAGGCAAACTTAGGCCAAACATGTTCAATGGTGCAAGCCTGGAGAAGAGCAACAGCCTGAGATGACATTGCTCTATGCATTGATAGTACAACCTCTATACTGGCAGATCACACGTGCCAAAATCAAGCAAAAGCTGGTATTCACTTATAAAATGCAAAATCTCAGCATTTTGGACTGGGTTGGGATTTGTAGACTAGAATTTGAGAACATTTGTAGGGATGTAAATCTACTCTCACTCCATTCACAAATGCATAAAACAGATACTCTGTTGTATTTTTGGCTGATCTTTGTTTCCAACGGTTAGCGCTTGCAGGTTTCATAATATGAACAAGAGCCGAGCTAAATTTGGCACACTCTGAATGATATGCTATCATCACTATCTGAATGTGAGATCCAGAGCAAAACAGCTCACAGACACAAAACACTGAACATATTGGAGCAAGTCATTAACCAAACAGAATTCAGCATCCAATTTTTAGGGTACAGAGAAGAAATGAGCTGAGCTGGTCTTGTTTAAAATACATATTTGGGTCAGACCAGGTGGATTCTATTACATAAGCGTGCTTTGAAGTCTGCCAAGACTGGCTGACACTTCTCTCAGGTCTCTCAGCTCAAGTGTAATGTTGCAGAGAGGGATGTCTGACTACACAACAGAGCTACATATTATTCACCAGTGAAGTCAAATATTCTTTTGCCTGATTTGAGTGAAAATGACTTTTAGAGGTCAGATAATGTCAGATTCTCTTCACTGTCAAGCCATGAGCACAATTCCTATTTATTCCTATAATAAATGTTCAGTTCAGTTTACGGAGGCACAGTGACAGGGTAATACTGAATCAAAATGTGATTGTGAATTGAAAATATGAAGTGAAAGTTCACCCAGAAATGAAAAATCTGTCTACCATTTCAATTAAATTCAATTCACATTTATTTGTATAGCGCTTTTCACAATATTGTTTCAAAGCAGCTTTACAGAAAATGCATGTCTACATTACAATTTAGAGTGATCTGTTTCAAACCCTAACCCTTACACAAGGCGATAATATGGCTTTACAAGACTAATATAGTGCAAACATCATATCATGGACTAGGTTTGTGGTACTTTTAATGTTGTTTTTTGTCATTTTAGATCTTAACGGCCTCTGTACCTCTTAACTTTCATTATATGGAGAAATAGGCTACAGCATGGACAATCCATGATTTAACTAATTTTGTAAAGAAAGAAAAAAATCAATAATGTGAGGGTGAGTAAATGACAGAATTTACATTTTTGTGTGAACTATGAACTTTTTTAGAAACATTTTTCAATCCTGATTTGGTAACACTGAGGTTCTCGATCTAAAAATAAATAAGAGCTAAACTATTTATGGCAATAAATAAAATATATTTGCAAGCCATATCAATTTGTAACTGAAAATCAAAACAACAATACATGTTTTGTGTCAAAATCAAAAGCGCTTGTTAGTCAAGTGAAATTTTGTGGAAAAACAAGCTTGCTAATGTAAAAAAAGAAAAACCTTCTGTCTAAAGTTATTAAAAACATAACAGATTAAATAATAAAACAAATCAGTGGCAGTGTTGTGTTTTGCATGTTTTGATGGATTATTACAACATCTTCACACTATGATTCCCTTCAATAACATAAAGACTGACAGTCAATTACGCAAATTTGCATGCATAAAAAAGTTAAATCAAAAACCTAATAATATCTCATGTTTCATAACAGATAGATCCTTCTTCGTATGCTTCTTAAATTATATTGCTCTTAATTGTTAGAGCGATTTAAAAAAAACGTTTTTGGCACTTATGAGCCATTTTATAGCCCTATATATTTTTTTTAAATCATATATACATAAATGTTTTCTTCGATATTTTGGAACATAAACAACCTTTTGAAACAAAGGACTTATGAATCATTGATACCTAATGAATCATTGGTCTATTTCATTTTTGATATAATATGCAATTGTGAGATATGCATAATTTAAATGGGTAAAATTAAAAAGGAAAAAAGGAAGAAGAACATTGTAGCCAAAATACAAGTAGCCTACTTCCCCTTAAATCTGAAAATCTGAGACAGAGCTCTTTCCAGACCAATCAGTTTGACATTTCATTATTTTTTTAATTTTTTTCTATTCTTAACCGAAATGGTACGATTCCATTGTGCCGTTCTGAAAACAGATCAGCATCAGAGTAACAGGTCAGATGATCTTTAACCAGTCCCTGTCCTGTGTGCAAGCTCAAATGACAGCTGTCACCTAAAAAGGTCTTCGTAAACAAGTCTGATTTTTAAGTGTGTCATGCATACTGGTCGTAGTTTCTTACCTAAATATTTTGTCCTGACCGCAAATGGATCTGTGCATCCAATGGTGCGTTTTCTTACATCCCAAATGAGGTTGCCAGAGCAGGACATGTTGTTTAAACCTTTAACGTTGAGACATGCATGGATGAAAAGGGGAGAGCAGACGCTTTTCTCTGTGTTTGTCTTCCTTCCGTGTCGTTTGATTATTATTGTTTCCCTGCACAAAGCCTAATATAGTCGGTCATATAAGTTCATCGACAACTGATACTGGATGAATGAGAGAATATTAGCCTACTCCTCGATATCGACACCCCCGCGACGATCCGTTTCCGACACTACGTTCATGATTGCTTTAAGGTGTAGTAAAAATATTGTGCTTCTTGTTTGGCTATCCGCTTTAGCCTCTGCTGCTCTGGTACGTCAAATCCATCTCGAGCCCAAAGCCAATGAAGGGAGAGAGGCGCAGTATGTTGACTGTAATGAGCGGCCCGCTCTCGAGAGCGTCAAGTGTGCGCACAAGTTACGCCGAATCGCTGACTGGATAAATCTCAAGAATATTTTTTTAGGTATTTGTACACTAATATATACAGTGCTATGCATAAGTTTAGACACCCATGCTAAAGTTGACTAAAAAGAGGAATAAAAAATCATCTTTTGGAAACTGAACTTAATGGCTTATTTAAAAAAATTAGGAAAATTCCAACCTTTAAGGACACCAATTTTCTTTGTGAATGAATAATGTATCGTAAATAAATAAATGTTCTTCCTTAAAATACAGGGTGCATAAGTTTGGACACCCCTATGTTAAATTCCCATAGAGGCAGGCAGATTTTTATTTTTAAAGGCCAGTTACTTCATGGATCCAGGATACTATGCATCCTGATAAAGTTCCCTTGGCCTTTGGAATTAAAATAGCCCCACATCATCACATAGCCTTCACCATACCTAGAGATTGGCATGGTTTTATTTCAGCTAGCCTAATAGCTAGTTTGATTTGCATTGAGAGATGATCTTATGGAAAGTACTCCATGCCAATCTCTAGGTATGGTGAAGGCTATGTGATGATGTGGGGCTATTTTAATTCCAAAGGCCAAGGGAACTTTATCAGGATGCATAGTATGAAGTAACTGGCCTTTAAAAATAAAAATCTGCCTGCCTCTATGGGAATTTAACATAGGGATGTCCAAACTTATGCACCCTGTATTTTAAGGAAGAACATTTATTTATTTATGATACATTATTCATTCACAAAGAAAATTGGTGTCCTTAAAGGTTGGATTTTTCCAAATTTTTTAAATTAAGGCATTAAGTTCAATTTCCAAAAAATGATTTTTTATTCCTCTTTTTAGTCAACTTTAGCATGGGTGTCTAAACTTATGCATAGCACTGTATATATATATATATATATATACATATATATATATATATATATATATATATATATATATATATATATATATATATATATATATATATATAGGATAAATCCGTTAGATACACAGATTGACACAAATAAAAACTCGACATAGTACTGTCTTTAATAAAATAAAATAAAAAGGTTAATAGTGATTGGTTCATACTTAAAAGCGTTGAGAAAAAAGCGTTTTCTCTTAAAACAAAACAAGACAATACACAAACAAGAAAAAGAAAAGAGAAAAAAATTAAACGCTACAATAGTCTAGAAGAAAATAATGACACATTAATGACACACACACACATATTTTCATGCACTGTATTATATTAAACAAAACAAATCAACCCAACCAATGAATCAATAAAGGTTTGTTAAATTAATTTCCAAACACGCTATTCTCGAGCTACCCTCTTCACTAGAAAGGATACTGTGAAGGATTTTTTTTTTTATGAATTGCATGGAAACTTTTAACTTCCACGCCCAGTAGGCTTACTCCACAATCAACTTCGTGTAATATTTCTAAACAACTTTTCTCAAAGAGCTTTGACTTCTTCTTAGACTTCTTGGAATTGTATTAAGCTAGGTTTTTTTTAGGGTTGTTTGGATCTTGTATGTTTTTCAAGCAATAAAAAAAGAAGAAAAACAAAATCAAATCAAATGTTACTTTCTGAATCCTGTTAAACAGTTCTACCTTTCTTAAATATCTCATTAATGTATTATTCTATCATGATTCAGTCCATTATGCAGCAGTCATTTAAGTGTAAGATCTCCTATCCCCATTTCTCGTTCTTCCAACAGAAATACCCTTTCGTTTTCATAAGCAGTACAATATATTAGTACATGCTCTAACGTTTCTGCTGGTCCACATGAACTATGATTAACAGACTCATGTTTGTTAGAGCCGTGTGCCCAAGGCGAAGTCTAATAATGATTGTCTTCTCTTCTACAACCAAAATTCCCTCTTTCAACCCCCTACTTGATTTTAAATGATAAAGATGTCCTCCTCTTTCCTCCACATTCGAAATTTCTTGCCATTTCCCTTTTATAGCTGTTCTGATTTCGACCTTAACTTCTGTACTTAGTGGAATATTCATATCTGTATGTGATACTTTCAGCGCCTGCTTTGCTAAATAATCAACTTCCTTATTACAGCACTGACTTCTCAAAGGTCCCGCCCTTTGAGGGCGCACGAGCACCTTCCAGCCAATCACACAAAGAGGCTTGACCATGTCAACCAATCCTATACCACAGTACGTCATGACGCAATTAGCTTTGCGACGCGTCCCCACTGACACTTTACAACGACAACAAACTGCATTAGCAAGGTCGAGAGTAGGGCAATAACGTAGACTTGGTACTTTATGCTCGTCCAAAGGTCCTGTTTTCTTGACTACGGGCTCTTGCCTTTTGGAAACACCACGGTTCAATAGCATTAGAGTGTGCTGCACGTCCTAAGCTGTATTTTCGTGCGTGCAGTGGTAGCATTTAGCTTGTTTAGAAGTCATCATGGCTATGGTGGGGCTGAGAGCTTCTTACCACAGAATCCTCGGCAGGATCGAGCATATGCTGCCGGCTAAACTGAGACCTGTGTATAACCACCCCGCAGGTAACACAAATGCTGTTAGTGTGACCTTTTTTTTGTCACTGACACTGATCCTGTTAACCTCTTGAAGTGGCGGCATACACTGATGTGTGTCATATGACGGTGCAGCCATAGAGACTGCTACCTGAGCAGGTATTTTGTCTTATTGGTCAAAAAACAGTAACTCCGATATTTAAAATAAAGAACGGATCGTGCCAAAATCGGGCTAAAATCGTGTAATCTGAACCAGGCATAATCTGAACCAGGCATCAGACGTGGTAATGAATTATAGGCGCTGTATAATTAAATTTGATCTTGCATGGAACCATGGTGCATTGTTGACACTTTTCCGGATTTTTGTTATGTTTGTATGAGTGTTTTTGGCACTTTCAATTATACTGTATTTGTGCAAATTGCCCTCTGCAGACAGATATCATTCTCAGTAATATATTTGTTACTGAATAACTCAATATATGTTCTGTTAAAATAACCTCACGTGATTTATCTTTAGTATGTATTTCTGTTCAGCATGTCAGTATGTTTATAGTTCTACCAGTTTTTGGTGGTAGAATAAATAGAGATGACGCATGTTGATAATCAGAGGTTGACTGACAAGACATAAACTAAAAAAAGATTAAACAAAAGAACTGTGTTGGCATATAGCACAGCAGATTTTGACCTTAGCTTCACATTTGTCAGAGGGAGGGGGTCATATTAAGTGCTAGAGATGACTGATTTTTTATTAAATGATATTACTTTTTATTAATGCAGATTGTTTTCTGAATGTTCTGAAACAAATCTGTTGTATTATGTAGATCACTGATGGCACGAACTCCAATGTAAGCTGATTAATGCATTTTAGTCTCACTGATTGTTCAAATATTCAGTGTTTACATATAATAGTCCATAATTGTATCATCAGCCATTGTACATTTGATTTCTTATTGAAAATCACTTTAAGTTCACAACACAGAGCCACAGGGATGCAGGTTCGACCCCAGTCCTCCTATCCCTTCCTCCACACACTTTCCTGTCCTGTAAAAAAAAAAAAAAATCTGTTAACATTTACCTTTATGTTTTGGAAGGGTAATGGAAAAAAAGTGCCAGTATGTAAAGATCAAGTATTGGTTCCTTTTGTTTTGTATGTTGAAACACATCTGAAACCTGTCACAATTACACACATTTAACCTGTGAACCATGAGCTTAACTGAATTGATTAATTGATTTGCTCTTTGTTTAGGTCCAAAGACTGTGTTTTTCTGGGCACCAATGTTTAAATGGGTAAGATTAACAACATACCGTGTCTGGATGCTCTTTGTATTTGTAAAAAAAAAAAAATCTTCTTTTTATTTCTCACTTATTTGTGATTTCCCATAGGGTCTGGTCTTAGCTGGCTTAGCAGACATGGCACGTCCAGCAGATAAACTCAGTACCTCCCAATCTGCTGTGCTGACAGCCACAGGTATATATCATGACTCTTTTAAAAAAATTGCACATTTAGAAGTTTCAAATCTCATTCACTCTATGTTTTTCAGGTCTTGTTTGGTCCAGGTATTCCCTGGTTATTATACCCAAGAACTGGAATCTATTTGCTGTAAACTTCTTTGTTGGAGGTGCAGGAGGATCACAGCTCTACAGAATATGGCAGTGAGTACATTCATTCACCTATAGAATGCATTCAGGAGTGTGTGGTGTAAAATTAAACTATTTTAGACTGTCTTGCATAGTAGCCATCTGATGTCATGTCATTCACAACAGCGACATGTGGTTCTGGATCAGTCGATGGCTGTGACAGATCAACAGAGGGAAACTTAAACATCAGCTATGTAGATGTATATAATAAAAAAGCTTATAAAAGGAATCACATGTACGGTCTAATTTAATGTCTGACAATACCTAAAATGGTTCAAAATGGTAATTTAAAGGGGTTATATAGTTTTTCCTCCCTCGAGGTGTACTTATTTTTTCCCCCACCCAAACACTTATAATTTAGGCCACTTTTGTTAGGCCACTTTAAATTAAGTGGGATGCTTTGTTGCTGCTGTGTCTTTAAAAAACAAACATTCTGTTCTAAAACTCTTCCCACATTTTATCAGCTGTGAACTCAAAGCTTGTTTTTTGGTTATCTACACTTTATCAAGATTTTCAATAGTAGCAATAAAGCAGACAGGGTCTTCCAGCATATTGTGCAATTTAGGTTTGTGACTAAATGTGGGGGATTTTCAATATATGTGCTCTTTAATCCCCGCAGGCATAACAGGGAACAGAAGGCAAAGGATAAAGAAGCACAGGCTTGATACCAGTGCTGTGTAAAGTGCATCTAGAGGACCGAAAGGGACTCTTCCTTAACTGATACCCCAGAAACTTCCCCTCCATCATCAGTCATCCAGTAGAGCCTCCAGACACTTTCTTCGTGAACAGAGATCATCACATTTTTTTTTTTAGAGTTCAGGTCATTGTCCCGTGCCACTAGTACCGTTAAAAACGCACAAAATGTTACATATTCATTAGTATGATTGTGCATTTTTTTTTAAATGCTTGTGTTTGAAATGCCTCAGCCTCGGCCTCTGTTATACTATTAACGGAATGTCTCCAAATAAATTTTAGAAAAGTCATTATTTCATTATTTGTATTTCTTAGGAAATATTTATTAAACAGCTGTAATATTATTTTTTTTTATTCCACAATCATATTCATAACATGAAATAGTTTGTCAAAACCCATACATTACAAAATATTAACTGAACTGTATTGTAATATTTGATTTTTTTAATTCACATCAAAATAAAGTAACATTAAAATTCAGATTTACTAAAAGCGTCTTGCTCTTACAATCTAGTGTGCTGTTACATGTTTACATGTGCATTAATCTCTCTAGTCATTCGCCTATCTTGCATTATAAATAAAGTATACACTTTACTCATTATTGGCAACAAATAATGAGTATCAGAATATCATACTACTCATACAATTTCTGCTCATATTATGCAAATTTTGTGTATGCTTGAAATACAAGATCCTACAACATTTTGCCAGAATATGCAGCAATTTTTTTTTTAAATAAACGATTTCCTGGATGATAATTAAACACCACTTCCGAATAAGGATGACGGTAATGTCACATTTGACAACAGTCTCACATACTACTATTTTAAATGTTTGCTGTTTCACATATGTAAAAAGTAAAACAGAAGGGATTATATCTTTTTGTGACAGTACACTGCTGACCCCCTGTGGTACTGACTGCACTGTGCTCAGTGGAATGAGAATGAGACGTCAATGGAAATGCAGATTTTGTGATCTACATCCACATAGTAAAACAATGCCTAGTTTACGTTTTGTTTGCAGGTATATAACATTGCGACAATACACTATATATATCGCTAGTTTTAATGCCCGTGGTCATCATAAATAAAACGCAGACCCATACAGAACTGTAGTAAAATAATTATTCAACCCCTATACCCTCAAATAGGGCGTTATTTGAGGAGACAGCCATTTGTTGTGGTGTCCGAAACCATAGTGGACTTTATTGAGTCCATACTCATTCAATCCTACATTGCACCACAATAACGATTGTACAACCGATGTACGCTCTACGGCTGTCCGGATTCACTCACTCCTTTTCATTCACTCCTTCAAATAAAAAGTATTATTGGACTAACGTAAGGAATAGTGAATGAGGGTTAGGGGGCGATTTCGGATTCGTTTTCTTCTTTTTTATTGCAATAACAATAGGGGAATACAGAGTTATACAAAACACAAGATCACAATTCTGCATTTTGTATTTAAAAAAAAAAATCATACATCTAATAAATCAAGTATCCTTTTCAACAGCTGAGATGTCTTAAAGGGATAGTTCACTTTGAAATTAAATTTTGGTATGTTTTAGCTTACCTCAAGGGCATCCAAGATGTAGGTGTCTTTTTTTCCGCAGTAGTTTCAATTTTGATATTTTTAGGTCAAACCGTTCTTGTCTGACAGTCATATCATGCAGGTCTATGGTCACTGTCTCAAAGAGCATGCACAGAGTCCAAATTAAAACAATTCCCCATCGTCCAAATTAAACAATTCCCCATCGTAAGTACACATTGATGGCCTAAGACATGAAACGAGCGGTTTGTGTGAGAAAATGAACAGTATTTATATCGTTTTTACCTCTTGTAACACAGCCACGTCCAAGTGATCTGAGGGCGCGAGCGCATCCTGGTGTGTGACGTGTGCGCAGACTGGTGCATAGATATACACTAGATGTCGCCTTGTCTACGGCAATTCATTGGAACGAATGTCTTTAATGCGACATCTAGTGTATATCTATGCACCAGTCTGCGCACACGTCACACAGCAGGAAGTGCCCGCGCCCTCAGATCACTTGGACGTGGCAGTGTTACAAGAGGTAAAAACTATATAAATACTGTTCGTTTTCTCACACAAACCGCTAGTTTCGTGTCTTAGGCCATCAATGTGTACTTACGATGGGGAATTGTTTAATTTGGACGATGGGGAATTGTTTTAATTTGGACTCTGTGCATGCTCTTTGAGACAGTGACCATAGACCTGCATGATATGACTGTCAGGCAAGAACGGTTTGACCTAAAAATATCAAAGTTGAAACTACTCCGGAAAAAAAGACACCTACATCTTGGATGCCCTTGAGGTAAGCTAAAACATACCAAAATTTAATTTCAAAGTGAACTATCCCTTTAACATCTTTACGATTGTTCTCTATTGGAAGTCAGAGAGTCGTAAAAAAACTTTAAGTCAGTGGAAAATAGTCTACCATTTGGTACAGTTAACATACATTTTGCTTTATGTAGGTTATTTCCCAAATACAATTTAATTTTTAGTTATATTATCCATTTCCAATAAATTAACCGACATCACAATCCATAAACAAGACCATTATATCAGTTATAGTGATACATTTGCAAAACACCTCAAAAATAGAAACAAAAAGAGAAACTTTGGACCAAATTGGAGAAACCCCTTATTTAAACTTACTGATAAAATAATCACATGGATAACATCTGTTTATTATTTTAAAGTGAGTTTCTTTGACTCTAGGAATTACATATTTATTAATATGTGACCACAGATTCTGAAAAAAGGTAGGCCTAATGAAAATCCTGTTTCCATTTCACCAATTCCTTAGGTGAAAATTTTTTTTCTTTACGATTTGTCTAATATAGGCTACATATTATTATTTTTTTCTATCCCTAATAGAAAGGATTATACATCTTTTCAATTCTGATAAGGTGAAGTAGTTTCGGGGAAATACTATGAATTAGTTATAATATTGCGATTTCGGACTCAGCCAGCAATGTCTGGATTGGCGCCTAGTATGAATGTCATCAAGGTGACGTCAGCGCATTCGACCAATCAGAGACATCTATAGAGGCAATAGTTCCTCACTGCAGCAGTGCTGAACATTAACATTATCATTAAATAAATATTGTTTTCATTGAAACTACATTCTTTATAATTACCGAACAACACTTTATTGTTTTTGGTCTTGGTCAGTAAAGTAACATAAAAATAAATCCCACCACCAACAGTTCATCTGTGGATTGGCGCATGCACAAATGCGAAACAAAAGGACGAATTTGGGATTAAATTGCAAACATGTCACATTTGGATTGCTGCCCAATCAAACCGGGAAGTTTTAATACGGAGCAGCCTCAATGACGTATGCAGTCGACAAATGCGACCTAAGTTATAGAGGTAAAACATGAACGTCCTTTGATGCAACGTAAAAAATGTAAAATGATTTCTCATTATTTCCTATTGAAGCGCAAAATGTGACCAAACGAAATCATATTATTATCTGTTTCCAGTTTTTTCCTGTTTACAACTGGGGCGGAAACGATGATGCGATGCGTGATTTGTGTGTTAGCAAACGCTTCTCGAGACTCGACTCTCGATGCGCAGCCACTTCTGGTTGTCCTCTGATCTAGTCTGCTTCAGTGACTCGGTTATCTCTTTAATTTTTGACTGGCTGTTGGTTATGATGTTGTGTTCATAATGGATGAAACAAAGCAGTCAGCATCAGCAGCACGTCAGGACTGGGGCATCTGTGCAGTAGGTGAGTTAATGATTGATGCTACATTCGTTCACAGCCTCGACAATATGCAGTTACATGAATTCCCAATCTTTACGTCATTGTATGTATGTTTTAGCATCCACTCATGCACCGAAATAATTGTTTTGATATTCGGCGTTTCAGACTCTAAAACCTAACTTGTGTGGAAAAAATGGGTTTGTTTTGCAATGCCCTAGAATGTTTATGCATAATTTAGTTTATACATTTTCTGTTGTACTGTTACTGTTGTAATTGTACTGTTCTCTGTACCATTGCAAAATTATTTTATTTTCATATTTGGAGAAAAAAAAGAAATGAGGTAATTGATGCTATTAATAAGTAAATAAAACATTAGTATGTAGTCTGCAAATAGTTCCGTTAAAGGAGAGCTCCGGTCAATTTTAACATTGAGCTCATTTTTTTGTCAATTTGGAGTGCTGTCAATACAGAGAACAACGACAAAAATCGGTGTTGCCTACACCGTGTTATCCTCTTTTTAAAATTTGCACCCTGTTGACTTCAATGGGGCAAGTTTTAAACCAGCTTTTAGCCTCTTAACATCCTTGATGTGTCATTACAAGTGCACAGGTCATGTGAGTGATTCCTTCAGAGTGATCACGGGTGAATCTGACTGCAGTAGATGTGAAAGAAATGGATAAAAATGATGTTATTTAAGCCAGCGCAAATACCTGTATTTACATCCTGTTTTCAGTTGAAGTCCAAAGTAGTCGATTGCCGAGTTCACGCGCATAGGTTTAGTTACCTATGATCACGCGCGTGAACTCTGCAATCGACTACATCGATCTGCTGACATTGAGGAAGGAGCACAGGAGCCAGGGCGACAGGTCAAGGAGCTCCCCACATCCAGGCAGAGATGGCTTCCAGCAGGCCCGATGTGTTGCCACTCCACTGAAAGGAGGCAGAGGTGTTGCTGAGGGAGGTTGTGATGACTGGGTGGCAGGAGTGGCTGGGGACTTAAGACATGCACAGATAATGATGAAACAAAGTCATTAGAGGTGGTGGAGGGAGGCTGGCGGACCAGCGTGATCAGGACAGAACAGACAGATTCATGTGGAAGCAATGGGGGCAGGGTATCATCCTCTCGAAAAACACAGAGTTCCAGTGGGGTGGGCAGGGTTCACTTCCATCGCCTCAAACACCACTAGCACTCCCTTGGCGATTAATAAAGCAACCAGCTCACACACCTGGTCAGACATGCGTTACTCAGGCTCCGTGGCAGTGTTTCGCTGACTCTAACGTCATGGCAGAGACGCTCTCGCTGCCGACGGTGAGCGGTGATTTGCAGGACGCCAGGATCCACTCCACGAAGTCGATGAAGCTTCCTCTAGGACCTTCCCTGGACAGTTGCGCTCTGGCGGCAGTGTTCAGAGGTTAAGGTTCTCTTCCAAGTGTTTCTCGAGGGACTATCCCCCTGCTCAAGGCACAACAGTCAAACTGCAGGGAGGTCCATGGTGATGGAAAACATAAAAAACAAAACCAAACTACAAAAAACACACCGCTACAATCTTATCTTGGCCCGGTCTTCTGTCACAACTTGGCTGTATATAGACACACAAAGATGACGGAATCAAATACAAAAGTCTTTAATAAGACTTGCCATCCTAGTCATTATTTTCTTTTGTGTTATGTGGTGATGATGTTTTGAATTTCACTGCTTTATTTTTTATTTATCATTTTCCTAAATACATTAGGGTGCCACTCAAATGTGTCTCACCCCCCAAAAGAAAAAAGCTGACAAAATGTGGATGTATTCTAATGATTATTAGCTGCTCAACGCGGACAAAGTTTTACAATATGCGGCAGTTTCCGTTACCATCATGTAATGTTAACTTTGACATCATAAATCAGACTATTGCAAAAATCCTCAAAAAGTAGAATAAACAGTTACTTCAGCAGTTAATAATCAACAGTACAGCACAATCAGTTGAACACAAACAATGTCAAATAGTGACCAAAATGCCAGCAAGTAATGTCTGCAGATGTGGATGTTGCGGCAGCAACCACTTCCCTAACTGCTGTAAAGGTGGACTTGTTAGGATTTGGAAAATCATGGCGGTGTTTCTCCACGACTTGCAATAGAAACTGCTTCTGTTCCTCTTGATTCGTAAGGACTCCATTGAATGCCTGAATCATGGCCACTCCTCGCTCGGCTGCATCGTTGACAACATTCAAGCTTCTCACTTTCCGTTGGCCATCAATGTAATCGTTGTCACTGTCCCATGTATCTGGACTGTTGGTCAGGAAATGTTGTGGAATATTCAATGCTGTGAAAAGCTGCCAGGTGTGTTGCGATACAAAGTCAGACAGCTGCTTCTGAGGTAGTGCTGTTGAACGTGTGGTAGATTTTTCCCTAAACCTAACTATCTGGGGTGTCTACAAATCAACACCCAATTCCTTAAACTTGGGCGTCTACTTATCAACACCCAATACCTTTATACTCTAGCTCTTGCATCTTCAGTCGACAACTGGCCGAGTTTCTAACTAACTTGCTTCCTTAAACTAGCTTCCTTCCTAAACTAGCTTCCTGCGCAGGAATAAATCAACAAACAGACCTGCAAATGTCCTTTAAATGCTTTAATCACGGCCAGGAGATCTTCCCGAGCAGTTCTCAGGGAATCTCTCCCAAGAAGCAAGGCCGGAGGATCTCAGACAAAGTCCATTGAGAATCCCACCGGAAAATATAGATACAACAGTTTTTATAGAATCGAGAAAACAAATAAGACTAACATGTCACCTTCAGTATGATTGGTTCAATTGGTTCAAAAGCCCCAACCTTCTAAAATAATTTAAACATGAACACCACAGTTAAATGAAACAAATAACAATACTCACCCTCAGGGATTCATTTACTTGAACAAAATTGAAATAAAATGGCATTTTTTTGCGATAAATGTAGCTACCTCATATGCAACATTTGGGCTCATTGAGCTACCAGTAAATAATAATATATCTGAATGAAACTTGGCACTGCTACTATGCATCATAAAAGGAACAAAATGAGGGGGTGAGACCTTTAACATTAAAAAAATAAAATAAAATTGTGTTGATGCGCTCAACTTTGAAAATCACAACATACTATGTTGGACGTGATCCTTATGTTATGAAGAGGAGCAATTTTTCTACTGAATTGAAACACTTGCCTGCCATCGAGGTGGTAGATATAGAGAATGTGAAGCTGAGGTCTGGTTTTATATCGCGCTGCCTTTCTGTTAGTGAGCTTAGGGCAGTATTTTGACTTTCTGTCGTGATTGTGAAAATTCGTGCTGAATGGAGAATTGCCATAGGAACTCACATCATCGTTCAGGGAGAAAACTTGGCAATGTAATACGCTTTTATTGTGCATTTTCTACGTGTAAAAACACTAAGGGAAGCAGGTTGAGGAGGTGACGGGAAGATGCTGGATAGCAAATCTAGTAATAATGTCACTGATTAAACCCACTGCATATCACTCAATAAAATAATCAATTTAGCCTACGTGTTTTTTTAAGTTTTGTATTTTGTTTGGTTTAATAATTAACATTACATTTGCGAGTATGACTCTCACTCGGCTTGTGAATAAGCAGAACTTGCACGCAACCACTTTAAAACTGTTTACGCTTCAATAGATGTGATTTTGGTTGTCATTTGTTGAAATAAATACAAAAAATACAGTGTGTCGGTGTCTGTCAGCTGAACGTGACCCTCTTCGTGGCCATATGGGAAAGTGAATATTTACAAAGACAACAATAAAACTTCACTTACATTTCACCTTTCCAAAAAAAAGAAATGGATCGACTTCTGTCAACTTGTTGAACAAATTTTTTTTATTTGGACCTTTTTTACCATATGATGGCTGAAGCTTAAGAAAATTAACCATGGTTTTATTATGGTGTGTAGCAGTGGCGAGCTGTGACTTTTTTAACCGGGTATGCTGGGTGATGCGTTATGTCAGAGCCCGTCTACGGAGAGCCTGCCCACTCCCTATTAAGTCCCTTTGTACCGAATTTTGGTTGTAGTTCCACCAGAGTTCCACTGGGGGCGATCGCCCATGAGTGCAAAATGAATGGGAGTCTATGGAGCTAGACGGCTAAATTTGTCTCTTTCACCCGATTGCCGTTGAGAAATCTCAGATTTGATTGTAGGTTTTGCAAGTTAAACATGGGTTATAGGTCCAAAGTTGAATGAACAAGTAGCCTACTTATCTCCTTTCGATTTCTTACATGTTGAGTTGTTGTTGCCCATAACACGCTAGCATTCTGCTAATGAACGCTGATTGGTCAGTGAAGGACTGATTATGACCAGAGATACCGCTTGATGGCATCGTGGCATCCGAAGCGGGACCAGAAACAAACAAAACAAAAACTCTTCTAGCACGTGTATTTAGCTGTGTCAGCTGTGTTGTCGATGCCTCGAGAGAAAAGAAAGTGCAGAGCGTGAAAGCACCAAAGTTTTGGTGGATTGCCGTAAAGCAGTATCTCTGGTCGTACATGTGTATGACGTCATTGACACTTTAAAAGACTTTTTAAAGCAAATAAGTGACTAACACCCAGCAATGTGTAATTTCTTTGCATCTCCTTTCGAATACAACATTCAAATTACTAGACAAAAAATGATATCCTGAGAAAAGTGGATTTTGATGGGTATAGTGCCATAGACCTCCATTCATTCTGCACTCGTCCTGTGAGCGCCCTCATATGGAATCAGAGTGGAACTGCAACCATTTCAGAAGCCGGAACTCCGGAAGTGTACTATAAATAAAATAAACTTCTCGCCTTATTAGACATTCTCTGGTTATGTCAAAAATGCACCTATGCATGTTGGATGGGTTTATAATAAGCGCATTTGCTCTCTAGACAGGGTGGTATCTTCTCCGTTGCTTAATCTCGTGACACATGGCAACACAGCTAAAAGTTTTCTATATTTGACCATTTAATGAAAGTAGTTGATGCATTCATAACAGGGGCGGAGCTACGAGTGGGCCGATTTGACCGCTTGCCCACCCAGTCGGATTCAGGGAAATAGATTTTTTTGTGTGTATATATATATATATATATATATATATATATATATATATATATATATATATATATATAAGCTCCTTGTGGTTTGATCGATTTGAGCAACAATACACGACGCAAAACAGGCATTTTGAGTTTGTGATAGTACTATCAGAGAATGTCTAATAAGGCACTATGTAGAAAATTTCTTACTGCCCTCCATCTGATTTTCGCGCCACGGCGTGACGTCATGTGCAAACAGCCAATAGACACTTCTCACACGCTTTCATGCCACAGACGCGCATCCGTCCGTTTTCTCACGCAGAGAAAAACCGCGAAGCAAAGAGGACACTACACCTACAGACAAGAAAGAGCAGGTTTATTTATAATTTTGATATGAAACAAATTCGCAGTTTTCAGATTCTGTCAATTTTATTACGATATTCAAACAATAAATACCGTTTGGCGCTTATTAATGTGACGTGACAGATCGCTCCTCATTTTAAGCGGCACATGAACCGATCATTGCTCTTTACTAAGTTACTAACTTAGTTAATACTTAAACACCTATGAAAAATAGGTAACAAAAAACAACAACAACCTTGCATTAAAATACGTGTATTGTGATTGTCATAACATTTGGTAACTTAACAGAATTTTATTAAGTTTAGTGACATGTTACAGTATTTACATGGTACAATGACTGCTACGTTAGGCTAACCTTAGCTGCTACTGTTTTTATTATTGCTTGACATATTTCACGATTTAAATTCAATTCTTGTGATTTGATTCCAATCGTGATTCAATTTCGATTCATTTTGATAAATATTAGGTACAGTAGATACATGTTAATTTTTCTTAAGAAATATTTTTCTTTTGACAATACATCAGGGCCATAAGCCCCCAAAGGACCTCCTCCCTGCTGCTTAACTTACATGCTATTTTGCTTGGTCTTATTTGCTTAGCATGCAAAAATGGCCAGCCATGACCCACTCTAGTGTTGGACAGAAGGATGACAGAGAGAGGAAACCATGGAGAAATACCTTCCCAAATATGTTCCGGTGTTTACTCTGCTGGCACTGTCAGGACTTCTATTCCTGCTGTGGAATATCACCTCGCTGGAAGTAAGTAACTTAGAAGCCTCATCTTGTGTTATATTTTGTTATAATGGTTTGTAAGTACACTACAGTATATTGATCAGATTCTGTCCGCTTACATAAACCTTTAAGACTAGTCTTACAAGTTCAAGACATCATTTTTTAATTATTTTTTAAATCAGTAACATAAAAGCGTAGATTGGCCTAATTTGATACCGAAAAGTAAGACTGACTGCCCCTCACTAACTGCTAGTGGGTCATACTAGAACTCAAGACACTATCTTACCATATTGGCTATGTTTATGCAACTGGCTCAGGATTTAAAAAATAAAAGAAGTTGTTGGGGAGAGGATCTAGTTCAACTATTGTCTAGTTACTGAACAACACATCAGTAACTATTCAGCTTATTTTGCAGTGTGGAAGCATGTAGTAGTTCATATTTTCGTTCTTTGTGTAATATTTTTTTTATCTGCTAGCTAACTACCTAGGTCCTAGAAGAAGATAATACTACAATTTAGCTCTTCGTGGTCACACAACAAGATGTACGGCAACACAATTTATGTTATTTAGTACACAGCAGTGACGTATAAATAGATCATTCACTTATTGCCATGTTACAGTTTTGTTTGTGCAGAAACATTACTATTAAAATAAGGTCTCCATTACTTTTAAAGGCAGGGTAAAAAGCAGGTTTTGTCGAATACATGCATTATTTTAAATTCCCATGATGATGCACTCATTTTCGAAGGTCAACAATAAGCCAAAACAATTTAATTTTTGTCTCTAAACTCTCAAAGACTTTACCATGCTTCTCTGTATTGAAATATCACATTGAAGCTTCTGTGATTTTGCCTCCTGCAGAGCTGGAACTGTCAGACAGCATCTACCTTCTATCAGCTTCAAAACAGCATCCAGTCAGTCTTGAAGACCTCTGAATTTCTTCTACCTGTGGAGTTCAACTACTCATTCTGTGCCCACCTCGGCCAGGAGCCCTCCGCAGAGGAAGCCAGGGAGGAGAGCTATCTTCTCAAATCCATTGCCTGGCCAGAGCCATCAATGCTAGGACTGCCGTTACGTCAAAGTAGCGATCCTGCACAGAGCTATTATACTATTCAAGACCCTGGAGATCTGCAGGTTGGTGGGCAGTTTGTAGTGAAGGTACAGATGCAAAACTTTTTGGGCCAGCCCAAAAAACACGGAGGAGACTTCCTAGTAGCACGACTTCACACACCAGAGCTGGCGGCAGGTGTGGCGGGGCAGGTACATGACCACAACAATGGAAACTACACTGTATTTTTCCCACTGCTTTGGGCAGGCGTTGTGCAGGTGGAACTGACCATGATTCACTCCAGCGAGGCCGTGATGATCCTCAAGCGACTGAGAGAGGAGCAATCGGACCGAGTGTTCTTCAAGAGCCTCTTCCGCTCAGGGTACCTCTCTGAGACCACTTTGTGTAATTTGTGTCTGCCACTCAAACAACAGCCGCTTTGCAACTACACAGACCCACAGACCGGAGAACCCTGGTTCTGTTATAAGCCCAAGATGTTGGACTGTGATACACGGATCAACCACTCAAAAGGGGGGTATAAGAAACACCTTCTCACTGTTTATGAGTCACAGTTCTTCCACAGGTGAGTGAGAAGTTAACTACAGCAATACTGTTTTTGTTGGCCTATGTCAATATTTTACTGTGCTGAGAATGCTGATATATAAATACTTCAATTTAATGATAAAAGAGCACCTTTTTTCTGCATTCTTCATGAATGACACTTTAATTTTGTTTTGATTTAGTGGAGTAAATCTCAAAATCCCAATACATTCTGCAGGGGTGGACAATGTGACTGTTCTACCTGCTTCTAAAGGTAATGTTTCACATGAAATATATACACTACTGTTCAAAAGTTCTGTCGGTCAGATTTTTCAAACATATTTTTATAAGAAGTATTTTTTGAACTCAGCAAGTCTGCATTTAGCATTAACAGTTCAGTCAGGACCACACTGGCTATAAACATTTCTTTTTTGTTGTGGATTCAGTATTGTCTTTGGCAGTATGGTTCCTTATTGGGGTTCTGCATAGCAGTACAATAAATATAGCTGAACCTGTGATTAACCTCCCAAGAAAGTTAATCACAGAACACACAGCCATGTGGAATAACTGATACTGGTGTCAAAAGAATGGGGGTTGGATGGGTTAATTGCAAGCTTGGCCAAACTGAAGTAATGGTACCACATATATTAGGGCAGGGCGGTATATCGAGTTTGTATGTTGAATCGATATATTTTTATATACGATACAGAATGAGGCAATACCGTTTATATCGATGTACAGTAGTTTGATATTGTGAGCACATCTGAAAAATAGCGGGGACACAGAGTGAGCTGTTGTGGGGAAAGTGCATAATCCAATTTGTCCTAAACATGAGACATGCTTTTACGGTGGCACATTGCTGCCACAGACATATCATTTTTAATTTTCAATTATGTCGTAATTATGTCATTTTAACGACATCTTTTCAAGAAATAACGAGATGTTATGTCGTTTTAACATCTTTTCTTGTAATAATGAGATGTTATGTTGTTAAAACTTAATTTTTCTCGTTAAAACGACATTTTCTCGTAATAAGGAGGACATATGTTGTATAGTGTGACGTGCAATATGCCTTTATTCACATTAGAGGATTTATATCAGTCGCATTTTATTACATTAAGAAACAATGTAAAAAATCCTGGTAAAAAGTAAATGTTTACCAACAATATCAACATGTAGCCTATTTTACATATCCACAACAAGTCCTTTAAATTTAACGGTATTCAATGCAAAACAAGAAGTAATTTTTTTTTTTTTTTTTTTTTTTTTTTTTTTTTTATAGCCTAATGTGAGAATGTTAAAGGGGGGGTGAATTACTGTTTCATGCATACTGAGTTTTTTACACTGTTAAAGAGTTGGATTCCCATGCTAAACATGGTCAAAGTTTCAAAAGTTAAGTTGTACGTTTGAAGGAGTATTTTTGTTCCAAAAATTGTCCTTCCGGTTTGTCACAAGTTTCGGAAAGTTTTTTTCGAGTATGGCTCTGTCTGACGTAAGAGAGGGCGGAATTTCCTTATATGGGTCCTAAGGGCACTTCTCCGGTAAGATCGCGGGCGCGCGCGCACTTGTAAAACAGAGCAAGAGAGTGAAAGCAGTTCGCCATCAAAGCGCCCTGCCCGGCTTTTGGGAAGTCAGTGTCACCAAAGAAGTGTGTTTTTGGTTGCCAGGGCAAGACAACCCTGCACAGATTCCCAAAGAACCCGGCGTTAAGGCACCCGTGGATGGAGTTTGTTTTCCTGAGCATAAACGGAGTTGTGTAAGACTGTTGTTCCCTGCATTTCGACGATGATTGTTTTATAAACAAAGCCCAGATCGTCTAATGCTTAAGGATCGAGCAGTCACAATGATAAAGGTTCGCGGACGTGCGTTGGAACGGTGAGTAAAACTGTTGAACAAATGTCTCTGTGTGTTGTTAGCTCGGCGCATTAGCACAGCTTTAGCTTCGCCCACACGGCCCGCCCCCAGCCGCTCGTTGTTTTCCGGAAAGACTCGGTACAGCCAATCTTTCAATTAAAAATATAATAAAACAAAAGACTTTTTGGAGATATGAAGGATGCAATATTACTCTATAGATACTCAAGATTAACAGGAGATTGAGTGAAAATGAGCATTTCACCCCCCCTTTAATGTGATTTTAGCCTTTTTTGTACATAATATATAGCATAGCCAGATAGCCTACATGGTTGCCTTCACTATATTTGTTCTCATAGCCTTCATTGTGAACATTGTTTGTAGGATAACATTGAGCAGTATTTTAATTAACATTTTTTAAAATATTTTAAAAAATATAAATAAAATTAATCCAAATAGTATAAAGTAGAAAATAACCATTCAGCCAAAACATACTGACATAATTTTTTTGTCCATATCCTCCTGCCCTATATATACTTGTGTATGTGCGCGTGTGTGTGTGTGTGTATATATATATATATATATATATATATATATATTTATACTTAAGGTTGTGGAATCATGGTATTAGTACAATTTGAAATGACTGTTTTTTATTTGAATACATTTTAAAAAGTAATTTATTCCTGTGATGGCAAAGCTGAATTTTTGCAGCCATTACTTCAGTCTTCTCTTCAGAAATCATGTGTTTATTTTAGACAAGAGTTCATTGAGGGAAAGTAACTAAAAACCTTTGGGAGGGAGACAGGCCAAAATAACAAACAGGGAACCTCTAGCTCCGGTTATACATCTTTCCTAAATCAAAACAAAAAGCAAAATAAACGACATGTTCGTGCCTCCCTGCTGTTTTGTAAACAGGAGAAAATTGGATTGTAATTGTTGATTCTGAGTTCTCATCTTCATTTTTTTCTTCTGCTCAGTTTGGATTAAATCAACATTTCCTCATTGTCACTTCTTTCTTTCCTTTATTAAACCTTAATATTTCTGTTTCCTTCCAGTACGAACCAAAGGGAAGCACCTTAAATTCACTCCTTCCGGTTACTACTACCAGGGATCATGGAAGCCATTGAGTGGTGTCGTCATGCGTCAGTTTAATGGCTCTTCAGTCATAACCCAGTGTCTTAGAGGGAAAATGGTGTACATGTATGGAGACTCCACTGTGCGACAGTGGTACGAGTATCTCATTGCCCATGTTCCAGGTCTGTAATATTTTTGGAAATCTTTTTAAAGGTGATTTTTGTGGTTTTGATTACATCTTCAAATTTTCTTTAGCCAATCCAATGTCAACAAACCAGAGCACACAAAAATGATTGGTTGTCAGTGATGCAGATTTTTCACACCTTTCGGCAGAAAATTGACATTTTGGATACAAAATAGGTCATTTGTGTAGATCTGTACATGCCAAGCGCTGTGAGTTTGGGTTGCCTATAATGTGCATTTAAAAAACGCAATGTACACCCATCTTTCCAAATTTGTAATGAGAATTACAACAAAAGAGAAGCTTTAAGGTTTTCTTGTGTTTTATGGTCAAATAAAAGCTCTCTATGGTTTAAGTTTGAAAGCAAAGAAATTAAGACAGCCATGAATAATAGTATTAGCATTTCTGTTATCCTGTGAAATATAAATATTAATAATAATAATATTACTATTATAATTATATTTTTATTTTATTCATAATAAATAAAATTATTTTTATTATTATTATTATAGTATAGACATATTGAATAGGTTCCATTAAAATCAACAGTGTAAATGTTTCCTGAGACAACTGAAGTAGAGAGATTTGTTTGTGGTCTGTTGAGTTTTTCCATATATCCTCATCCTAAAGAAGTATTTTAAACATTTTCTTTTTGGGTGGGCATCAATTATTTTTCTTTTCCTGATTCATATCTACATCTCACCCCCTTTTTTTCCTTAACATTATAGAGCTTAAAGAATTCAACTTTCATAGCCCGAAGAATGTTGGCCCGTACATGGCAATCGACAGCAACCACAACATACTGTTGAGATACCGCTGCCACGGGCCGCCGATCCGCTTCACGTCCGTGTTCTCGGCTGAGATGCACTATATCTCAAATGAGCTGGACGGCTTACGAGGGGGTTCGGACACGGTGGTCGTGATTAGCATCTGGTCACATTTCAGCACTTTCCCAGTGCAGGTTTACATACGGCGCTTGCGCCACATCCGCAGGGCGGTGATCCGACTGCTGAACCGAGAACCGGCGACTTTGGTCCTGATCCGCACAGCCAATCTCCAGAAACTGGACCCGGAGTCCAGCATGTTCAACAGCGACTGGTACTCTCAACAGCTTGACGCAGTGCTCCGAGCCATGTTTAAAGGTCTGAACGTCCAGCTGGTGGACGCCTGGGAGATGACACTGGCCCACCACCACCCTCATCAGCTACACCCTCCACCTGACATTATATCAAACATGCTTAACTTTGTCCTTTCCCACATCTGCCCAGTAAGGAAAAAGAGAAGGCAGGGCTAATGCAAGGCTAAACTTGTTTAGCAGTATTTGAGGAATATTTATTTTAAGTTGTATTTTTAGCCTTTTTAGAGAGGGGAACAGGATCGGCGCTGGGAATTGAACTCAGGTCACTAGATGTGCAGTTGCACTATATGTCGGAGCGTTGCCCATGAGGATAACAGTTCTGGCATTTGTGGGCAATCTCTTGAGGAACTGGTGAGAGTACTACTCTTCCAAACCTCTACCTTTGGGATCGGCCCTTTTGTTATCTGTTCAGCCATTATTTGCTATCTGTTTGGGCTTGCAAATGTTCATAATAATTTTGTTGAGTAGACATACAAAAGCAAACAGTTAATGTAGCCCTTCATACTTTAATGGCAATATTTGGAGGTATGCAGAATCCGTTTTTAAAAATTAAGAATTCAAATATTTATTTATAAAATCAGTTTGTAAATAACATTTATTGAAATGAGTTGACATAATTACAGAAGATATATAAGAGTATTATAAACTAAGTGCAAGAAAACTGTGATTGCATTAGCTGGTCATGATCTGTCTGTCCAGCTGACATAAATGCCACACGTCATTTGTATTTGACAAAGTATGAAGAGATACAGTAGTCAACATTTGAAGTGGATCAAAACCTTTCATCAAAATTATACATGAATTTTGAACAATACCCGTTCTTGTCTTAGGTCAACTTTGATGAACTTTTTTGACCCACTTCAAATGTTAACTACTGTAATGAAATTATACGTTGACGCCTAAGTGTACATTTAACCATTTTTTTTTTTTTTTTTTTTTTTAATTATTGGCTTTAATATTTATTTTGCCCGTCATGCCTTTGATAAATGTTAATATAATTTCTCCCAATTTGCATTTACCTCTGAATGATCCAAAAATGTATATAGTTATATAATGTTGTATGTCTGTTTTATTTTATGTATTCAAGTATTCAGCTTTTTTTTTTTTTTTTTTGGAAGAGTTGTTTACAGTCAGTTAATGTGCCTTTTTAACACTTTTTTTTAACACTTTTAACACTTCCCTTTTTTGTGTTCATTTGTCCCATTCCATTTTTATGTTATTTACAGCTGAATTTTTTTTTATCTCTGAGCCTACTATGGTGGTACTACACCCTTACGGGTGACATAACATGACAAGTTAGCATGAAAAAGAAGTTCTTATAATCTTTTCTTCCCTATTGTGATGTGTAAGTGAAATAGCATCACTAATGAGAAAAAAAAAAAGTAGGGCAGGACTGAGTTGCTGAGACAGGGACAGGTTATTTTCCCACCATCTCACTGGTGAACACGTCATCAGAGCAGAGATGCCGTTGCAAGAGAAGATTATTTTGATTAAGGATTGAAGCTCTTAACATTCCTCATCCATCATCCAGTGTTGCTCATGACTGAACAAAATAAATTCCTGAAACATCCATTGTGTTTTTGTCTAAACCAAGGTTATTATAGTTTTGCAGTTTTAAATTAGTTTTTATTTTAATATCATTTTCAAATTTCCTACAAATTTCAGTTTAGTTTTAGTTAGTTTCATTAATGGTTTTGTTAGTTTTAGTTTAGTTTTTATTTTGTGAACTCATTTCTATTTGGTTTTTATATATTTAGTTTCAGTTTTAGTAATTATAGTTTAACAGAACACTTCCAGTTAAAGACATTTAATTTCAGCAAAGTTTAATGTTTGCAGTTTACATTTAAATCTTGTGAAAACCTCTTAATAATAAAAATAAAATAATTGTTTGAGGATGAACAAAGAACCAAACAAATGCAACTAAAAAGTAAAAATTATATAATAATATTAAAAATGAAATCTTGTTAAACGTGGTGTATAAGAAAAAGAAAAGCGTATGATTATTCTTTAAGTTTATTTCTATGATTAATCCTTTCAAACATTATTCTTGTATTGATCCATTTATGCTTTTTGTTTAAAATCATATACACATATTCAAATGTTCTCTTCAGACCAGACATTCTACTCTGACAAATCTATTTCTGGGCTATAAACATGCTATTTGTTTTTTCCGTTTTCTGCTCAGTGTGGTATCTTGTCTAATAGGCTATGTGTGGTATAGGCCTATCTTGTTTAGGCTAGTTTCACATGAGATGGTTATCTTATACACGGGTTACTTGTATACAAACAATACCGGATGCGCGCGCATCCAAGAGGCAGAAAACCGCTAGCTGTTGCCGAGAAATCCATGTATACCTAAAAATTAAGGTACAGCTGTATGTTCATGAGGTGGAAATACTTATTTGGGCCTTTCTGCTTCTTAGGGCTGGTTCACACAGAAAGCGGGTTTTCTTTGAAAAACGGAAAAAGACTCGGGCACAGTGGGCGCAGTCTTTTAAAAGTTGAACTTATTTTAACTTGAGTGCTGCGTTTTTAGAGCGTCGTGTAATGCACGTGATGCTGCAGAAGACGCGAGACTCGAGCGCAACGGTCATAGGCTACATTTAAAAATAAAGTAGCACAGTGGAATGGAAAAAATGATTTTCGGTAGGCTTATTTAGGAGAGCTTATTAATTACGAAAACGTTTATTTATTTCTGCTAATTATTATTTTGTTTCAGTTAGTTTTTCAGTAACTGTTGTTAGTTTCGTTTAGTTTTTCATTAATGTTGAAATTTCTATTTTATTTCAGTTTACGAAAATGTTTTTTGACCAATAGTTTTAGTCTTAGTTTCAGTTTACGAAAATAACCTTGCTGAGCATAGAGGAAGTTTGAGAAACGGGAAAAAAAGTGTAACTGTTTTTTTGAGAAGTGAGAGTTGTACATGTGGATACGAAGTCTAAATTGAGAGGCTGCTCTACTCACTGCAGAGCCATGGCTGGAGTATGAAGTCCAGCTCGCCCTCTCTGAATGTAATTTGGGCCTAATGGGTGGAGCTAGAACATCAAACCAGCAAGTGGTGCTCACTGCAGTCAAATGATGTCCAGCTTCTCCTCTCTGGACATCTAGCGAGGAGGAGCTAGATGTAAGCTCCACCCATTTGCTCTAAAGTGATTATTTGTCCATCCATTTGCTCCACACCCTAACCCTCGACCCATTAGACGTCCAAAGAGGTGAAGCTGGACATTAGTCCAAAGCCTAGGACCAAGACGTCAGCTCAATCTCATAAACTAAACCCATTTGTTTTTGTATTTGTTTATTTAAAAGTCACTGTTCCTTTAAAATCTTGAATTTCTTAAAATATAATTCCATAGTTGAGCATTACTAATAATAAGCAGAGCATATTCCAAAATGAGGAGAGACATTAAAAACAATTCCACATGATGCAATGAACAGAGACAAATAGCTCGCTTCTCAGGTGGACACTTAAACAAACAGATATGATCAATCTAACAACTTCCAGTATTCATTGCATGACAATTATATGTTTAAAATGAGACAAACTTTGGTGTAGACAACAGGATTAACTTGTAAAAAAAAACATTTCAATGTGCAATTCACACAGCAGCTCATTAGATGACTACTTTACCTACCTGATAAAAAATACCTTCACATACAAACATTCAACCCAGGCAGTCTGTCATTTCCCAGTGGGAGTCAAAAGTCTCTCCCTACACTGACATTTGCATTTGCAGGAGTACTAAATAGTTGGAGCGGATAACTGTTTAGAAATAAATGAAAGCTGATAGAGAGCTGATATAACAATAATGAAGAACTAATATACTGGAGAGGAGGACCACTGAGAAACAAGCCTGGGAAGTGGGAAAAAGCCTGCAACTTATTTAAACAGAGCTGCATTTTTCCCTTTGAACTGAGCCACTGATCTAAAGATATTTTGAGTTTGAATGAACACTGCATTCTTTTATCTCTTTCAGCCCACAGCAGATACAGCTCATCTCGTGCCAAATCAGTGGGAACAGTTAGTGTTTTAGGATTGGGTGGCCTGGAGCTGGAGTGTATATCGTCATGATTATGAACTGAGAAAAAAGGCATGTGACTGATACAAGTATATCCCTTTAGAGAGGATGATGGTCAAATAATCTACACGTTCTGAACCTTCATGGCATCCTTGGGCCAGCTGTATGAATCCAGAGTGAAGGAGTCATAGTCAGCGTTATAGACATGGGATAAAACAAAGGCCTCTTTATCTTTGGGTTCAGGGTACGAAGAGGCAATGCCATGCTTGTAGGCATAGTCCACAATCTAAAGAAAAAAAAGAGTTTGGGTAGAAAAAATAGTGAGTGAACAAAATTATTGCTTTATTGCAGAGTACAGTGACAGACTTGCTCAGTTTTGCAATTAAACCTTATGCAAAGACAAAATTAATCTATTTGTGATATCTTTAGGAAATATAACACATTTTTGCAAACTTCATGCCATCAAATCTTTGACAAACATTTGGCAACATTTGTTGAGGCGAAGTTTACTTTGTTGCATGCTGGTGTATTATATTATTGTGTGTGTGATCATAAATTTAGATTTTGCAACGATTTCAGCTCACTGGCATTAGTGCTAACATCTGAAAAACTTACCAAGGCTGCATTTATTTGGATAGAAATACAGTAAACACAGTAATATTGTAAAATATTCCCACAATTTAAAATAGCTTTTTTAATATATATTTTAAAATATAATTTATTCCTGTGATGGTAAAGCTTAATTTTCAGCAGCCAGCACTCCAGTCTTCAGTGTCACATGATCCCTCAGAAATCATTCTGCTGATTTTATCAATGTTTAAAATAGTTGGGCTGCTTAATATTTTGTGGATACATTTTTTTTGTTCAGGATTCTCTGGTGAATAAAAAAATTCAGAAGTATTTCACTGAAATCTTTTGTAACATTAGTAATACCACTTTTGAATCCTTGCCGAGTAAAAGTAATTTTTATTTTTTAAATCAAAACTTACTGACCTTAAACTTTTAAACAGTAGTGTACTTTGCTATATTAATAAATCTATTAAATTTAGTAAGATCTCATTCCATATTTCTTATGGGTGCCAAAATTAATCTCTGAATTGAACAACAACCACATTGTTCTGTGTGTTAATACATTTTTAATTTTGTTTACTAGCACTAGTGCTAACATCTAAAAAAGTAACTGTACAGCACCGATTTACTGTGAAATCTGTCCTGACAGCTCTTACAACCTACTTTGCTATATTAATAAATCTCTTAATTTAGCATGGTCTCATTCCATATTTGTTATGGGTGCCAAAATGTAGAGTTGGCTTATGAGACCTGTTCTTGAAATAATCATCATCATCATCTGCACATTTGAACACTTACTGACCTTAACAGCAATTTTGAAGGACACTTCTCGGATAGTATTCAGAGGAGGGTACAGTCTACCCTCAGCCAGATGCTCCTCAGTAACCATGTCAGATATCGCCTAAAAGAGAAATCAAATCCTTCATTTTAGCTTTCACATTAAATAAATTTGTAATCAATGCGTTTTGTACTGAAGCACAAATTCACATTTACTAATGTGCATTTACCTCTGCTGTAGTAAGGAAAATGTCATCTGAGATGTGGCGAACACCACAGGCAATGACTCCCAATGCGACTCCAGGGAACACATAAGCATTGTTTCCCTGGCCAGGGATGAAGCTGCGCCCATCTGCCAAAGTGACCTTTTTAAAGGGGCTTCCGCTGGCAAATATGCCCCTTCCCTGTGATACACACACATGCCATTAAAGCATTTGGTCTGAAACTGCTATTTGGGATGCTATAATAAGAGACCATTAGTTAACATCCCTCTCACCAGTTTTATTCATTTGATTTCAGTGAAGATTACCTCAGTAAGCGTGTAACACTGCTCTGCTGTGCATTCAGCTTTGCTTGTGGGATTGCTGAGTGCAAAAATAATTGGACGTTCGTTGTAAGTAGCCATGTTCTTGATGATCTTCTCAGTGAAAGCACCAGTTATAGCAGCCACACCTGTAGATAGATGGGATTACAAACAACAAACTTGACATTTTCAAACAGTAAAAGTATTATGCATTTAGCATTATAAACAGAAATACATTCATCTTTTGTAAAAAATATAAACGTTTATGCCCCCTAATGGCTTCAATATGCCATTGCAATTATTACAGTATTAATAAAAACTATTAAGATTCGCCAAGCACCATTATAAGTATAAAAAACACATGAGACAAATAATACTAAAATAACACTGGTATAGAACGCGATCAAACACTCCTTACCAATTATAGCTGTGGGCTTAATTGTTTCCACCACTTCCTCTAGAGTCTTGATGTGCGGATGATCATGTGCAAATTCTTCCTTCTCATGGTTCAGATGACTTCTGCCCTAAATGGCCAAATAACAGTTTTGGTATAACGTTTAATTTTGGAAGCATTCAAATGCAGTTTATTGCTGTAATTGATGCATTTGCATTTTCAATTAAGCCTACATACTTTTTCTATATTCAGATGTTGAGGAGGAGGAAAAATATAGCTTTAATGAAAGAAATGACAAACAAAGACAAGCTGGTGTGGGATTGATTGTTACCTTCACAATTAGGCCTTTAGAATCCACCATCCAAATCTTCTTGGCAGCCTCAGCATGAGATACACCTTCCTTGGCCATGGCCATTATCAGTAAGTGAGCAATGCCCAAGGCAGCCTGGTCATGTGACAAACACATCTGATCATCCTGAAATAACTATTGTAAAGGCCCGTTCATACTTCACAACAAGAAAGATACCTATAACTATATAAGCGTCCACACCAGCGGACGATATCGTTCAGTTTCTTCTAATCTCGCGCTGCAGTTTTGTTGTTGCCGCTTTAAATGCTTGAGCTCTTAAAGCAGAATGGATTCTGATTGGCTGTCAATGTTTTTACTGTTCATCAGCTGGGAAAAAAAAATATTCTGAAAGTGACTCCAATGATATCTTTTCTCTATGCCTTAATCGTTATAGTTGTGGTGTGGACTCTGCTATTCTTTATTTAGAACGATTTTTAGAACAACATCCTTATCGTTATAGTTATTGTCCTTGGTGTGAACGGGCCTTAAGCTTGAAAGTGCTTAGTAATGGGTCTTGCTATTTCTCAGTAATATTTTGTAGCATCTCTTAGTTGAATGCACATTACCTCTCCTGCTCCCTGAAATACGAACTTGTGGTCAGAGAGTTTATTCTTTGTGATCTTAAGAGCAGCAAGGATCCCAGCAACAGCAACCGAAGCTGTGCCTGAAAAAGGCGGAGAAAGAGGTAAGTAAACAGTTTTATGGCTGTGACACATTTTCCATTATAAAGAATACAAATCATTATAGTAATATGTAATATATTTGATTTTACAGTGTGCATACTTACCCTGGATATCATCATTAAAGGTGCAATAACGGTTGCGGTATTTATTGAGAATGCGAAAGGCATTGTTGTTCGCAAAATCCTCAAACTGAATTAGACAATTCATCCCATACCTGAAACAAAATATGGCATGTCTTTACAGTCTGGAAGTATTTCACACACACAATCTTACCCTCTAGTTAACAATTAACTTGAGAACAACCTAAACGAATCATTGAGTCAGTGAGTTGAAAGCATGAATCAGATAACATCTGATTCATGAACAAATCATTCAAACCGGATTTGTGAACTTGAACTGATTCAGTGAAAATATCAGCTCAAAACATTGACTTGAACAACATGATGGTGAGTGAATCATCTTTCATTTCAGAATTTTAGTTTCAAACATACCTGTCAGTGACGGCTTGCATGAACTCATCAATGAGGTCATCGTATTCTTTGCCCCTCACTCTTTTGTGCTTTAAGCCGATGTACAAGGGGTCATCCAAGAGGGTCTGAACAAAAACAAACAGAAATGGGTTAAAAGGAGACAACAGGACAACCATGTTTGTAAATCCAATGAAACCTATGAACAACAGAGTACAGTTTTACAGTATACACTACCATGTTTGGGGACAGTAAGATTTTTTTTGCATTAAATTGATCAAAAGTGACAGTAAATACATTGATATTGTTACAAAGGACTTCTATTTGAAATAAATGCTGTTCTTTTGAATTTTCTATCCATCAAAGAATCCTGAACAACATATTACAGAAAAATATAAAGCAGCACAACTGTTTTTTTTATCATTGATAATAAGAATTGTTTCTTGAGCACCAAATGAGCATATTAGAATGACTTCTGATAAATGTGACACAGAAGACTGGAAGATCACAGGAATAAAATGCATTTTAAAACAGATTAAAAAGTGTTATTTAAATATGAATAATATTTTACAATATTACCGTTTTTCCTGTATTTTTGATCAAATAAATGCTACCTTTGTGCACATAAGAGACTTCAAAAACAGAAATCTGAATCTTGCCGACCCCAAACCTTCGTTTGACAGTAGTGGAATTATGCTAATCTCATTTTACCTGATTATCAGTGCCAACATCTAGCAGCACAGGCAGGCACTGCTGAGGTGGCACTCCTCCACATGCTGTATACAGAGCTAGTTTGCCCACTGGGATGCCCATTCCATAGCCACCCAGGTCTCCTAAGCCCAGGATTCGTTCTCCATCCGTCACAACTATGGCCTATTAATACACATACAATGAAACGTCCATCTACTGGCACTGAATGACACTTTATCACTCTGCACATACCTTAATGTCCTCCTCTGGCCATGAGTTCAGCATGGTGGCAATATGCCCCTTGTCATGGATGGTGATAAACAGCCCTCTAGAAAAAAAAAAAAAAAAAAGTCAAAACCACGTGTTCCTTACATGCTCGTTTTTTTCCCCCATGCAGCTGAGAAAAACTGGTTGGACTGGTCTGAGTGTTTATAAGTATTTGATTCAGATTTGGTCTGGCTAAACCAGTCGTTCCAGGTCTAGATATTGTATATACCTCACCTTGGTCTTCTGAATGCAAGGCCATACTGTTGGCAGGCCAGGCCCACAGTAGGAGTATAGACAATCGGCATGAATTCTTCAATGTCAGAGGTCAACACACGATAGAAAAGCTTCTCATTCCTGTCCTGCAGGGTCATCAGCAATATGTATCTGTAGAGTTAGAACGGTTATTTTGAGTATGACTAGGAAATGGACCAACAAAAGTATCATCAATGTGCTTTTCACTGGCATGGAGTTTATCCTGAATGTTTCAATGAAGTTTGGTTACTTGTCGAGAGGGTTACTGCGTGTCTCGTAGCTCTTCATGACACGAAGCACTTGGACATCCTGAGAGAGGAAACAGGGAGGAAGAAGGCCGTGGATTCCCAGCTGTAACCTCTCCTCCAGGGTGAACGCCATGCCCTGTTAACAGCACCATAACTTCATTAACAACATGTGACAGCTGCGAATGTAAAAGAAAAATGCACACTCCTCCTACAGTTTGGTTGGAATACAAATTATCACCCTGCAAGTGTGTCTGCGCTGGGCAAACTTCCAGCTTAGGGTAGAAGCATCACATGTTGGATCTATTTATTTCTGACCAATGGGAAGTAAGCATGGCCACCCTCCCCTGTTAGATTCTCCACTCACTGTTTACGTCTAACAGTTTCCATTTGCCATGGCTTTTAGGTTCTACACTTTTTAATCATACCCATTCCTCATCCTGTATCTCATTCTGACTTGAAAATCTTTGCAAACAGGATACAGAATGCAAAAGAAACATTTACATAGACACATTTCTATGACCCATGCAAAAGTGCTTTGCAAAACTCCTGAGTCATATCCTGCAACAATCCTGATATGATTTTAAGAAGCATTTTTAGAGCATCCCATCTTAATGCTTCATAATGCTTGTTGATAGGGGCCAAAATCAGACTCTGCCCTTCAGATTAAAGATCTCACAATGCCACTTTCATACTTTCTTATCTCTGGGGACTTTAGCAGCACTAAATGGTATAAAATCACATCAAAGCACCGGCTGCAGACAATCTAATGCCTGGTTTGTCACGTAGATCACGTTTGCGCCCTAAAGATGCTTACTTTGTTAAAGTGGGGGTTCCTGGTGATATCATAGCCTCGTTTTTTGGTGAAGACTGTGCGCTTGGAGTTAACACCTGTGTGACAGACCCTCACTGTCCCTACGATAGCAGGACGGAGTGACACGGGACTGGAGAAAACCTTGCACAGCGCCAGCACACTTTTGCCCGAGAGAGAGTTCATGATTCCTGCAAAATGAGAGAATTCAAGTTCAGAGAGGATTCTTTTGGAAATTTCACTATGGTATAATAATGGTTTCCAACAAAAAAACAGGGGCCAGTTGCATAAACATAGCTATTTTAAGACAGACTGTATCTGAAGAACTAGTCTAAACAACATGCAGTTAACCAAGTAATCAGTATTTTCAGATTCAAATTAGACTAATCGACCCGTTTTAGTAACTTATTAAAAAAAAAAAGAAAAAGAAAAAAAGAAAGAAAAAGAGACCAGTGTTATGACCAGTCTTAAAGGGGAAGAAAAGTGAGATGACCCACTAGTAAGACTAGTCTAAGCATTTTTTACAACTGGTAACAGTTCACGCTGGTTTAATAGATGTTTTTTAGCTGGTAGGCCACCTTAGAGCTCAACAAACCCAGCTTTTAGATGTTCAAGCTGGTTTTTGTAACGTTAGTTGATCGTTACAACTAACTATCCAACTAATGACCAGCTACTGTACCAAATTAAGATGGGTTTTCCAACAAAATTATTTTACAGTAATAAGAATAACTGTCATAGCAATCATTAACTGTGGTCAATATGGTATTTTTTAAAAATATTTGTATTATTATTATTATAAAGGGTTGCATTGGTGAAAAGAATAAATCACTAACGTTACCGCAATAGGCTAACGTTACACATTTTGTCAGGTTCAGCAACTTCGTCCTCTACCATTGTAAACAAGGCCTTTAGGTAGAACATATAGCCGCACAGAGGCTTTATGTATTGTATTATGATCCGTAGATGTTCACCACGCTTCTTTAAGTTGAACAACAGTAATGTTTGAGGCCAAATGCACATTACAGCGAGGTTCAGAATAAGCATTGGCATTGTTCTGCAAGACATTTGTTTCCAAGCAAAGCCGCGTACCTGAGAACAGCCAGTCCACCGGCACCTTCTGCTTCACTGGGTTTAATTGAAACGCTGACCTCCTGCTGCTGCCTGTCTCCACTGACCAGCCTTATCTGTAGATGTTGAAATCGACTGATAACGAACTAGGTTTGTTTAACATTGACACTTTTGCTTCCCAACGCCTTCACATTGGGCCCGCCCCCACTTGGACAGAAGTGGCCAATAGGATGAGGCGATGCGAATGACGGAGCTATAAACGGAAAATTTGTTGGCCTATCTAGTCGCTCCCCCGCCCATCGTTTTGTTTGTTCAAACGTTCAAACCTTTTTTTACAGTCTATACTTAAAACGTTTGCATAAAGCAGAATAAAAAGATACTTAATCGAGGACGTCGCTCGGAATTGATTCAAACATGATCAACTGAGGTAGCACAACATTCAAACGTATAAGTTAAGTTGTATGGTCAATCAAAAAAAAAGAAAAAAAACAAACCGCGTATTCTCCGCAGTAATATAATTACGCATTTTGATATTATTACCAAACAATTTAATTGACAGTGAAAAGTGCATATTTTTGCATAAATGGCATGTTGGAAAGTATTCAAAAGATAAAAAATCTCTAGTTTAAAACATACAAAAGTAACTTTATTGTTTGCAGTTTACCAACAGTGTCTACGTCAATTCTTAGCAAGACAATCCAAAGAAGTTTTTTATATGGAAACCATAGGTAAAGTTCTTTTAAGTATGTGTTAAAGAATGCTACTGCTCTTCTTTTAAATGCAACTAATAAGAATACATATGTAGCCTACTCATACATACTCAAATATAAAACAGAAATCTTCCCAAGGATTGCATTTGGATAACTGCACCATGAAAGGGAACAAAGCAACTGAACCAATATTAAAACTACTCCAGACAAAGACAAACTAAAAGTAAACAGAAAACCTAAATGAAACAAAGAGGAACTTTTATGTACAACCTTCACTGAAGTGCCAGAGTCTCATCTGTAAATTGTACTGATCAAATACCAAAAGCCTTGCTGTGGTTAATAACTAAACAATGTACAGTGAAAACAGTAAAAAGTTATAAAAAGTATGAAAATGTTTTCAAGTGATCACATAACATCTAAAATCAATTTAAAATACATAAAATGTGTAAGTTAAAAAAAAGAACATGATGTACAGTGTCTTTCTGGGTCTATTGCAGGCCGTCTATGATCACTGGTTAAAGGCAGGGTAGGCAATTTGTTCCAGAATTTTTTTGTTATGCTGTTATGCTGGTTGAAAGTCTCTTCACATCCTGATAGCAATCACTAAGTTAAGTGGTCTAAATATATTTCTATGTATATATCTTCTGTGGAAGATGTAGGAACATAAAATGTTCGCCCAATCATTGTATTCGGTCCGAATGTAATGATACAATGTCCTAACTGTTGCCTGTCAACGTATCTATTTCCATACCTCCACGCACCCTGCTTGCACAGACATCACATCATCAGTGTGTTTCATGCTATACAGAGTTACCCCGGATTTCCACCAACTGCGGAACGGCTGCGGATCGGCTCCGCTGCGTGTCGGCTCCGCCGTCCGTCAATACTCACCAGGTCCGGATTTGATGCGGAACGGCTGCGGCCATGACTGACAGCTGAAGTCACGAGGACCCACAAGATTCACGTATGATCGCGCAATATAACCTGTACCGCACAATCTGCCCTGTGCTGAATTGCTGCGGAACGGCTGCAGCATCCGGCAAAAATAGAAGCTCTGCGTATCTGCTCCGGAGGGCTGCGGATCGCCGGAGCTGGGACGGAGTCGGAACGCAGCCGTTCCGCAGTCAGTGAAAATACACACATTGACTTTAATGGAAACCTATTGACTCCACCGCCGTTCCGGAGCGGATCCGCAGCCGTTCCGCAGTTGGTGGAAATCAGGGGTTAGACAGACGTCAGTCACAGAGCACCGCAACCAAAACAGCAGCCAGCTTTTACAGTTCCTCCTGAACCAAAACAACGAGCTTATGATGCGTTCATGCTATAACTACTGTAATTTGGAAGAGGTGGAAACCCGTGACGTTTTACTCAGAGCTAGCTTGCTGTTGCTAGCCGCTCGGAAAATTGCCTACCCTTCCTTTAATTCTTGTTCTAAAGTGCAAAATTAGTCCCAATGACAGTAGTCCAGTAGACATTCATTTGTAGATAGTGGGTAATGACAGGATCAGGTTGGAAACGAAGGACGAGGACTCAGATCACAACGCTCGTGCCACTGCGAGAGCTCTTTTCCTGTAAGAGAGAGATTATGATGAAAAAAACAATAACAATTATTTATATTCACTTTTATTCATTTAGAAGACACTTTTTATAGAAAGTGACTTAGAAATACTAAATATGTTGTTATATTTTTGTTCAAATCACATGTCCTCTTCATGTCAGCAAACCCAATGGATAGTTTTATAGTTTAGAGTTCACCCATAAATTAAACTTCTGTCATAATTTACACTCATTTCATTCACCTGTATGACATTCTTTCTTCTGAGGAACACAAAGGATGACATTTTGAAGAAAAGTGTTCTTTCGTACAATGAAGGTCAAACAAACTAAGACAGTTAGTTAGTCAAAAAATACCTTCTTTTGTGTTAGCAGAACAAAGAAAGTCATACAGGTTTGGAATAACATGAGGGTGAGTAAATGATGACAGAATTTTCCTTTTTAAGTGAACTATCCCTTTAAGTATGTCCTTTTATTTGGGAGAACAGAATATAATCACAGCCTCTTAGTGATAAACAAATCATAAATCTACATTCTTACCGAGAGGTGGTCGCTCCTCCTGCTGCGGCTAGACACAATGTCAATGGAAGAGTAAGCTGGCGGTCTCTCAGTCAATCTCCCTTGAGATCGCTTTCCCTTTCTATAACTGTCGTCCTCGTCTGAACTCCAGGAGCCCCTACGCGGTGAAGGCGAATAGCTCCTGTCTCTAGGGTTTGTCGCACGCTCCAACTCCTCCAGCAGCTCCGCTTTACTGCGAACGCGTGGATTAGACCTATCTGTACCTCCCCTGCGTCCTGCTGAACCTTGACCTCCACGCCTATCATCCAAGTCCGACTCATCGCTGTTGTTGCGTGGGATCCCTCTCCGTGAAGATGCTGACTCCCTCCAGGAATTATCACGATGATGACCATTGCGGTTAGAGATACTGCTGGATTGACTAGATTGCCGGGGTCTTCCACCATCATTGGGCCGCCGAGAGCTTTGTTTTGCTCGGCCCACAATGGGAGGCAGCTGGATGACCCTGCGCTCTACACCTTGGACACCCATCTCATCTAGGGCTGAGAGCATGCTGGGCGGCCTGGCTGAAAAAGACACAGCTTGTTGTGTGGGTTGAGGTGGTGGCATTACATATTGGGGTTGTGGGGCTGCATATTGATGTTGAAGGTTTTGGTGCGGGACTCCTGTGTAGTGATGTTGAGGTTGGAGCATCGGGACGGCCATATCCATCCCTCTTACTTGGGTCTCCAGAAAATCTAACACCTGGTTATTGCCACGTACACTTCCATTAATGCTGCCATTGGCCTGGTATCCATGCTGAGGTACGAATGGTGGGACAGGTTGAGGGGCATAATTAACCATCGGGGCCATTTGAAGTTTGTGTTTAGATGAAGAGTCAGAAAAAGACCCTGTAGAGAACATATTATTAGCGTCACTCTATTACTGTTCTTTGATGCAGCTACAATATTATTAGCAGATATTAGCAGGGTTCCCACACCTTGGTTAACTTCAAATTCAAGGACCTTTCAAGGACTTTTTTCCAGGTCAAATACCCTCAAATTCAAGGACTTAATGTGGGGACACATTTGTTGTGTCCAACCACAAACGTTGAGGTACCATTGTAGTTTCTTGCGCGTGTGAACGTCATGGCAACATACAACACAAAGTACCTCATGCAGGAAACACTTAACGTACCACGTAAATGCGCATAACTAACATAAATCAAGCAAGCTAGTATGCATAGGCCATGGACCTGTATCTATGTATGTTTATTTTAAAAAACTTTCCAGGGCCTTGAAAACATTTTTTTTTTCAGATTCACAAACTTTCAAGGATTTCAGGGACCCGTGGGAACCCTGTATCAGTAAGATAAGATAGCAGTTATTAATAAGAAAGTAAAACTGACCTGAATAAAGTAAAGGGTTCGCCTGAGAAGATGCATTTGAGGCAATGGGGGCATAGATGGGCTGGCCATGGAGCCATGGTACCATTGCTTTTTGAGCGTCACGCATCATTTTGTGGCGCATCATCGCTAAAAAGAAATATTTTACTTATTATCATAGTCTACCGGTTGTTTAAAATGTATGTGTGAGTATACACTGTATATGTACATATATATAAAATCGACAAACTAATCAATTATTATGTGGAGTCAGTCATCAGTAGACATTTATATTAAGAAACTGATAACCAGTAGAATTAGAACACTGTGAATATGTGTAATATTGCCTAGTGTGATAGATGGACAGACAAAGACACTTCAATGCGGGTGAATACCTTCTTCTGGGCAGCAGCAAGTACGAGGACAGCAGGGACAACGGACATAGCAGCAGCAGTTCTGAGGACAGCACTGGCAGCAGCAGATACAAAGCAGCATGATCAGGAGCAACGCCCCAAGGATGATAAGCAGCACAGTCAGCCAGTCTGGGAGGAAGAGGGCATGTGACCTCAACAGTATCTATAAACGTTTTTTGGTTAAAAGCAAGTCTTCGGTGTGTTAATACTTACGATACACAATGAGTCTGATTTCCTTGTCGGAGTCTCCCACAACATCACCCGCTGCATCGATGGAGCAGAAATACATGCCGTTGTCCCACCACATGACCTCATTGATAACCAGGTCTGCATCTGTTAAACACACATACAACAAGAAGAATTAGAAAACATATGATTATAATGAATTATAGTGTATTGTATAATGAAACATTGTATAAATTAATTGATTATAATGAATATACTCCTGGATGATGCGACGGCAGCCATAATGCGGCAGAACGCCCACCACCCACCAGCTTATTGGTGGAGAGGAGACAGAGTTATGAAGCCAATGAGTATAGGGATGATTAGGAGGCCATGATGGACAGAGGCAATTGGGCAAATTTGGCCAGGATGCCAGGGTTAAACCCCTACTCTTTCGAAAGACATCCTGGTATTTTTTGTGACCACAATGCCGGACCTCGGTTTAACGTCTCACCCGAAGGACGGTGCTTTTTAACAGTATATTGTCCCCGTCACTATACTGGGCCGTTAGGTCCACACAGTCCACAGGGTGAGCATTAAATATGCAAACTTATTTTTTAATTTATCTAAAAGTTCAATAAACTGTTCCATTTTTTTAAAGAGCCCAGCAAGCAATTTTGCGTTTAAAAGACGTCTAATAGCCGTCCAAACACAGCCCAGACATCTAGGCTAAAACAAAATTTAAATCGACGTCTAAACCATAGCCCAAGAATAGACTAGTCATCAATTAGATAACAAAGAAATTAAATGAATGAAGAAATGAAACTAAATAACTTGTAAACACTGTTTACTTTTTCTTACATGATGGTATATCATACATCTCGCAAGTTATTTTGGCAAAAATGACATGTAACCAAATTCAAGGTTATTTTGGCTAGAAGTAGGTTACTCATAGCCGGACTATTTCAGGTTATAGTTAACCTAGACGATGAAATTACGACTATTGCTTGCTGGGAGTTTTCTTACTATTATTTATCAGGCTTTACAGGGTTAAAACATCTTGTTCAGAGTTTTAAGATCCAGTAGGTCAAGACTCACTGTTGCTTATGGAGATCTTGCGCTGTCGATACTCTGGCCCCAGAGTAGCTTCGCTCATGCCTCTTTTCTGAATCACTATGCGAACAGTGCGCTGACGGTCTTGACAATCATTGGCTGGGTCTTGCTTCAGACCCAGAGCTGCTTGATATGCTGAAGAAACAGATCACATCAATCACCACGTCACTCTCAACTATTCGGACAATAAAAGCTTTGCACACAACAGTTTTGCAGCACTCGAGCCTTCTATATTCAGTTCACCCTCACCAGCTGAGTAGTATTCCAGCACTGGATCCAAACAGAAGGACTTGTATCGCCATGTGACCAGGACATCTTGTGTGTTTGCAGAGGTGGAATAGTCACAGCGCAGAGTGACAGAAGCAAACAGCATTGTGGATCTCTGTGTCTCAGGAACATTAACCTGGATAGACAACAACTCTGGGAGAAGAGGGAGAGAGATCAACACTGCTTGCATCAGGGTTCCCACAACTTTTGGCCAACGATTTTCCATTATTTTCCCAGTCATTATTATTTTACTCACAAAGAACGATTTTTAACCAAAGAAATAGTTTAGAGCTGAGCATAACAAAAAGGAATCGTATACTATATAATTTTGAAAGATTAGCATTAATTTCTGTGACTGCTCCAGGGCTGAAAAAAGCACTATTTTCATATATAAAAATAATTAATGTTCAATAAAAAAATATTAGCTGGCATTAAGCTTGTAAATCACGTGATCGGGTTTATCGGCCTCTCATGTTTGCACTTGCTGATCATTAACCTCGCCACTGAACTTAAAGAATTTACAGAAAATATTTGAAAAGCAGTATAACCGTGATAGTAAACATCCCCTAATATTCCAATTTAACGACTGTCAGTTATTGTGAATGGCAACTTACCTGTTGGAAATACGCAGAGCACGAGCGCAAGCACCTTGAGGTTCAGTGTTTCTTTCATGTTTCTCGGTTACACGGAAGTTTTTTCCTTTACTGTATTTTTCCAGAACACAGCCACGTACATATTATATTTGCGACTCAATCAAATACAGATAATACAAAGACAATCGCCATCACGAGTACATCCAGAAATGTTCTTATTTACCTATATTCTCTCGAGTAATGTAAAGTAAACACCTTTGCTCTTTGGTAGTTCGATCACCCTCCCCCATTCCATGATGACGTCACAAACTCCACCCATCAACAGGTGCATAAACACCTACTGTCTATGATAAACACCGAGAAAAACCAAGTTAGGCCATTTTATTCTATTAATGGTGATTCATTAGTGATTATTGTTGATTACAAAATCAAATTCTTGTTTTTCACATTGATATTATTCTTAATATGTGTGTCATCGACATCGCTCAAAATGAAATGTCTGTTTCATCGTTTACTTTATTCGGTAGAATGAAATAAATATTTGTTAGTATAATTTTTCACATTTAACCACCAGGGGGCGTAACTTGATGGAAGATAAGACTGTTTTCCCAATGTTTTATTTTTGTAGTGACGAACCAGCTGAAAAGTACCCTTATTCCTGTGAAACCAGCCAACAGAAAAGCCTGTCTAATGTGGAGACCATCAAAAACCACCAGACCAGCTTTGCCTTTGACTAGGTGATTAAAGGTAAACTAATTCCAGCTGTAAGATCTGAATAAGTTGTGTTCATTCAACTACTGTAAAATGCCACACATTTATTATTAATATGGCGATTTGCGACGTTTTTGGTAACTATAAACTGCCTAAACATCTTATTGGCTGTGAATTTTTAAAAATTATTAATCGTTAATAATAATTAATAAATATAACTTTTAACTATCAACTATAGCACAATGTATGAGTGTTGGAAAAGATACTGAGATGTGAGCATAAAGTTTGACCACTAAACACCTGTGAGTGGTCGTGTCAGATTGTTTCCTGGTATTGTAATCTCATCCTGTAAAGATGCATCCTTTCCTTTACTGTGTCCTGACTAGTTTCCTGCTTGGCCTTGATTTTGTATTAGTGAGGAAAATGTCTTATTTGTTTTCCTATGTATGTTGAACCAAGAGCAAAGAGGTAAGTGTCCATGCCCTGATATAGATGAAAAGGTACAGGGATATTTTCTCAAGAAAGGTTATCATAATAGTGTTCATAGGTAAAAAACAAGACTCCACTATTTTGGTGTCCTCATCAAATAAAAATTTATACATAAAAAACATATTAAATTCAAATAAAGTGTCTACTTTCATGTTTTAAATAACTTTTGCAAAAATTAAATGTCAAAATACAGGTGAACTAATGTTCCAAAGTGTAAAAATGTAATTTAATGTAATGGTCCGCACTTTGATTTTACCACTACGTCTTTAATTAAACGTTGAATACCATACATTTGTTTTCTAAGCATTTTCAAATAAGTGTTGGGACAAAATAAATTTTGTCCCAAATATGCTGTTTGTTAGAGCAGTGTAAAAGGATCAAGAAGCCATTCTGAAATAATAATTAAATTTTTTATAGTCAACAGGCTGTGACATCATCAAAAGACACCCTGAAGATCCTTTGGCACTGCTGAAAAGTGAGTTTATTGCTCTTAAATATTTGATAATTTCACCTTTTCATTGTGTTAACCTAAACCACTTGTCATTCAGTGAAATACCGGAAAAAAAGAGAGAGAAAAAAAAAAAACATTTTCATTCGGTGTATTGCAAATTCTCTCTTACACCACAGTGTCATCCATTACACTGAATGACAATATCACTGTATAGATGATTTTAGCATCTTATTTATATCACAGATGAATGAGGAATATTAGGCACTGACAAATATGTGTTCAATTTAATTATTATTAAATGGTATTTTTGTATTGTTTAATTTCTGTTATTGATTTATTTTAGATGCCTATTATCAGAGAGAGCTGTAAAAAGCCAAAAAGTAGTTTGGGCAGCAATTTTAGTAAGAAAATGAGAAAGGTATTGAGGATTGCAACTGTCAGAATAATAGCTTACTAATATTTCTGGAGAGAGTTATTTCTGAAAGTTCAAGAGAGGCCATTTAGGGGATTCTCCACCCAAAATACCATCCTGGTAATGTTATTACAGAAAGTATTCATAAATATAGCTGCAAGGAGTCATTTTTGGAGCTAAGCAAGTCAGAAACAAAGTCACAAGCTAAGCATGGAAGAAGGGAGCATCAGAACAGTAGAATAAAATGCTTATTGTTTTTCAACAGTGGCTTCTGACATCATTTAGTCGTGATGAATATTATTAAAATTAATTTAATGATGCAGACCTTTTCTAACAACATTTACAGGGACAATGACAATATTCTCTTCCTTTTTGGCAAAATGTCATTAAGAGTAACAAACCGAGATAATTCAGCGTAACAGATATATTTATGTAAAAATTAAACAATATACTTATTCTGACCTGAACTTTTTAAAATATACAAAACAATATAAATTTTATTATATTTTAAATGATTTTTACTTCCTTACAAAAACCTAGTGGTTTGAAGGATAGTGGCAGTGTAAATATATATATATATATATATATATATATATATATATATATATGTATGTATATATATATATATAAATTAGTATTTGGGGCTGCACTGTGATCCTAAAATAAGTATTTTAATTTGTCATCAAATTATTTTTGTTTGAATAAAAATGTAATATTTTTTGGTATATAAACTATTGTTTACTCTGAATAACATTTGGTGTCCTCTGTAAAATCATGGTAAAAATGTATGAGTAATTTTCTTTTGCTCAGAAAAATATAAAAAATAAACAGGAAACATTCAAATGTATGGGATGGGGGGAGGGGAGAAACAAAATTTAAAGCTGTATTACACTTATTTTTTAATGCTTTCGATTTTGACCCTCATATCAAAATTATTTTAAAACCATGGAATACAAATAAATGGCACATTATAAAAAGCACAAACATACATGCTTCCCTTGAGAGTCAGCCAACTGATGAACACTGACACAAATGTATAGTACAGTGCAAAAAAACGGCATATTGAAATGTCAGAGACAGTGTCCCATTACAGTACTGAAGATATACAAAATACAAAGGAATGTTTAGAACACTTGAATATCATCTGAACCATTTTAAAGTCCTTTTTAACATAACTTTAGTGCAGCGGCAGTCTCGAGGACTAATGAAGAAAGTAGGTCATAATTAAGCAATGTAGAAAAACAGACACACACACACACACACACACACACACACACACACACACACACACACACACTACGTTCATGCCCGTGACCAGCAAAAGTTCTTAATCTCTTCATGTCTGTGTGATCCTGCATAAAATGTGTCTTGCTGACTGATTGATGCTTAGTGTCTGGGGCATTTCTCTTCAGCTTGATGGTGATGTTATTAGTATGATGTCAGCTCAGTCTGAGGACGTCACACAATTAGAGAGTCTCTGCTTAGATGAGTGGTCTGTTAAAAAACACCAAGAGCCACACATTAGACACCCATTAGCATGGCGCGTTTGCAGATGCGTTGTTAGTGTGCCAGTGTAATGCAGTACTTACAGCCCATTAGAGTTAGTGACGCCATTTATGGCACATGCAGGCAAACAGAACAAACACATAAACCCTGCCCTTAGAAATCAAACTTTTTGATGATTCAAAGCAGACTTGCATACATTCTTGTAAAGAATATTATTTACATTTCAGCATACACAACATAACATACTGTACAATTAAAATCATTTCATATTCAGATCTCTCTGAGACACTCTTTGAAAAATAAATGTCATAAAAAAATAAAATAAAAAAAAAATTGGCTGCAGTAGACGTCTAATCTATGGAAGTATGTTTCTTCAGAGTAATTGTGAGATAAAATAAGAAATAGTCACATTGTGAGATATAAAGTCATGATTTTTAAATATAGCCTAGTCACAATTGCAAGAAATATATATATTTTTTTCTAAATTCTTTTATTATATACACTACTGTTCAAAAGTTTGGTTTGGTAAGATTTTTTAATGTTTTTGAAAGAAGTCTCTTAGGCTCACCAAGGCTACATTTATTTGATTAAAAAAAAAAAACAGTGTAAGCTGTAATATTGTGAAATATTATTGCAATTAAAAATAACTGTTTTCTATTTTAATATAGTTTAAAATGTAATTTATTCCTGAGGTGGCAACGCTGAATTTTCAGCAGCCATTACTCCTTTTTCTTTTTAACAGTAATTCAAAACTGTAAGTCTGAAATAGGAAATTCTGTTTCAAATATCAAAACAGGTAGCTACAAAATAAACATCATAATTTTACCCGTCAGTCTAGTAGCTCCCTAAAATTTTACACTGTAAGAACTAGTCTTATATGTAAATGTAATTTTTGCCCTTTTATTGCAGGGAATTGGATTGAGAGATGTTGCATGATTTTCTGAAACTGATGTTGGGACTCTTCGAATTTTCAGATTATGTATTTGAATGAATCATTCATGGCTGGTGAGCTGAGATGTTTTTTTGACAATATACAGCTTGTTTTCAAGGATAGAACTTTACATTTCATATTAATGGAATCTCAAACATCTCTTCTTTTTAGGCTTGGAGAAAGTTTATTCCACCCTTTAATGTACAGAAACCAGGGCAGACCGTTATAAGTAACTCACCAGTTTCCTGGGTTTGTCCCTGTCCTCCCTGCGCTCCTGTAGCGTATGGGACAGTCCTTTAGCCGGGCGTGTGTATGAAAAAGGGCGCATGCCAGGATCAGCAGTCCTGTACCGTTCTCTCCCTATAAGCTCTTCAGTTCTAAACCTCTCCACCTCCCTCTCAGAATACGGTGGTAGAGGTTCATCCTCCTCGGGGCGGTTGCTAGGTGATCTGCTTTGGTAACAGTCACTGCTCTTCTTGGAACTGCCTTTTGAGGGAGTGTCGCTGTCCTCATCAGCCCTCCCACCCCGCTCTCCGTGGCCCCTAGCCTTGCGCTCCAGTAGAGTGTTCAGGTAGGTATCGTCATACGACCTCTGACGAGCAACATAGCGCTCACTGCCGCCTGCGTCACGTCTTTTTGGTGGGGAAGGTGGCGAGCCTCGGCGACGCCAGTTGTTATCGTCATCCTCACGAGAATATCGTGGCCCATCTCTGTATGACGTAGGATGGTCTCGCGACCTTGGAGCCATTTCAAAGTCTCGCTGAGGTCCACGAAAATCACCTCTTCGTCGACCGTGTGGGCCATACGAAATGGCAAACTCTTCCAGCTCATCTAGTGACCCCGTGCGCCCCCTGCCGTCAAAGGCTTTGCGCGGCAAGTGCTCAGAGCGACAGTTCCACCTGCACAAACAATCATGATATTATTAGTGCACACATATACAGTAAAGACCCGATATACTCACGGAAAAGTTATTTTTCGTACTTTTCTTAGGGGTAAAATAAGGGAACAATTCTGAGAGAATTGTAAACGACAGAGATGACAGCGAGGAGAAAACAGCTGTTAAAGCAACACCAAGGAACTTTTCCTCTGCGGTCGCCCTACAGGTTGAAAGCGGAATTGTCCATTACCGCTGTCGTAAATAATTTAGCCTACCGCATCCTACTGTCGCACGCGCACGCTCACGCTCGCTGTTTATCCAGCACCGGCTTTGGAATCTATTGTAACGCTTGCCGTAAAGCAGTGGTTCTCAATTCCAGACCTCGGGACCCCTTGCTCTGCACATTTTGTATGTCTCTCTTATCTGACACACTCAGTTCAGTTCATGGAGTCTCTCCTAATGAGCTGATGATCTGGTTCAGGTGTGTTAAATAAGGGAGACATACAAAATGTGCAGAGCAGCGGGTCCCGAGGACTGGAATTGAGAACCACTGCCGTAAAGCAAGTCAAATTTGTATTTTTCTTATGTCTCATTAGAACTACAGAAACGTGACCCGATCTGGCAATCTAACATAGCGTGGATATACCAGATAAAGGACCGCAAAGCGGTGGCATATGTGCCTTTCACCCTGTCACGACTTGATGAACCACTGAAACGATTTTGGAAACATTATTTGAAGGTAAAAAATCCTACTTAGTGTTGCTTTAAGCAAGCGTCTGATCATAATGATGGCAGATAAGTTTGCACAAGCTCTGCAATTTGGCACTCCAGTCAAGTTAGTTCACTTTATATACCACTTTATACTATGTATTCGCTCTGTGCACGGTGGCCGTTGACGTTCGAACATGAGTGTGCAATCAGTACTTCCGGTGATCTGACAGCAAGAGCAAGAGACAACAGCGACCGAGTTCCATTATCACAGAGATATTTTTTTTACAATAAGTGTTTTTAGGATTCAAGAGAGGCAACTTGCCTTTCAGAGGGTGACAGCCTCAGCACTTCATCGTTGTGTGCCGTTATGTACCATTTCGTCACGTTACAACAGAGAAGTCGGCTTTCTCCGGTTCCCCGCACCGGGCGTAATGCGAAACCGGAAGTGTCTACGCGTACACTCGCTGATCCGAATTCCAAAATGGCGGCTACGTGCAACTAGTCAATTGCTTAGTAAGTAAGCAGATTATTAACAGTATTGAAAATGAGGGGACGTCTGACTTCGACAGACTGAACAGAAGAAATGAACCCGGAGAAGATTACCACGTCAAAGAAGGCGGAGGCTCAGCGCACACCTACCTATTACGTAATCGCCATGGACCAATAGTGTTTACCAGCCGAAGCAAACTTTTCTGGCAAGCTGTTTCGAACTCCCAAAACAAACTTATTTTTGCCATGATTTTGTTCAAAATGACGTCACGTTCGATTTCACTCAAAGTATTTCGGGGCCTTAAAAAATCAAAAGTTTGAGGTTGCTACGATTTTTCAAATGTTTTTGAAAGAAGTATTTTACCCTCATCAACGCTGAATTTATTGGATTAAAAATACAGTAAAAATAGTAATATTGTAACAATTTAAAATATTTTCATTTTTAAAATGTAATTTATTCCTGCGATGGTAAAGCTGAATTTTCAGCATCATTGCTCCAGTCTTCAGTGTCACATGATCCTTTAGAAATCATTCTAATAGGCTGATTTGGAGCTCAAGAAACATTTCTTATTATTATCAGTGTTGAAAAAGGTTGTGCTGCTTAATATTTTTGTGGAATCCGCAATAAAAAAAAAAAATCAGGATTCTTTGATGAATGGAAAGTAAAAAAAATTTTTTTATTTGAAATAGAAATCTTTTGTAACACTGAAAATGTCTTTACTGTAACTTTTGATCAATTTAATGTGTCCACAGACCACCTAACACCCTCTTGTGTCTCCAGTTTGAAAATCCCTGTGCTAAATTATTAGGTCACACACACACACACATACACACTCACAAATTGTACCTGTTGTCATGCTCATCCAGTGAGTGATTGCTCTGATAATGTGAGGGACGGAGCCCATGGCCAATCGATGCTGTTCGGAGACGCGCCTCATCAATGTGGTCACTGATGGGTGGTAGAGCCTTCCTCTGGACCTGCCGATAGGTCTGTCTGAAGTCTACGTCACCATCATGCAGAGAGCTCAGTTCTGATAGGCTGCCAGCTGTTGACACAATGACATCATTATGTTCTGCTTTTCTTTTACGATAACACTCACATAAACAACACAAATCTACTGCCATTGTCTATAGCCTGTGGCAGAAGATCTTTATACGGCAGAAATTATGTACTTGGTTAGAATATTATGAATTTTGATCAAGAAGCATGCACAATCACAGATTTATTTTAAAGGGATGGTTCATCTAAAAACGAAAAATACGCCATTATTTACTAATTCTCATGCCGTTCAAATCGTATGACTTTCTTTCTTCTATGGAACACACAAAAAAGAGTTTTGATTTTATTAATTTTTTTCATTTTAGTGTGACATCTTTTAAGATATCTTCTCTTGTGTTCCACAGAAGATAAAAATCGTACAGGTTTATAAATTATTTTTTTCAGATTTTCCATTTTTTGGGTGAACTATCCCATGAATGTAAAAGGCAGGTCCATGGGTGAGTTTAGATTGGAAACGATCATTATTTTTGCACTTCGATTTAGTGCCGCTAATGTTGCATAAACTACACATACGACCTTTAAAAGGACAGTGATGATGACATGAATATGTCATAAGGTGTGTCAGTTGACCACAGTTACATAGTTTTTCACTGACTCAACTTTAAAATTAAAATTCAGCCTTCCTTTTTCACACACAAACACAGAAAGATGCTGACTGCATACAGGCTTACATGGATGACAGGCCCCCTCGGAAGGGCGGAAATGCGCCAGGTCCCTTTCTACGTAGTACACAACCTTCATAGCATCCTGACACTGACTGGCCTGGATTCGATAGCCACTGCGCTCTGTGGACACACACATGACCTGTGTGTTGCTACTGTGTCCATATTATCACACATACTGCGCATAATTTAAGGTTAAAACACGCACGTAACACTCACATGATACTTAGTTAAGCCTTTACAGAAGCAAGCAAACAATTTTAGAATATTGCGTATGCGTACTGTATTTATGCAATTATTGGATTTCAGAGGAAGTTCATCAAACTGATCCATTTGATAAATAAATTATTTAAATTGAGAAATAAACTGTGAATAAAAATGTTTTCCTATCCATAAAATTAAATGTTAAACCGATAACAATAAATTAATATGATAGTAAAAACCTTTAAATTCAACTTCTAAACTGTAAACCATTTGCGACCAAGTTTAAAATGCCATCCACACATGAGAAGAACCATAGACTTTTACTGAACCAATTCCCCTTCAGTGTTTGCCACTCAGGGGAAAATGTTTTACTTGTTGATACTACACACACACAGTGTGAAACCATTCACCAATCCCATAGACAAAACAACTACTTCCTTCGCAATGCCAGCTAGCTTGTTCCACTGTCAGCATCTTCTAAACTTAAGATTCTACTTCCAAGTTTGTCTACTGTTGTTAGCTCATGTTCACTCATACTCAAATACAGCAAACACTCTCATCACATCCAACCACAATTCCTTCCAATTTGAAATACCGTAGCCTGTTTTTTAACATGAAGACGAAAGATACAGTACCAGCTGAAGAGGATGTTAGTTGAATTTGATTTGAGTTAGATGATGCAGACAAAAGTTGTTCAATCAAATGCAGATGCATTTTCACTAGACAGGCATTGGAGAGATGTGTTTAAAGAAGAAGCAAAGACTTTACACATGCTGTTGCATTTTCACTTACGTCCAGCTATATTGTTTTGTACTGAAGAAGGCACTATAGACAACTTGGGTTCAATGATGGATGGAGCGGCTGGAGGGACCACAGGAACACCAGGAACGTAGTAAGGTTGATACATAGCAATCTGAGGAGGTTGGCCACTCTTTGCCATCTTCCCTGCTTCATATACTGAGAAGGCAAAAGTGAATGTTTTTTTTTTTTTTCAGGTTGTGAATACGAACAATGCGTGTAGTATGCATGTGTGTGTTTGCGTACTCACAGTGTTTTGGACAGCAACATGTATCAGGACAGCAGCAACAGCGAACATAACAACAGCAGGAGTGAGGGCAACACTGGCACCAGCAGATCCCAACCAACAACAGGAAGAGAACGCTACCAAGGACGACAGCTCCCACAAACACCCACTCTATAAGGGAGACAAGAAAGACTCATCAGGAAACTTGGTTTCCGTGACACAAGCAGATCCTGAAGGAAGTGCTGTCCTAAAATCATTTTTGCCCACAGGATGTGAAGTCTCTGATCATGACCAACCACAAGGGAGAGTGTGAATGATGCAGAAACTCTTATCTGGACTGTCTAGGACTAATGATGAATTTCCTCTGGGTGTGGTGTTAAAATTCCAATGGCATACATTACAGACCTTTTTCTCAACACAGATACTTTAGGTTCTCAAGAATGTTCATATTTATGTCTCTGAGCACTTACGGGGGGGATCAAGACATTAAATAAAAAAAAAGAGCAAAGTAACATTTTTGGTTGTTTATGAATTAACACCATAATACCAGAGCTGGGTATCAATACAAAAATTCTCAATTAGATTCGATATTTAAGTTATAATATCTATTTTGCTTACACATTTATTACTAAAGTGAAACTTGATGTTTCTGATCTGTGGCGTATCCATCAGACTGATTCAAACGGTAACCCCTTTCAACAGAGTTCATGAGTCTTTTTGAATGGTCCATTAAAAGGAATGGCTCATAAGAGTCATTTGTTCATGAATCGGAAAAATAACAATCATGTGATTAAGTTACTTAAAGGTATGCAGTAATATAATGCATTACGTCATGCATATACGTATAATGTACAGTAATGTCATGCTAGACTGATTGTGTCCGGAAATTTTGAATTATCATTTGTTGTTTTCAGAGGGAACAGATCAGGCATTATGGAGTTTGTTGATTGTAGCAGAGGATAAAGCAGATTAACTGAAAAGGACTGGTGTGAGAGCACCCACTGAAAAGGAAAGGGGGAGAAAGAGGTATGGCAGGCGTACCTGGCATAATCTCCAAATCAAACTCAGGCAAGATGTCATCCAGCACACCTGTCCTACCTGGAGAAGGGAAAAGATCAGATATGAACAGCAGCAGGTGAAAGTTCAAAGTTTAGAGTCGTGGGTAAAGGCTTGTGTGTGTGTTATTATGGAAAAAGTTACACTGTTAGTGGCTGTGGATTAATCAAAAGTGTAAGTTGAAAGCTGATTTGATAACTTTGATCTGTGGTTTTAAACATGATTGGCCTTTTAGTCTAAATCAAGTACAATGTCTGATATTATATTCAAGAATACAAAAGTATAAGTCTGCATGTATATGTACCAGTCAAAAGTTTCACTGAATTTATATTAATTGGATACCAATTTTGGTCACTGCAAAATCCCTATACATCCAATTTTGTTACTTTATACCTTTGATGACTACTATTAGTCTGTAATATTAAAAAACTACTAATAAAGAATGCATAGCCGTGTCCAAACATTTGATTGGTAGTGTATGTGCATAGGTGTGTATGTGTGTGTTTGTTTGCAGGAAAAGGTTTGCCAAGGAAAAGGTGAAAGGTCAACATCCTATGTGGATGAGTAACCAACTTGAGGCCAGTGCTGTGTTTCTGTAGTGGTTACTGGCTGTAATGATATGTCGACATGTTTCTGGTTCCCAGGGCTTATGCTAATGTAGATGTGTACTTTCGTTCAGTATTTATATTTGGCCTGAGCACAGATCAGGTTCACTAATGTGCACGAATGGAGAGAGTGGGAAAGAGATGAGGTAGAGGGGGGCTTCAGTGGGGGAGACTGAAGGGGGAGTGGAGGAATATGGGAGACTAATTAATCGCACAGCCTCATTAACCATCTTGAAAGGGGGCAAGGGTACGTCATCACCATGGAGACAGTGTTGGCATTGTATGGAATTAAAAGGTGTCCCAGAACACTGTCCAATTACCTTCAACAAAGATCTTCCCTGAGAGCGAAATGAAGGGGTGGCCTTACATGTACTGTCACTGATTTTACACTGAGAATACTTTGTCAATGGCTGGCACACTGCCAACAGTAAAGAGCATTCTCACCATCTAAACTGACCTCAATGTTTAGCGTAAAACCTGAAATGTTATGTCTGAATGCAATTCATAATGAAACAAGTGTGCAGGAGACCGGATCTTTTCTGTTAAAGTTAGCATGAAATGAAAATTCATGTTATCTATTTTCTAAATGCATGTTTCATTTATTTTTTATTTTGACCTTGTGATTTTTTTTTTTTTTTTTTTTTATCAAAATGTCCTAACTTACAAATCTCCATCTTCTCTCTGGTGACCTATCGTCTCCAATCATTTTAGTCCGCTTAAAACCCTATCTTACACTCGACCACAAGCTTGCATTCAGATCCGCCTCCATCCAATCAACAACCGAAGGATAGAATCAAGTCCCCCAATTTTTTTCCCCAATAATCCATTTGACTTGGATGTACGTCACAATACGGAAGAAAAGATCTGTCGCTATTTCATCACGACTTTACATTTCGTGAACACAGATGTATTTTACAAGTCTTAACAAAAAGCTGCAAGTCTTTAAACTGAATGAGAGGGTGTTGTAATCAAATCTGCCCACTGTCAGAGCAGATTTATCCCTGAGTGACAGGAAGTGCTTAGCTGGCAGACAGGAAGAGGAAAAATAATATCCACCTCCATCTCCTCTACTCCTCCGTTACAGTCATTAAACCAAGTGTAACTTGAGAGTAAAGGGGACCTCGTGAAGAGACGTAAAAACATGAAGAGAGAGACAGACAAGCTCTGTGTAGTATAGATTGCAAGTTATTATCAGACTTAAAGGGATAGTTCACCCAAAAATGAAAATTCTGTTATTGTTTCAAATCTGTATGACTTTTTGTTCTGTGGAACACAAAACAGGATATTTTATTTTGGTCCATAAAATGGAAGTCCATGGGGCCCAAAACAACATTGATCCCCAATGAATTAGTATGGACAAAAAAAACACTGCAACACCCTACAACCAATTGTGTTCTGTAACACTTTTATGTCGACTGGGAGAAAATGAATTAAAAGCGAGTTTGGTCCAAGGGAATACTTAACTCCAAGGGCCAGATTTACTAACAGCTTGCGCCAGCACCAAAAACTTCTGTCAGGATTTACTTAAGACATGCAGTGAAACATTAGCACTGAAAAGGTGTTGACACAGTTATTTTTGAGGCTGACCTTATTGCATATGTATTTGTAGGAGTTTCCCTTTCAGACACAAAATGTATGGGAGGAGACTATTTAAATGAATCACGCAACGCAATCTACCAAGAGCAGTGCAAATTAGGGTCTGGTTTAAGACATGCTTTTTTGGGGCGTTAAATAATGCGTTTGCACTAGTCAATTTACTGGTATTTGCACCATTATTTAACGCCCCCAAAAAAGCATGTCTTAAACCAGACACTAATTTGCACGTCGTCAGTAGATCACGTGCAGAACTTTCCACTCCCATCAACACTTTTATGGGATTGCGCCCTGTTTGGTAAATTTGGCCCCAGAATGTCAAATGAATCTCAACGGTTTAGATTAACCAATTTTTTTTCACAGTAATTTGTTGTATAAAAAATTAGGGCATTTGCTTAGGTAGGCTAACACACTTCTGTGGTAAAAAGTGAGTTATTATTGTAAACAGCAGAGTTTTGTTTTACATTTTGATTTCACAGTAAAACTACTGATTCATTTCACCTGTATTGATAGCACAGTAAATCTCTGAATACGGTATTGTAATAAATTACTGGTAATTACAGTGCAATTCCTAATTCTAAGAAGTGTTGCTTTTCTTAGCATGCATCACTAAGAACCAAGAGCTAAACAGTAAGTAAAATATGAAATTGGGAGTGTCTGGTTCAAAGTCAAACATTATACTCTCCATTTTATAAACCAGTTAAATCTTGATTACTCAGAGGGCAGGAGAGACTTCCTCCACTTCTTAGCGCCTACATAACACTCTCGTTGATCCTCCTGTGTAAGCTCTAACCCTCTCATGTTATTTTTCTCCTCACCGCACAGGACTGTTCTGGAGGCCCTGGCGTCCTCTGGCCCCTGAAACCCCCTTCGTTCCCATGGAAACGGCTTAAGAAGTGGATAACGGCCAGTTATTTACTCTTTGTCTGGCATGAGGCGTCTGACTTTGCTTTGTCCAGCTGAAACACAAATAACTTATTCTGTTGGGGTCCGTCCCACAGCACCAAACAAATTGTTTCTCTCCGCAGTGATCCTGTCCAGGACGTGTAAAATATGTGAGGTTGTCCTGATCTGCCAGGGCACAAATGAACAATAGCTTCTCTTATTAAGGATCTGAGCCATGTTGAGAAGCATGCACCGTTCAGTTGTTGCCATGGTAGCGCTTGTAAGTGCACTCAGGAATTCAGTGAGGGATTGGCATTACCAATTATTTAGATACAACAACCAAGCATCCACACACAAAAGTAAACACTTTTGGAAAGCAAGGTCTTAGAGAGCATGCCACTTTTTCATTGAGAATTCTATAAATAAATCACATATATTGGGAGTCCCTAAAGCACAGCGTTAACCATTTAATTTAGGGTACAATTTTCACTATTAACTAGTTGCTTAACATGGATATTACTAGGATATTGGCTATTTATGAACTTAACAACTAACTACCTTACTAACTATTAATAAGCAGTAATTAGGAGTTTATTGAGGCAAAAGTCTTAGTTAATAAGTAGTTAATAGTTAGAATTGGACCCTAATCTAAAGTGTGACCAGCATTCACTGACACTATTTCAAGCATTTTTAACAGTTCAGACTTTTTGAAAACCATGTTATACCCATCTAACAAAATATGTTTCCATTAAGTTCCCAAAAACTTTATTTCTGAACTTTTTTCTTGGTTATGTGAACGTTAAGGGAACATTTCATGTTATCATTTTGCAAACATAATGGGAACGTTATTGTAATGCTAGCGGGAACAAAACAGATCGAGCAGATCTATGTGCAGGGTTTACAGAATTCTGAACAAACAAACAAAACATAAACTGAGACTAAGAACTAAGGAACACAACAAGCGAGGAAACACGAGGAACAGAAGAACGCAAAACATCTACATGTAACAGCAAACATCGAATAACAAGCTAACAAGACACACCTGGGAACAATTATGGAATTAATCAACATGAAAAACTACAAACATGGCATAAGAAACTCTTAATTTCTCAATTTAATTCTCTTAATTTTTTTCTAAAAAAGCGTTAGGCGAACATATAAATGTTTTAGAGCTAAATCTCTGAGAACATTATGAAAGACCATGCAGATGACTTTGAACAAATGTTTTATTAACATTACTGGAAGAGTATGAATGTGTGTGTACGTATGTGTGTCTATAAGCGTGTATATGTATATATGTTTACATGATAACCTGTTGACTTCCCTGTACTCAAGAATCTCTTTAATATAGTGCTAGTACTAACCGATTATGGAAACAGGTTTTATTTTTTCTTAAATGTGATTTTGAAAACATTTCCATGTAAATACCCTGTGTTGACCGTTACTGTTTGTCTTAGTTCTAAAAAGTCATATTAGAAATAAAGTATAAAAACAACATTACTGGAAGAACGTTTCCTCACAACTTCAAGAGAATCTAGCTAAAGTACTCATGAGACTCACCCTGCACCAGTAGCTCCACCTGGTCTTCATTTTTCCCTTCCAGATCATCAGAAATGGTCACCTTACAGAAATACACACCGCTGTCGCCCCACTGCAGCTGTCCAATGTGCAGATCTGCTTCTGAAAAGGCCAGAAAATATTATACTCATGTTATTAAACCAAAGTTCAAAAATGTATTTAGTTTTAATATTTTTCGGTTTTGGTTTACATCGTAACATTGTCAGTTGCGCAGTTTGTTTGATCTGAATTACATCAGTCACTTTTAGCACTTTTTATTCAGTGAGAACAACACATCATTCACACACATTATCTATCTGTTATATTTTGTCAGAACAATCATAGTCTTTGTTGGAGAGGTGACTGGAGGAGGGAGAGCTTTAAAGTCTAAAGTCAGACGAGAGGGTGTTTGCGTTTGATAAGGAAAGCCGTGGGGGTGTTTTGTGAGGCCTTTATGAGGTCCATCCCCCTGACCATTGTGCAACCTAGAAAAAAAAAACAGCCCTATTTAAGGAACAGGAAAACACAGCACAATCGGCTGGGCTTCCTAGGGAGAGAGAGGGTTTACATACAAAACTGCAGACTTGAGCGTATAGAGGAGGCTCAAAATGTAATAATAATATAACGATGATTTTATTACACAGTGGCCCCAAGAAGTATTTGAACCATTAAGCCACAAGTATCATTTTATGAAGTCATTGCATTAAAAAGAAATATTAAATAAGTGGCATCTGAAAACAAATTATGCTTGACTTTTTCTCAGAACTGATGTAATTTTGCAATTACTTTTAACCAACTGATCCCAAGGCCATGTTTGTAGATGTATTAAGTTCAGATGTATTAAGTAAGTTCACACCGGTGCCCAAGAAGAGTAACCCCATGTGTAGTTTATCACATCAACTACACTACCACAAACTGTTTTCAACCTTGATAATACCTTATATAGAATATTAGAATCACTTCTGAAGGATCATATGACAGTAAAGACATTTTAAAATATATTAAAATAAATTGTTTAAATTGTAATAATATTTCACAATATTACTACTTTTACTTATTTGTATTAAAATAAATGGAGCCTTGGTGAGTATAAGATAATTCTTTCAACAACATTTGTACCCAGCCCAAACTTTCGAACAGCAGTGTTCAAACTTAACTATCAAGCATTTTTTCTAATGCAATGAAATGTATACATTTTTAAGTGTAACTTAGATTTGTTTATGTAATTATGACAGCGTTGCTTCATAAATCCCTTTAATCATGTTATTTAATTGACTATTAAGGTTGCCAACCTGTTGACCATTTTACCATTTTGTGTTTAACACTAACCTGTTGAATTGTCTAGTTAATAAATGACCATGAAAGTCCCCTTTGTGAGTCATTAAGTTTGAAATTTCACTTTCCAACTGACTAATGCTGTCATTTTAATGCGCCACTTATTGATCTGTAAAAACTATAAAGGTGTATATGGTTATGATCATATTCATGACAATATTCTGCCAGAATATATTTGACAGAACTTAACCTCTAATCAAGCTAAACAACTTCCATCAAAAAAGTGAAGTTATAAGACAACAAATACATTACTGTTAATGATGGAGATATCTCTTCCTTTGTAGTGTTCTGCTAAGGTCATGGAAGCTCCCTGTCCTGAGGCCACGATGCGGACCGTGCGACCCTTGTCAGAGCAGTCCAGATGAGACGTAGCTCCCAGATCAGATACGCGGACCCCCAGGGACTCAGGAAAGGTGAAGGAATCCCGAGTGCGGTCTGTACAGTAAGACTTGTACCACCACTGTACCACTGCGGGTTGAGTGGAGTGAGTGGTGTAATGACACGGAAGAACAATGGAGGAGAACAGCATGGCAAACTTCTTCTCATCTTTCACAATCACCTGTACACCATTACACCTTTGCACTGTGCCAAAAAGAGAGAGAAAGAGGTTTATAGTGAGGAAAAAAAACATTATTATTGAATGACAGCAACACAATTACATTTAAAGCTATACACTAAACACCCTTTGCCTAGATTTTTGCCCTGGTTTGGAGTATGGACACTAGTTGTCAAAGCTAGTTAATGAAAGTCAGAACCAGTCTGCACATTTCACAGAAAACCGTGCATGTCATAATAACAAGGTGCATGTGTGAGTTTGTATTGTTCAGAATGACTTAAAAAGATCCTCAGTGTATAATGGCAGGTTTATTTCTGAAACCACTTATAATGTCAGCATATTTGTTTTGCAAATAGAACTGTTGCAACAGTTAGAAGAAAAGCAGTTAGAATTAAGAAAAAAACGTATACAAACATTTTCAAACAAACAACGTATACAACATTTTTGATACATCTAAATGCAATGCAGAACCCTGTTTTGTGTGATTTTTAATAAAGACAAAAACTATGCCAGAACTATGCAAATGATCGGTTTATAGTTACTGATAAATATTATATTTGATTTGTAATAACTTGGGGGTAACAGTACTGAAGGTTGAGCTTGATGAAAATAAAGTCAACACTACAATTTGGGTAAAACATTGAGAAACTAAATATTAATTAATTAGTAGTGTACAGTAATTGTATTCAATTGGTGTCGCAATTATAATAAATGTGTATGTTTTGTATATTCAAATTAGCTAATTGTTACAAAAAAGTTTTAGATTGAAAATAATTCTAACAAAATTGACACTTTTTCATTTTCATTGTTGCATACAGTCAAAAATGAGATGATAAAATCACCATATTAAGTGGGTGTTTAAAAGAAGCTACTTTTGTTGTAGGTTAATTTTGTACTAGGATAATCTTTCACATTTATCAACAACAAACTGTGTTTTTGGTGCCTTTAATGCATAAAAAAATGAAAGATAAAACTGCATCCTTTCCTTTTTGTGGAATTTAGTGGATCAGCAAACACACCCATGAGCAAAGAGAGTAATGCAAATTCCAAGATACAGTGAGCTTTCAGCGGCAACTGTAATGACTACTGACCTGTTCATGATTAGTATTATGGTGTTTGAGTATAATGGTATGTTTCATAGTGTCAGAGACAGGCATGTGTTCATTACCCAAAGCCCTTTTTTAGACTAGGCCTAACTAACCAGAGCATCAAAAAAACCTGATTTTGCTCACTGTCTCTTTTCGAAAATGCTTAGTCACTCAGCTAGAAGATTACAAGGTGAGATGACCTGAAAACAACCCTAAAAACATCTGGATCCAGTCAGTCAGCATTTGAGTGTGTGTGTGTGTGTGTGTGTGTGTGTGTGTGTGTGTGTGTGTGTGTGTGTGTGTGTGTGTGTGTGTGTGTGTGTGTGTGTGTGTGTGTGTGTGTGTGTGTGTGTGTGTGTGTGTGTGTGTGTGTGTGTGTGTGTGTGTGTGTGTGTGTGTGTGTGTGTCTAAGCATGAAAGAGTGTATTTGTCCAGCCGTGTGTGGGAGATTATGGAACAGAAAGCTGGACAAAATCGGAGAAGTGCCCGAGAGGAGGATCTGCTGGTGTGAAAAACACAGAGAGAGAGAGAGAGAGAGAGAGAGAGAGAAAGAGAAGTGTGAGTAAAGAAAGTTAAATTCCATGCAATGCAGGGGGCGCATAGAGGTGGGGGCTGTAGTTTTTTGTAGAGACGTCACAGTCTGTAGCTCTGACTGTTTGGGGTGGAACCTAAATATTCGGAGAAAACTCTTATGAAAGATCAAATTTAGTGCAAGTAGAGCAGAGGTCTCTCCCACAAACAGAGAGACACCCTAATTCTCGACAAAGGGTGGAGCACACCGCATAAAAATATACAACTGCGAGTCATCACAGATGTCTGGATGAGATCTACACTCATTCATTGTTGCCTTAGAGGAAACAGAGCAACTTCCTGAGCATTTTCCAACTGTACTTTAGAATGATCATGTTGCTGAGGGAAATGTAGGCGAGAATTCTTGATTACATTCATTAATACTCAGTTCAGGGTAGATAGGGTCCTCCTTTTGTCCTCCCTTTTGCCTGTTTGACTCATTGTTTGGCATTATGGTGAACCCCCACCCACTAAGACTCAGTGCAGGAGGGGGATGCTGAGTTCCCACCAATAAGATAAACTCACTGACTCAGTCTTCCATGAACACCCAATTAGGTTACAGAGATTTAAACCAAGCCGTTAGTAGCAGGAAACTTTACTTGATTGTATGTTAATGAGCTGCTGATGCTAACTAAACCATTATAGTGAGGTGTATATGTATTACATATTATTGCAAGTAGTATTCAACAGTTCAACAGCTCAAAACAACTTTTCTCTACAATGTTTATGCAAATTCACACATAGCCTACACTGTCTACTGAGAGGGATTTTAAAAGTGTAGTTTTAGTTCACATCAGTTCACAAAGTTGGCCACTAACTTGCTCATAAAACAACCATCATAATATATTGTGTTGTCTCAGTTGCATCCACCCTTCAAGAACTGATACAATGCAGCTGCACTCCCTGACACACATTCCAGCAGCACTTCCCACAATTCTTCTCTCCCACAACAACAACAACTTTGGGATGTTAAAAAGTTTCAAATGTTCATCACACTATCTGGGCTGGTACAATCTTGAGCTGTGAAGTCTTTTAAATGTGTATACTTTTATTTACTTATATAAAATCATACGTGTATGTATGTATGTATGTATGTATGTATGTATACATACAGCCATTCTATAATTATCAGTAATCAATATAATAAAGAATTATGTTGAGTCATTTAGGCTATTTTATTATTTAAGTTTTTTGCTTTTAGTTTTGAATATAACACTTATTTTACAATAAAAAGTGCCCAACAGACAGTCATTAAAAAAAAAAAGTTAATAAAATTAGTAAATTATAAAACGTTTTGTCAGGTGTAAATGTAAATGGATTATAGTAAAAACCGTCGTGAGGACCCGTGACCAATCTAAAAATAAAGCCGGGCTCAAGGTTCTCTAAGCTCTCAACCTGTTGCTTTAGTTGTCTGTCTCAGTTTTCTATTTCTATATCATGACCAAAAGGAAAACATATTAATAACTTACGTGAAAATAGTATGAATAGAATCCAGGAACCGTGTAACAAAACCATGATCCAGTTTAGTGCGGTTAATATTGCAGCTATCTAGTCCATCTTCTCCCGGACTGTTATTCGCTTGCTTCATCTCTGGCTGCTCTGCGCTGGTTAGAATGAGCGGACTGTACCACTTTACTAAAGGGTAATAAACTGTGAAAATTGCAACTAAAACCAATATATGCTAAACGGCTGTTGAGATGAAAATGTAATTTGATTTAAAAATATATATTTAAGTTGTCAAAGAACAAAAAGAAACTACTTTAAATAACAGCCACCGACACGGTCTCCCCATTCCCTAAAGTGGATGCGTCTTTCAGAAAAATACTGCAATAGGCCTATATTGCATTCAACGTTGAAAGTATAGGGCTGTAAATTTAGGAGACTTCAAGTGTAAATTGTTTGAGGGAAAAAACGCTTCTTATTTGTTAGCTGAAATAATTTAGAGCTATTTCTTGTTACAAAGACACATATTAATGGAAAAAAAGAAATTAAACAGTCTACATTCAATATTTTAAAATCATTTATTTATTTAGAATGTGACAAGCAGGTGTGTAACATTAATTAGTTCTAGACATTTTTTATAAATTCCAACATTGTGCCATAAAATTACAAAAAAAAGATGTCATAATAAGCTCTTAAAATAGCTCATAAAAATGATGCAGAATTAAGGACTGCAAATTATATATGATTATAATTAAGTATTAAGTAAAAAACATAAACATATACATAACATGCCAGGTTAAAAAGCAGTTGTCCATTCTTATAACAATATAGAAATGTACAAAAAAGTGGAGAGATGCCACCGACCGTCCTTAAGCACCATTCTGAACACCTGCCGAAAAAATTACTGAACAAATGCATGATTCAGAAGAATAAAAATATGATTTTGCCTAATTACTTTAGCTGATAGACTTAAAAAAAAAAACTATATGCTGTATATAAAATACTATTACAATCCTGTAAAATAAAACAAAAAAGTAAATAAAAATGGATAATTCGTTGAGGTCAGAAGAATCAGATGCATTAGCCACTGCAGGGATAAAGCACAATTTTATTTGATTATCAACACAGGAAAAAAATGTAGAGGCCTTGGCTCACTGCCATCCTCCTTGTAGCAAAATTTTGATGGCTGTCATAATAATTCAATGGTTCCTCACATACTGATTACTATCATAATGAGCTTAATGATTTTATCTATAGCGATCTCTATAGTCTCTGCGATCATCATACCTATCTCTGAGGTCATCACGGCTACCTCTGCGATCATCATAGCGATCTCTGAGGTCATCACGGCTACCTCTGCGATCATCGTACCGATCTTTGAGGTCATCACGGCTACCTCTGCGAACATCATAGCGATCTCTGAGGTCATCGCGATCTCTGAGGTCATCACGGCTACCTCTGCGATCATCATAGCGATCTCTGAGGTCATCACGGCTACCTTTGCGGTCATCATAGCGATCTCTGAGGTCATCACGGCTACCTTTGCGATCATCATAGCGATCTCTGAGGTCATCACGATCTCTGAGGTCATCACGGCTACCTCTGCGATCATCATAGCGATCTCTGAGGTCATCGCGATCTCTGAGGTCATCACGGCTACCTTTGCGATTATCATAGCGAACGCTGAGGTCATCAGGGCTACCTTTGCGGTCATCATGGTGGTCACTGAGGTCATCACGGCCACCTCCATTGTCATAACTTCGAACTTTGTCAGTTCTCTCTTCAGTGATGTGCGCATTCCCTTCCTCAATATATTCTATTTGTGGTGTTTCATGGTATTCCACCACTGCAGTTCTGAGGCAATAAATAAACACAGATTAAAAATAATAATAAAACGTTAATAAAAACCTAATTAATAAAAGCTTAATAAAAGCCTCCAAAAGATAAATGGCGACCTATTCCACTTGACTCTTACTCTTTTGATTTCTGTTTCCGTTTGCGGACGCAGCAGATGATGATTATTATAAGCACTGCAGCTCCAAGAATACAACCAGCAACAATGCCTATTGTGGCAAGATTCATAGAGGCTGTAAAAACAGAAAGATATATTATATTATATAAGGTCAATATTTCATGCATTAAAGGTGGCATATCATGAAAATCAGATTTTTTTTCGTGTTTAAGAGCTATAATTGGTTCATTGGTCATGTTGACAATCAGATAATTGGATCATTATTCCTGTGATTATTATGTTTCTAGAATGTTATATGTTTGACAACAGTTCTTCTAACCCTAACTGATGAAGTGTGTAGCTTTTCATTTCTTAAACAACCATGTAGGAAGACACATCATGGTCATATTCCAGGATGACAATTTCAAGATGCATCAGTCTCAAATTGTGAAAGATGGTTGGGAGGGAGCATGAAGAATCATTCTCACACATGAATTGGCACCTCTGAGTCCAGACCTTAAATTCATTGAAAGTCTTTGGGATGTGCTGGAGGAGACTTTACAGAGTGCTCGACTAAGATCTTGTATTGTGTGAATTCTTGCATCTCTCACACCAAAATATTGATGCACCTCTTAATGAAATAAATGTTGTTTGATCTGTTTTCACACAATACAAGATCTTGTATTGACAATGCAAGTGTCAAGCACTCTATAAAGTGTACTCCAGCACATGGTACAATAATCAAAACATGGTAAAATAATCTGAATAAAATTAATCTGGAAAGTAAACACATAAATTTAAAAAGAAAGCAGGCAAATACTCACATGGCACTACAGACAATGTCATGTTACATTTGGCTAATCCGACCTTATTGGTTGACAGGCAGATATAGTAACCTGATGTGTCCAAGGATACATTGAACAAAGCCAGAACTCCATCCTCTGTTACACAAAATCATGTGTAAACTTAAGCATTTAATGACAAAAAAAGTTATTAATCTAATCCACTGAAAGTGGGACAAAACTTACTTTCTGTTGTTTTAAGAGGAAATGCTTTTGGGGCATTTTTGACATCATATCTCTCCCATTTGTATGTGGGTGATGGCGAGCCCTCCTCAGAAACACAGGTTAGGCTAATATTCTGTCCATATTCTGCTGTGCCTACTACCTTACAAACAGGTTGTGATGGTGCAACTATAAGACAAATGTAGATATTCATTCAAAGTTTTTAAAAAGGATTCCACTTGCCATGTATAGTTATAGGGAATTTTTATTTTGAGATGTTATTAAGTTATAAGTTTGACAAAGTGCCAGAGATCTTACCCTGAACCAAAAGAAAAGTAGAGTCAGCTGTTTTTCCATCAATGTCTCCAGGAATCTGAACAAAACATTGAATTCTTCTGCTTTCTTTAAGAGTGACTTGTCTTAGTGTCAGTTTTGATGTTTTTGCTTCAAGGTTGAAGTCTATCGTGGCTTTGCCTTCATACTGTGGTCCAATGTCTACATTTTGAGTATCGGAGTAATAGCTACCAAAAATTACCTATTAGGGCCGAAACAAAGAACCAATTATTCATTAATAAACAGACATTGCTTTTACACTTATCATGTTTAGTGGTGTTTTGGTAGACAGTTGAAGTTTATCAATGCTGGCAATTTTTTAGGCTTACCTTGTCTCCAGATGTCTCATCAGAATGACCACTCCATGTTATAATGATAAGTTTGTTTTCTTGATTTTTAGGTTTAAAATTACATGTAAGGGTGACATCATCACCCCTGGCAACCTCCACGGAAGCTTGACTCATTGTCACTTCCAGTCCAAAAGTAGTCGACATCACTTTGAAGCAAAATAGAGAACTTTGTGAATATCACACAATGAAATTATTAAGTCATTTTAAAAACTCAGAATTCAAGCGAGGAATAATGTTTAAAATGCAGAATTCCCAAATAATATTTCACTAAACTTTAAGAAACATGAAACAGAATTCAAAACTGTTTTTATAATAAGAGAGAATGATCTGAAAATATTTAGTAAAATTCCTTGTATTTCTACATTTGAAAATCAATCTCATTTACAGTATCACAAATCTACATCACGACTTAAGTTTATCAGTAAACTTCCTCAGCAATACATTGGGTGTGATTATATTACATTCTGCTGAAATAGGAACTTATTATTAATACAATTTCTGCATTGAATTATTTAATATGAAATCATTACAGATTTTAAGAATGCATAAGTCCACTTTATTTGTAAACTGTCTACTGATAAGAGTCTATTATGAAAATGGATGAATGAAACAAGTAGCTAAAAATAATTCGCCATTTTGTAGCCCTGGTGAAAACCTTAACAACATTATTACTTGAAAACATATATTAAATGAAATTTAAGTGTCACATGTTGAATAACTGACAAGAAAACAAATCATTTTTTGACCCACACTGTTAATCTAACATATAATGTCATTAATTTGATCTTGCTGTACTCAATGTAAACGTCATGAAAGTGACCACCTCACCTGATATTAAATATAGGCTGCAAAAAATCAACTTCCAGTTGGTCATTTTGTCGCTGTCCAGCCACACTGCAATAGATGGTGTTTTGGGGAATTTGAGAAATATATTTATATATTTCTCATATATCCTTATCTCGTGGCTTCCTGTGAACTCCTGAAACAGTTTTACTTCGGCAATCTATGTCGACCACACCTTTATTGTACTTTGGACCCTTTCCTCTCACTCAAAGTTTTACAAGTTAGGTTATAACAAAATGGCAGATGTGATGTCATTACAGTATATTAGTAAATAGCGGAAGTCATTGCTGGGAAATAAACTGACATAAATGGGGTAGGCCAGTAAGGGACAAATTGAACGTATTATAAGTTCTTGAATTTTATTCTGGATGATTTGTATACCATATCACTTGATAAAACGTAAGTTTTACATACACAGGCACACTCACTAACAAGCTTTACTTGTGTTCAATATTAATAATATCGTAGTGTTTCTGTCTTTCGAAAAAACAATCTAATATTGTTGGTCTAACCTCAAACAAGCTGGATGTGCATTACAGCTGTGGTGTATTGCCATTTCTGACCAGCAGATGGTAGTAAATGAAGCATAATTGAAATTACAGGCACATTTACAAGAACTATTGGTCTTTACCAGACGCCATGCTGACAAAAACTGCTTATCTGTGCTAGTTAACAGACTTGTTCTCACTCTTTCCATATAGACTATTCCATTTAAGAACTTTATTGTTTTGGGATAATTTTTTGTCAAACTGTTTTCAGTAAAAAAAAAAAAAAAAAAAAAAAAATACGTTAAATATTATTTTCGGTATTTGTAACATTAAAAAAAAATTAATTAAACATAAAATTGCACAGAAAACTGTTTTTTTACAGTCAGAGGGTTTGTTATATTTGGCATATATTTGAAGAAGTTGTCATTGCATCTTTTGGTCTTTCAGTAGGCCTATGTTTTACAGAACTTTATTTGTTATTATATTATTTTATTATATATTAACTTACAACATGTACACAGTCTATTTACAAATAGATGAATAATACAGTTTTTGTAAAATATATGAGATTTTTTTTAAAAACTGGAATTTAATTTCCAGTTATCATCAATGAACTGAACTGAGCTGAATAATGACACTGTTATCTTGCAACAGCAGCATTACAGCAGAATTAGAACTTGTCTAATCAAATTATTGAAGTTTGCATCATTAATTCTGTTACTTGTTTTTGCCAATATTTATACAGTATAACGTGTGTCACATGTCTGCAATTATGCAAACATCTTAGCTATAGACAAATTTCATTTTTTTAATATTTATTTATTCATTATTTTCATTTCACCTAAATGGTCATATAACACATATTTTATAAATTTTTCCTGTTCTTTTGCACAACACAACGCATACAAGGTCTACATGTATAATTATGGTTGATGACATTGACAGTGATGATGTCAGTGAGTTTTTTGGAGGTGGTTCTGGGTTCAAACGCACAGATGGGAACTCTCTGATCTGCCATGCTGATGCTGTGGGTGAGTGCATCGGTGAGCCGCTGTATTGTGTTTTGAGGATTTGGGCTTAAATATTCAAAATGGCGGACGGAGGAGCAGCGAGTCAAGATGAGAGTTCAGGACCAGGTAATCATTACTGCATTTTACATATTCATATTCATATTCAAACACTCTTTCTCTCAACCCAGAAAAGCGCGGGAGAGAAAGCGTAAACAAAATACTCAAGCCCGATGTTGCAGTCATATGCACCCTTTAAATAAACGTGTCGGGCAATAATTCTCTGTCTGTGCGACGGTGAAACTGGCGATGCAGTGCTACGGCAAATTAAAGGAAAAAATGCCTCCTTTGTGTGATTAGAGCAGTCGCGTTACATATTCATACCGCCGCCGAGCAAACGCCGCTTTGCATATTTTATTAGTCATAATCGGCGACAGCTCGCGTGGTTTTGCACTGTCCCCGGTCAGAGGTTGTAAGAATTTTACAGTTAATCTTAACTAAAGGCTGCTGTGTGCATGCTAGGCGGCTAATGCTACTCCAGCGGCTTTGTGTTGCTGTATAGTGCCGTGAGCCAATCCCACATATATAAAGCTTTGAATATTCATTCGCTCGCAATCAGCCGGCGTCTGCGCAACGTGTTTACGGTGAAAATATGAAAGAACAGAGCAGCGGGTTCTTGCTTGGTGTACAGTTAGGACACGGCGTGAAATTTTTTTAATGCCCATTCTCTTGCCTTTTGTGCCCATTGCAGGCGTGTAGCCCTGTTATGTTATTCATGTGGGCCTTCTAGAGATCAGAATGCGCTGTTCAGCGTATTCTATCAGAATGAATCCATTTCATTGTCGAAGGATGGTGGAACGTGCCAAAATGGAACTCTGACGGCAATTGATACAATGTTACAGTACGGTTGTGACAAATTGATATTTTGTAGCACAGCCAGTGTCTCTGTAACATTGTGTCAGTCGGGCTGCTCAAAGAGATGTATGCAGGCATTATGCCAGCTTTATTTGCTAGTCTAATAGGTAATCCTCATATAGAGCCCAGCTTCTCCACTATTGTTCCAGCAGCTGTATGCTTTTGTATTTAGTTTATTATGCTCATGTGTGTTTAGTTTATTGTATTATATTGTCCGTGAACAGGGGGAAAAATCAGTTTTTCTCTCCTATGACAAATAATATTTAGTGCTATAGTTGTCAAATTGCTTACATTAATAAAGGTAACACTCTCAATCCAATCATAATGTAGTTCTAAATATCTGTGATTCTATGTAGATACAAGGGCACAAGTAATCACAGTCGAGATGATATTCAAAACCAATGCACAGTTGGGAGTGTCAAGTCAGTTTTGTTTGTATAGCACTTTTCACAATACTTTACAGAACATGTTTGTGATATTTTATAGTCCACATTTAGCAGTTTAAAGCTGGGCTATAGAGGCAAGTTTACATTTGCTGACGATATAAAAGATCAGCCAGATTTGCTGTAGTAAATATCTCTTTATGTGGGTAAAATTGAATATATGTATAATAGTTGTCAATTGAAGTTAGCAATTTGTTTTTTATGAAGTCTAAAAGATTTTGTTTTCAGTTTAAAACATTTTGAGGTAGTGATAACCTAATTACTGTTAGGTATTGTTGCCATGATTTAAAATAACCCCATTGTTATATTAGTATTATTATACTATTTTTGAAGTATTTTTTTTAAATATCTGAATTAGATTTTTTTAATCTATATATTGTATATATATATATATATATATATATATATATATATATATATGTATGTATATGTGTGTATGTATGTATATATATATATATATATATATATATTATATATATATATATATATATATATATATATATATATATATATGTGTGTTTAGCCCTAATTTGTTCATTTCACTTTTATTCCTTTGGCTTTATTTTTCCATCAAATTTTGTAATGTAATATTTTATTTGTTTAATTACAGTAATTTTTTAATAGTTCTAGTTAACAATAACAATACTGAATGGTGCATATCTGGTTTAAGATTTTGGACATAACCCCACCCAGTAATATTGCTTTTATGCAGTTGTTGTCCCATTAATCAACACAGAGCATTTAAGGCAAAAATAGTCTCGGCCAAACAAGATGAAATCATTTTAAAGCTTGCATCACTCTGGTGGTGGCTCACAATAAGAGAAGCTTAAGAGAAACAAATGTGTAAAACAAATTTACCGCATGGTTTCATATTATGTTGAATCTGCTTTGAAATCCTTTGCATCAGTCTTAATTATCTTTTAACATGAATTCTCTGATACATGGGAATTATATGGTTAACAATTTATATTCGCATATAATTGTCTGCTTTTGGACATTTCATTGAGTCAGGTGTATCAGACCCTGCTTTTTATCTGATAACAGTTTCACTTTATGTGTAGTGCCTAGAGAAGCAATGTCATGCCATAACTTGTTTGTCTCCTGTGTCCACAGCTCATACCTAAGGTGTAAATTACCCACATCAATTCTTACTTTTAATTTAGTAGTAACTGACACTTTTCAAATGTAGTAGTGAAACTTCATGGCATTTTGCATCTCTTTTTGACCATCTGTCTATATTTTTTCTTGTTCTTGTGCTTTTCTTCATGCTCTAATGTGAACATGGAGAAACACTGCAGGCTAACAGTTAATTAAAAGGATTATAGACCTAAAATCAAGTGAGAGTTTGTGTTGTTTTTTTTGCCAGCCTTTGAGATTTGTCGTACAGTCCTCTTTGTATTTATTTGCGGCAAATTGGAGTGACTTCATGCTTTTTGTGTCTTGTTAAATGGTTTTAGGTTTCAATACATGTGTGAAAATTGTGGCCTGTGAATAGCAACCATCACACTATCAAGCATCTAGTTCCTCTCTGAAACTCAAGTGGAATGTTTTCAAATATATAATTTGAATATGAATGATATTATTATTTGTTCATGCTTTCTCATGATGAAATATTGAATTTAGTGTATCCTCTGTGCTGCGTTCAGTCATCTTTTTCATAAAATGCTTCAAATGCCTGTTTTAAAAGTATAAAATTTGCATAATTTTTTTCTGCTAATTTGAATATAGCTCTCCAGGTTAGTTTTGCCTTTCAACAAAATTTTCGCATGGTTTCCATGCAAGTGTGCATTGGATACGAAGTTGTCTGCTAAAGGAAAATTAAGAAATATAACCTATGAAAGGATCTGTTTTGTTGGATAATGCTAGTCTTGTCAGTCGTTATCCTCCTTTTGTTTGAGTCGATTTTAGCACTCTGAAAAAGTATTTTAAGTGTCTGCAAAAGTTCCTTTTGGATAGGCTGATTTCTTTATGCTTACTCCGTCAGATCTTTTTTCTAATATGTAAATCTCTGTTGTAATTAGGCCGAGCTCTGAAAATATCAGTTAATGAGGTGCACAGTTAATCTGGATATGCAAAGCAGACTTCGTGTTCTTTTCCAGACAATACGGCTACAGAAGTCACGGAATTTGATCCGTGAAGTGTTTGGGTCACAGGGGGCTGTTTGAATAGGATGGTGGAGAATGGCAAGTCATTTACTTCCCGAACAGCTCCATCCTCAACCTCTGGTGCTTAGAAATGTGTAAGAAACACTAAACGCAACCTGCTGTCTTTATGTCCAGATACAGACCTCGCCGTTTTTTTGTGCGCTTTGATCGCATTGACAGAAAGCTCACCTGTTTCACCTAATTTAACCAGCACTCCGTAGGTAATTGGGCTTGTGCATTGACACTCCGGATGTATTTTCCATTCCTCTTTTTTCCCTCCAAAGCGATCCAATTAATATGCTAATGAGATGATAAATATTTATGAACATTTAAATTAGGGAGAAAGCTCTCAGAGCGCCGTGCGAAATGAATTGCTTGCAGGACTTCAAAGTGTTGCTCGTCTAATGAAGTGAGGGAGATTTGCATATGGCTTTAATCAGCTGCATACTGATTATGCTTTATTACGGCGCTGGCAGCCGCTCCGCTTCTGTTTCGTTCCAGAATGAAAACGAACTTCTTCACACTCTAGTTGTTATGACAATCATGGCACAGGGAGAGTGAGAGAGAGCAAATCAAGCAAGCCGGAGAGACTGAGAGAAAGGCAGCCACAGTTTCAGCGAAGCTTAGCTGTGCTCTGCACGTGTGTTGTTTTTCCACTCCAAACCGTTCAGTTAAACAGAGACTTCATTGCTTTTGAGTGTTGTCAGCGAAAGGGGTGCTAAGTTTGTTGTGATGCTCGTAGAGACGCTTGAGAAGGCAAGTGCAGCAGCTGCTGGTGAGTGATGGTTGCAGTCAGCAACAACATTTTAAGGTCTGTTCGATTGTATAGTGATGCTATTAATATCTAGGGTTGAGTAGTGGACATGTTTGGCTTGTAAATCCAAATGGTGTAATTAACAAACCAAACATGTCCACTACTCAAACCAAGGAATTTTTTTAAGTGTTCACTTTAAAAAAAATGTTTAGGTCATATGGTTTGAAATCAAAAATTGGAATGGATTTTTTTTTTTAATGATGTTGGGGATGCTGTCACACTTTCGAAAGTCACTGAATAATTGGTCTTTGAAGAGAAACTGAAAGTCCGGTCTTCCTCTGTCTGTTGTAGATTCTAGAATGAGTAATCCATCGGAAACAAGTAAATGTGCAATGGAGAGCGGGGACGAAAACACTGGTGAGTTACCCAAGGAACCATTGGCTCTTTGGAGATGTCTGGCTTGCATGTTGTGCCTTTCATGTATTTTTCCCCATAGATCATTTGGCCTGATCCTTCCAACACAGCTTTCTTTTAAATTTGCATAAGTGAGTTAAAGACTATTAGTTCACAGTTCAAGTTCTAAAGGGTCGCTTGTGCAGCTTTGACTGAGGTAGAGCAATCAGGACAATGTCTCTCAATATATATCACCGTCAGAAGTTTTTTTTTAAAATAAGAAAGGCCATGGAGCTGAATAACTTGGCTGAAAAGACCTTTTTGTGTGTCCCTTATCTATTGTGGCATTGCCTGCTTTTCTTCTTCCAGGTGCCCAAACAAATGGACTGGACTTTCAGAGGCAGACTGTGCAAACAACAAGCGCAATCACCAACGCACACGCACAGGCCTTGCTCCAACAGGTATGATCTTTTTCTCTGAGCTCACACACACATTTGTGGTCTGTGTCATGGATGAAAGAGCTATAGGAATTTAAAGATGTCCCCAGGGACATAGCTCTCCTGTGTCTGAGTCACTAAACTGCCACTGTCTTGAACTGTGTGATTATCATGTCTCGGAGTGACTGCTGAGGCTTTCCACCTGATGTCAATGAATTGTTTTGTCTATTTGAATATAATGTGTGAGATTTGTCACAACTCTGAAGATTAAAGATTAAAAGCACAACGGTTTATCTCCTGGTTACAGGGGAAATTATTGGGCCCCATATGCTAATTAGCTGCTCTGCAGTTGCTCGGAAACAGATGGTTGAGAATATGCAAATCTATGCAGAATTTACATGTACTGCATAACCGTTTCGTTAATTAGCATACCCGCTCTGCTCTCCGCTTGAAGTCTCAGAAGGCTGCGGTATATTTATATCACCATACATGAGCATCAAACAAAACGTATTTTTGCAAATATAATTTTTGGATGGTCTTAATCTAGATTTGCATTCTCTGACCCCACTTCCACAATGATTGAAAAAGGGAAAAAACACTCTTTATTAGTCCTTATTTGCTTCTACTACCAAACTGGAACATTTAAACCAGCAAAAAAACATCACCCACATTGTGCAATAGAGTGCAACAGTGCTCTATCTGCTTTTTGTCAGCAACCTTGGTTCCGGAAGTATATTTCCCACTCATTTTTTCCCCATAGGGATTTAAAAAAAGTCTTTGTTAAAGAGTTATAAGCCCTGAATCAAACCAACCAACCAGCTCCGAGGTGAATCAAAACATTACAAATTTTGATTTAATGCAAAACAGTTTAATACATTTTATTTAAAAATCCTACAAAAATACAGTTACAAGACTGTGTGCTTAACGACTTTAATGAGGCGAAAGATGTACAATCCCATGAAGCATTGCGAATGACAAAATTGAATTAAAATCTATGGAGAGCAAAGGGAGACTATTACGCCATTCACAGTACTTCATGTGCTAAAGTGTTCTTTTGGTGCGCGATTCTCTGAATGGCGATTTCTTTGCAGAATCATGGGTAATGTAGTTTTTCACCAAGGATTCTGCTTTAAAAAAATAAGTTGAAATAATGTGTGCATATACTATCGTAGCTCACAGTAGGTCTGTCTTTTAAAGGGTTATAAGTTATCGTTAAAAATGAAACCTGACTTGCACTTTCAAGAATAATTCATTATGGGCCACAAATTGACCTCACCCAGTGTTTTGTCCCTAGTCTAAATCTGTTTTGACATCCAGACAGCAGGGTGTGCTGTCCTAGACATTTTTTTCGAAATTAGTTGTGATTAACTATGGGGGAAAAACGCGTTAAAATTATAATGCTTTTAACGCACCCCAGCCCAGATCTTGTATTACAGAACTTTAGTTATGAACATGATGATTAGAAAGCCTTTTTTGGTGCTTAATTTCACCAATAAAATAGTTCCTAACAAAGCTACAGCAGAACTGATGTGTTCCGCTGTTCAGCACAGCAGTGTTTCATTACTGAATGAATCCGTGGTTTTTAACAAAATTGAGGGAGCCAATGATTCAGTGAACCATTCATACAGACGGCCACTTGCTTTGTTCCTGAATGAATAAGCCGTTTGAATAAATCTGTTGAATGAATGACTGAATGACTCGCTCATTAAGACAGCGACTTGCCGCCAACTACTGGCGGTTTAAGATTTATATTTAGAGTGTCATTTCATTTTTCATTCATATGCATGCCACCTCTGAGCTTCATTAAACAATCTGTGTAAATATACCTAAATGGCCACATTTTAATAAATTCTATGTTGAATCAAAATGTTTAATTCTAAAGCTAGTTTTTGTAATGTGTATTCAGTGCTCATCTAACACAATAATGACTTTACATAATCTATTGGGGGGTAATTTCTCAGCCATAATTGATGTGCTGTTAATTAGATTAATTAATCTGCGTATGTAATTAGATGATAAAAATGTAATCGCTTGACAGCTCTAATTATAAATCGTGGTTAACTGTGAATATTACGTTTCAACAATGGCAACTGCCTGAAATGACTGCTTATGCCTTTTAGTAAAATAAATTTGTTATAAAGCTTTGTGAATAATGGATTAACTTACACCTTAGGAATTCCTTGGAGATCTGTAGAATTTTGTGTGGGCCTTGTGAAAAATGTGGTCATAATAGAGAAAATGAATTCCTGTCTGTCTCTTTGTGTCCAGTTGACTTTGACTCCAGCGCAGCAGCAGTTATTGATACAGCAGGCTCAGGCTCAGCTCCTGGCAGCAGCGGTGCAGCATTCAGCCGGCCAGCAGAGTAGCACTACAGGAGCCAGCATCTCTGCCTCCGCTGCCACCCCCATCACCCTCTCTCAACCCATCCAGATCACACCTGTAAGAGAGACACTTTCATTCACTCCTAAAAGGGGCTTGTTGTATTTGAAACTATAATGACGTTTAATGTAAATCATCCAGTGATTTATTCAGTGCTTTTGCTTGGGGCTGAATTTTCTAGTGCTGTTGTTTTTAATGAAGAAGCCCCATTCTTTCATTATAATGTTTTCATTTGAATAAATGGCATTTCAGTAAAGGCAAAACAAATTGATTACAGACGTTAACGAAAAAGCTTTTGAAATGTAATCACTAATGAATTCAATTACGTTACATTTAATTCACTTAATTACTAATAAATAATTCAAACTAACTGTAATTCACAGAGCTCAACAATAAGGATTTGCCCTGGCAGTTTTTTCACCTGTCCTGGGGATGTCTCAAGTGTTAAAGTGAAGTGTATTTTTAATTAACATTAATAACAAATGAAGTTTGAAAGATTTGGCTTTTATAAGGATTCATAAATTTGTCCCCCAGCTCTTCAGCTATTTACACGAAGAAAGCTGCATCTAAAGTATTTGGAGAATCATTGTACCCAAAATATGACACTTGTAAATTTGTGAAGAGGAGGAATTTACAAGGGATAAAAGATTTCAGAAAACAGTATATCATATGCTTAAATGATATACTTTGCTGGTTTTAATGGCAACAGCAATTTCTTTTTCAAACAAAATTTAAAACGTCTTTACTGTCAAATTCATTGTAATTGATGAGGTTGTCATGGCAGTCATAGCTGCACTGGTGCACTCCGGAAAAGTGGCGCACACTAACATTCTTCTTTCTGTGTGTGTTTGTGTGAATCAATACAGCAGTTACAGCAGCTGCAACAGCAGCAGAACCTCAACCTGCAGCAGTTCGTGCTGGTCCAACCGGGCCACCACATCGCAACACAGCTGCAGCCCACGCAGTTTATCATCTCGCAGACGCCACAGGGCCAGCAGAGTGAGTCCGGTGTCCTCTTAACCTCCTCAGATCTCTTTTATCCTCTTTTATCTGATTGTTTTGTCCTTCCTCTTGCACTAAACAGGTCTCCTGCAAGCCCAGAACCTTCTAACTCAACTACCTCAAAGCCAAGCCAACCTCCTGCATACCCAGCCAAGCATCACACTTGCCACACAGGTCAGGGATATCCCATTTACCCACTGGATCCATTTTTATTCAGTCCAATCAGAGAGAGTGCACAATCCATTCCAGACTGTTATTTATTCTATTTTACTGGTCTTATTTGTTAAAATACGCTTCACAGCCTGCGACACCCACACGCACGATAGCAGCGACCCCCATCCAATCCCTCGCTCACAGCCAGACGACACCAAAGCACATCGACACACCCAGCCTGGAGGAGCCCAGCGACCTGGAGGAGCTCGAGCAGTTTGCCAAGACCTTTAAACAGAGACGCATCAAACTGGGCTTCACGCAGGTAAACCAGGCTTCACTAGTCTCACAGTTTGTGTTGTCTGTTGTCGATTTCACTATTCAAAAGTCTCTGCTGTTCAGTCATCCAGAAATCGTGACTTATTTTTAATTATTTAAAGACATTTCTTCTTTAACTGGGACTCATTAGGTGACTCGAGTAAATTCTGCTTGACGTTTTCACTGTTAAAATGTGATTTTATGCTGTTGTGTTGCACGTTCCAGGGGGATGTTGGCCTTGCCATGGGAAAACTTTATGGAAATGACTTCAGCCAAACCACCATTTCTCGCTTTGAGGCCTTGAACCTGAGCTTTAAAAACATGTGCAAACTGAAGCCTCTGCTTGAAAAATGGCTCAATGATGCAGGTATGCATTTTCTCTGCTCTGAGCCATCTCTCTCCTTTTCCCTCCTCTCTCAAAATAACATTACATACCATGAAGAATGTTAGAAAGGATATGAAGATTCCTGTCGCATTCCTCTTTAGTTTTGGAGCTCCTCTCAGGATACTGCAGGTCTCAGCTCTCTTTTCTGAATCCGTCGGTGGTTTGTTATATAAAGCACATCTTTAACTTGAATAATGTTGCTAAGTAGTACAGCTGATGCTCTGAGGCATGTCTGCATTGCTGTTTGCCACAGGTGCTTATATCAGTCTCTCTTTGTGTTTTTGTGTGCGCTGTTTGTGCAGAGAACCAGACTTCTGAACAGGCCTTGTCCAGTCCCAGCTCTCTTGGCTCGCCTGGGCTGGGCATAGAGGGCTTGAACCGCCGCCGCAAGAAGAGGACCAGCATCGAGACCAACATCAGAGTGGCCTTAGAAAAGAGCTTTCTGGAGGTGAGCGACATCTCACATCAGAGCTTATTTAAGTTTTAATGACACAAAATCATCCTTCGGTTTTCATTGTCAATGAAGACTCCATGGCAACGATAATTAAAATTGTGACACAATTTTTCTTATTATTAAACAATAATAAATTATTTAATAATAATAATAAACTATTTTCTGTAATTCAGTTTACACAGATTTATATTGCATTTAATTCTTCTTATTATTTTATAATTTACACTTATTAATAACTATATTTTTGTAATTCAGTCTCATATTGTATTTCTTACAATTTCTTATTATTTATTTTACTTAATTAATACAAAATAATAATTTATGGTTTACACTATTATTGACAATACTAATTATGTATTAATAGACAGATCTATATTACATGGTTGATATTGTGTTTTATTATTTGTTATTATTTTAATAATAATAATATTTAGTATTTCTGTGCAGTAATTCAGCTTACACAGATTTATTTTACATTGCATATTATTATTATTATTGTTATTAGTAGTAGTGTACTTTTATTACTACTGTTTAATAATGTTACTGTAAAATAATCATTTCTGTAATTTAGTTTTTCACAGGTTTAAATTAATTTTTATTAATTTCCATTAGTAGTATAGGTGTTGTAGTAGTGAGTACTTTTAAATAATTATTACCATTTTATAATAATAATAATAATACAGTGTTCTATAACTGTTTAAATATAAAAGCCTCCTCTTAAACTGAAAGATATGTATTGTGACAATATTTGTGTGCTGTTGTTTAAACATTTGATATTGTCCCAACCTCAAATTTTTCTGCTGAATTGTTATCTACTAAAACTGTGGACTACAGACTTGTAGGTCTTTGTGAATTGTTTTTGCCGTAAGGGCGTTTCTTGTGCATTTGCCCTTTTCAAGCAGAACCAAAAACCTACCTCTGAGGAGATCACCATGATCGCGGACCAGCTCAACATGGAGAAAGAGGTGATCCGAGTATGGTTCTGTAACCGCAGGCAGAAAGAGAAGAGGATCAACCCGCCCAGCAGTGGCAGCATCTGCAGCACCCCTATCAAAGCAATCTTTCCTCACACCACAACTCTGGTACGTGACATGCAACTCCCCCCCCCCCATTCAGGCCAATAGGTCTGACGGCTTAAAATAGTGGTAACCTCTTCCTTCTATCCCGTTTCAGGTACCGAGTACAGCCAGTCTTGTGACCAGTAACACACCGACTACGATGACTGTCAACCCAATTATGTCTCTCACCAGCACTAGCGTCGGTTTCACTGGTAAGCAAGACTGATATGATGAAACTTTCCTATTGTTCACCTTACAATCTTTAAAAGATGATTGTCTTCCTGCAGGCACAACTATTGGCTCGGCCACCACTAACACGGCATCGGTCATCTCCACTGCACCTGTGGTCACCACCGCAGCATCCTCTCCTTCGCTCAGCCCTTCCCCCAGCGCAGTGCACACGTCCTCAGAGCAGGCTTCAGCTCAGGAGATAGTAGCGGCAGTAAGTCAGGCATCTTCCTCCCTGGCAAACACTCTGGGCACTGGGCAGGTGATGGTGGCGTCACCCAGCCTCACGGCTGCTCTGCAAGGAGCCGCCCAGCTGCCCACCAGCGCCAGCCTCGCCGCCATGGCTGCAGCCGCTGGCCTCAACCCTGGGCTCATGGCATCCTCGCAGTTCAATCCTGGGTAAGTGTATTTTTATTTTTCTGACAAGCTTGTAATGGGATATCTTTGTGTTTAATGTTAATTCCATCTTTTTTCTGGTGTTTCCTGTGCAGCGGGGCTCTTCTTAGTTTGGCGCCAGGTGGTCTCGGAAGCGCGTTGAGTCCAGCACTGATGAGCAACAGCACCTTGGCCACAATCCAAGGTGTGTGGAGCGGCAAGTACACTTGTATTTACATTATGGCTCTGCATGCGCTTGTTAGTCTTGGTGTCACCAGCTTGTTTTAAAGGGATACTTCACCTCTGGGAAGATGAATGTGTATTTAAAATAGGTCATTTAAGTAGAAGAAATGTGGAGAAATTTTTGAATTTGGAGCTTTCTAGACTGAGAAAAGCCAGAAAATGTATTTTTGGCTTATGTGGATGAAAGACAACAACTCCCAGAATGCACTTGCTTCGCTGCCTTAGGAGGCCACGCCTACCGGTTAGAGAGCACAGTTGAAAACAACAAGGCTAGCCTAAGTAAGTGATGAGTTTGCCAGGGATTTAGAGATGCCCAAAATGTCCGGGATTCGGCTTTTGCGTTCTACAGTCGCCATCATGTTTACTGTGGCGAGCAGGACGAGGCTGACGGCCGCGGGAGAACGGCGCGAGGCCGGTGGCTTCATTACTGAGACGCGCCGGGTCTCGCATCTCTCACGGAGGAGCGGGAATTTTCTTAGCAATGTTAAAATGCACATCAACCAATCACTTGTTTAGCGTTCATGTAAACACTACAGTCAGATTCACCGATCGGAATTAATTCAGTTAGATTGAAACGAGAGGTGTGCATGTAAACAATGAATGGCGACCGCAGAACGCAAAAGCCGAATCCCGGACATTTTTAACAGTCTCGCCCGCCGGACAAGTCCGGGAAAAGGAAGATGGTAACCCCTACTTACTCAGCTTTCTCCTATTATTCAGTTTTCTCCACAGAACAAGAGCATGCTAGCTTAGCTTCCAAAGAAAGACGGCTGATACTGTGTACATTCTGTGAGTGAGATCCCACCCTCTATGGGCGGGCTGAAAACATGCGGAACAACGCCATCTACTGGCTGTAGTCTTTAGCCTCTGGACAGAAAATCCTCCGATGACGCAAAATGACGATTTTTGCGTCATCGGAGGATTTTTTCCAGACAAAAAATACATAAATCTCTCCTCTCAGGGGGATATGAGGGGGGAAAGCATGGTAATTCGAAAATACTACAGGTTTTCTACTAATACAAAGCTTAATGCTAAATCCTGAAGTAACCCTTTAAATAAACTACTGTTCAAACGTTTGAGGACTTTGATTAATAGTAAGTTCAAAAAACAGCATTTTGTTGAAATAGAAATCTTTTGTAACATTATAAATTAGTTTTTTCAATTGATTCTGTCCTTGCTGAAGGATTCATTTATTAAAAAAAAGGAAAAAACTAAAGCCACTGGAAGGCAAGCCTGCAACCTGAAAGAATCGCAAAAATGTTAACATGTTTTACACTAAAAAATACCTTCATTGTGAACTATATGTAGATTTTACCTTAAAGGGGTCATATAATGCCATTTTTGTACAAGCTAATATGATTCTTTAGGGTCTAAATTAAAAGTTTGTAATATACTTTAATTAAAAATTCTCATTAGTATTGTAAGAAAACACTCATTTTACCTGGTCAAAAACAGCTCTGTTTTCAGCACGCCGTTTCAGTGCATGCGTCTTTAAATGATAATGAGCTTTGCTGACCCCGCCCCTCTGTTCTGTGCGTACACCGTTTCTAACACAATAACCACGCGTTGTTCATTATAAACGTGGGATTATGAATTATATTGAGAACGTCGTACATAGAAAACATGCCGTAATGTACCCTGAGTGTTAACCTTAGCATTCATCGTGAAGCCTGCAGCAAGGTTTGCAAATTTCGCAAAGATTAATATAAATACTAATATAAAGGTTAATAAAACATTACACTCACATCTTCTGGAGGTTCAGCAGGAACACGTTGGTACCGATCCGTTTTTTCTCGTTTGTAAAGCTGTCTGGTCTGAAATGATTCGCGCAAACATGAAAGCACAGACGATCGTGGGGAATCCCCGTGAGGGAATCCCCGCGTCAATCCTTTGGGCATATCGCTTCAAAAACAAAACTCAGCCACTGCATCTTCAACGGCTCGGATTTAGGAACATCCAAATGACTGCTGTGTTCCTTATTACATCTAAGAACTGAACACCACAATCGCTTAGACGCCATTCTGCTCCAGCATAACAACAATGGCGGACTACTATGACGGCTGTCACAGCTCGCTCAGGGCGGGTCTTGTGTTGAAAGACGGCTGTCAATCACAATAGCGGGAGGGGCGTACGATCTTATGACGTCACAATATCGAACGGCTTGATTTCAGAGAGGGTCAAACATATAAGGAGATTAAAACAAAACCACTGGATGGATTTTTATCATGATAGGATGGTTGTGTACAGGCACTGCCAACAGACATTTCAGTGCAATCAACTTGTAAAAGTGCATGTACCATTATATGACCCCTTTAATAAAAATATAATTTTTTAAGAGAAGGCAGAGTAGAGTAGGGAATGTTGCAACAGATAGGATTCGTTTAAGGCATTACCACCAGCAAATGTGTCATAGGCATTGTTATATATTATACTATATTATATTAAGAAACAAAATATTTGTTCTCTCTATGGCTTCCAGGTTTCAACAAATAAATAAAACTTGAATTGTAATGATTTATGACTGCAGTGCATTCCTAATAATGATACAACGCTTTTAATGAATGAAGGTAAACAAAATATAAAATTTGAATAAATAAATGTAGTCTTTATGCTTCCAGATTTCAACAATTAAATTACAATTACAATTTTAGTGACTAGTATCACTACTATATATGCCCAATAAAGTTGTTTTTTAATGAACCGATTCAAATCTAATCTTATGTGTTTTTATGCGCACTGTCGTGACCAGAAATCTGGTCACTAATATCACTGTCATTATATGATAGGCTGAGGTGCCTCACGTGATCCTAGTTAGCTGTTACACTTTTTACAATGATATAGTTACATACCCTTTCATCTCACAATAATAAGACGTACTGACGCCAAACTTTAGAATGGCAGTAAAATGATCTGTTTGTAAAACAAACATGATTTTAGTGGCACTGGTGTCAGTCTACACCCTCAAAAGCTTTCTGCATGCAACATATTTGCATACAATTCAAACATTGTAAATTACTTATTTGCATATAATGCAAACCACCTAGGTGCATTTGATATGCCATTTTGTATTTATTTTATTTTTTTTTTTTTTGAAAAAATGACTTTTTTGTGGGGCTGTTGATTTAACATGTTAATTTGGTGTGATTTAATTAGGGGAAAAATTTGTTAATGCAGTGTAAGAATACTTAACCTTTGTCTGTAGTTACAAATTAGCTAAAATATTTCATAAATGAACATGCAAGGAATCTGAAGAACTGTAAAAAAATGTGTGAACAATCTTATCAGTTAAAATTCCTATATTGCTGCATCTCTGTTCTAGTAATTTATTTAGTTTGTTAAGGCAACTGCTCTGTTTCGAACACCTGAAGTTCTAATGTTGTTCTTTGTCTTCCTCTTTAGCTCTGGCATCTAGTGGCACTCTGCCCATTACATCACTGGACGGGAGCGGGAACTTTCTGTTTGCTAACACCAGCGCTGGCAGTACCCCTAACCTCATGACAACACCGCTCTTCCTGAACCCTCAGAACTTGTCACTGCTTGCCAGTAACCCGGTCAGCTTAATGTCTGCGGGAGGGGCTGGGGGTGCTGCCGGAGCCCTCAATCTGCACATCACCGCTGATGCCCACCAGAGCGCTGTTACCACGGCAACTATGCCCGCCTCCACCATCACCACGGCCTCTAAGGCCCAGTGAAAGCTTAACCCACTCCTCTCCTCTTCTAGACCCCTTTCTTTAATCTCTTGCTACCACCAAAAACAAACCCACTAAAAAGGATTTGATGTTGTTTTAACGTTATTTTATCGTTTAAGTTTGTATGTTCTAACTTTACAGATATCTTTTTCACACATTAATCTACGATGTTTGGACCTCATTGTCGGGTTGACTTCATCCAAATCAACAATAAGCGAATGTTGGCGTCACCACAGAGCTTGCATCGGGAGAGCAGAAACCTCCCTGGACATTGTTCCAAGTCTCTGTGCGACGCGAAAGCATATTCGTTTCAGCAAATCCACTCTCTCCCATTTTCACATTATACCTCTTCTTCAGAGGTACTTCTGAAATGCTTTTAACCAAAAAACTTTGTTTACTCTGTGTTGAATGATACCTTCTTACTGCTGACAGTAACCTCTTCTTCACCGTAGAAAAAGGACACCTTATATTCTTCTGTCTATGATCTCTTCTCTTTCCACTGGAGATCCTGCTTTACAGATGTTCCTGTCCTCCTGGAACATCTCCTTTTAGATGCACATCATTTATTTTTGTCAAACAGTGGGTTAGCTTTATGTCCTATATCTTACTAACTTGTGGTTACAAGGCTTTAAATGGAGTAATAAGCGGCTGTGATGCGGTTTCATTGCTTTAAGGAATCGTTCGACTGGCCTTTCTTTCTAGGGAATATTGTTTTCGAATAATTTCGTAGTTTACTCGGTAGCAGAAGACTAGTCTGGGTCTGAATTCTGACCCAGTCACAGGCTTATTTAATACTAAAAGCTTTAACGAATTATGAGATGATTCGTCAAGGAGGAGTTGTTCAGCGTGTGAGAGCAGTGCCGTCTACTTTGGAGCTTCAGTAACTCAGAGCTCACAACTCTTACGTTAGCGTCAGGACTGTGTAACCACGTAAGGTAAACCTTACGATGTACTTTTGGTATCACCACCTGATTGTGAAGGTGTAAGTCAAGCGAGTTGGGGTGGATGATATTCAAGTTTGTTTTTGTTTTTTAGGGTCTTTGATTTTCTACTTGTGCACAGTATCTGTACCAAAAAACTGGATTTGAGAACAGAAGTTCTGCTAAAAACCGAGCAGACTGCAGTCACGCTTTAAGAGGTCTTTATTTCGGAGGTCTTTGTATTGCCTCCATTTCAAGATATACCAAAAATCTTTGTTATACCTGTTGCTGTATATTGCTACTGTAGCGTAGTTTAAGCCTAAATATTTATGAGCAAAGGCTCTCGGTAGACCACAGGAAATATAATGCAATATTTTGATCTTTTCCAAAGACGAAAACAGTTATTTTCTTTTTTTCTTTCTTTTTTTGTTGAGATGGCTGTCCCTCCTGTTTTGTAGTATCAGTGCAACTAACCAAATAGATTCGAGTCGAGGTGAGAGTAGGGCGTGATACTACAGCAAAGTACCAGTTTGAGGTTTGGGATTGTCACTTCTGCCAGTAATTCATGAGGACTTTGAGTGAGAAAAATGGGTGAGTCTTCTTCCCATTGTTTCAGATAATTGAAAATTGTAAACGTGCGTGTGTTGGAAGTAATGCAAGTGTGTTCTTACCTGACAGGCTTTTTGAATATTTCCCTTTTTTGTAGTTACAAGGTGCCAGATTCAGTCCTCTGTAAAATACACAGAGACTTCTCGTCCCCCAGGCCCAATGTGCTGGCTATACCATAGAGCAGTGGTTTTCAAACCAGGTCCTGGGGACCCACGGCTCTGCGCATTTTGTATGTCTTTCTTATATGACACAGTCAGTTGAGTTATCCTAATGAGCTGATGATCTGTATCAGGTGTGTTAAATAAGGTAGATGTACAAAATGTGCAGAGCGATGGGTCCCCAGGACCAGGATTGAAAGCCATTGCCATAGGTTTTTAGTTCCCATCCCTGGTCCTGGAGCACCCCCAGCGCTGCACATTTTAGATGTCTTCCTAATCAAACACGCCTGATTCAACTCATCAGCTTGTTAGTGAAGACTCCAAGACCTGAGATGCATCAAAAATGTGCAGTGATGGGGGTATTCCAGTAGTGGGCCTGAAATATCCATTATAAAGGGGCGAGAACATAATTAGGGGGTTTAGCCGGATGGTCTGTTTTGTTTTTTTCCTACCAATGTAATGCAGCCATGATGTAAAGCTTGAACCAAAGTCGATTTCTCACTAGCTGCTGTGCCTGTGTGGGCCAGTGCAATGCTGACCACACTTTCACTACTCACTACTGACATACTTTACCATTTATTAGTCTTCTTTTAAACCCTATTCTTTCATATTGCATTGACCAACAAATCGTGTTCGGCTTGATGAAGAAATATTGCCTCTCTAGCGCAGCGCTAACTTGAGAACACGATTTTTAGCTCTCGATATTGAAGCATTTAACGATCCAAAGAGAATCTTAAGGGCCTTGTGTTTAAGTGCTGTTGAGATTTTGGGAGTCTGTGTCCTTCGTTTCATTCATTCACCTACTAGGTGAGTCTTTATTTTGGATGTGATCTCTTGGGTCTCAATACTGATGCTGTGTTTCAACAAATGGAATAGCAATAGAAATATCAAGAGTCCACCAAGATAATTGAATTTAAAATCCAGAAAAACCTGTGGAAGTGCAAAAAGGCCCTGAAATTGCTCCATGGGACAAGGTAGATTTTTAAGCATTGCATTGGTACATTGTCTAGACTTGGATTTTATTTCTTAAATGACCAATAAATACAGGCATTCTGGGAGAATTACAGTAGTATTTCATTTCTGTAGCATTGCTTTTAACTCTGTCACATTTTTAATTCTGTCACAAAGAGATCAGAGTCTCCCCTTATTGTCCCTTTTGTGGTTTGTTACTGTGTCCCTTTCTGTAATTTTTTTGACTCTCTTTTTGTTAGCATCGCTATTTGTTTTATTGTAATATGATTTGAAATACCTCAGCAGCACTTACATGAAAGGTTCACTTTAGGAAAAACACCAGAAGTCAACTCCAGAATGTACAAAAGCTGTTTCTAACAGTCCATTTTTAAATGACCAACATGTAAAACAAAACTACAAAGTATAACAGGAAAATCTGTAATAATAATGTCACATAAGTCTACTACTGCTATTTCAAGTACTACTACTACTAAAAGGGTTTGTCCAGGTTAACTTGTAATATTTTGTTATCCTACTTGCCAAAGTAAAAAAAAAAAAGCCTTTGTCTTTGCGGCTGGGTCTCGTTGCTGCTCATTCCGCTGGTTCTGTCCGGAAATGTCAACGTAGCCTCTCTGGATGTGTAGATTTATGTGTTGTTTTGCGCATTAGTGTCATTACCCGGTGGTCGCCGGGACTGTGGGGAGTTACTGATATATTTATCTGAGGAATGACTCGAGATTAGAGAACTTCTTTTCTAAATTCTATATATATTCACTTATGTAAGATGCTCATATTTTATATTTGAACTTATATCTAGTTTGAATGTAGTGTTTTTGTCATGCTTATTCACTAAAAGGAAAAAATAACAAAAAATGACTTCATTTATATGATAGCTATTCTAAGAAAAAAAGTCAAGACCAAAAATCGCAACCACACCCTTGTGATGTGGGAGTGGCTGTTGTGTGCCCCGCCCACATTAACCTGTTTGTTTGTTTGAGTGGGTGGGGCTTGTGATGGTGCTCTAAAGGAAAGCCCCCAGCTTTAGTTGATGCAACAGACTTGATAGCACCAAACTACTCTTAATTTCTTTTCTTTTTTTACATTTGGCTGTTGTTTTTGCTTTTTATGGATTTAATTTGCCATGTTGCTTTTTAACAATCTTTTACAATCATTTGAATTTAATTACTTTATGCCTTTTTTGTATATCATGAGGGAGCGACGTCACTGGCTTTCTTTGTTTGACAAACTTGCGTTTATCATTTATGCCTTACTATTATTTCAGAGTTTGACACATTGTAGCAAACTGTAATATGTTGATGTTACAGATGATTTTGTTTGGTTGTGAACTTGTGTGTGCGTGCATGAGTGAAAGATGATGCAACAGGGCATGCACCAATGTCAAACTCACACGGTGCATATCAACCATGAAAATAACGCTGTGAGTTTTTATTTGTGTTTTGTGATATTTTGGAAGTGTTGCTACCTATTATGTAGGTATAATTCAAGGCTGTTGGATACCTGTTGAAAGCTTTACTAATAACTCAACTCCAGCTGACATGTAGGGGGCGCTAGTGGTGCATTACTTTGAAAGATGACATTTTAGAGAGGTTCTGTCTGAGTCCATATCTCAAGTGACTCATTTTTCGGAAATACAGGATTTTTCTTTTTTTTTAAAGTGGATATAAGGAAGCATCATACATCATTTGATGCAATTGACCACTTGGCTGTAAATGAAATCCTTTTGAACCTGTGTGCACATGAGATGTTTCAGATGTGATTTATCCAAGGATGTTGAACCCGGCAACAGCTCTGTACATTTGAAGTTGTTGCGGATCCTTTTTTTGGCACTTGATTTTGGCGTGTGTGGATGCTCTGACTTGTGATTGGATAGTTTCTTGATTGTAGCAGGGTTTGCCACTGTAGACCCTTAGTCTAGTAACAAAATAGGATAGTTGCAGAAGAGGTCATGCACCAGAGAGCCGAGCGAGAGCTGGTCTGAGTAAAGGAGCTGTTGTATACCTCATTTATAACTCGAAACTGAGTAAAAACTAGCTTTAATCTACTTCAAAAGATGAAATAAAATAAAAAAAAAACACAAAAAAACAAAGATCTGTCCTGGAACAGAAGCCTGCAGATGTCTGTTTAAAGTTTAGAGTGAGGAACCGGATGATCCCTAGAAGGCTGCACGAGCTCATGCATATAGGAAGCCCATCCCACTTATTTATATTTAACTTTTCTAGACATTTAAGTTCACATTATAGCTCCTTATTCATTTTATACCAAAGCTTTTTTTATGATTTGACAATCGTCGTCTTACGAAACCCCAAAACCTATTTTGAAACTTTCGCATGGTGTGCGCTGTTCGTTCTGGGTTTGCTTGTTCCTCACCTTCTCAGTGGTAACCAAAGACTTTCAAAGTGATTGTATGGACTAAACTCTCTCCTAGTTCCCTGCCTCAACCATTAGCTTGGGGTTTGAGATCATCGATCAAAGCATGTGGCTGAGTGGGCGGGGTTTAGCAGAAAGAGGAAGAAAAACAGCTCTGCCGGCTTCTGGAAAGGACTTAAAGTAACCCCTCACGGGCTGGGTGATGTTTATTAATATACGCTGAAGGATGTCCTGGGCTCACTGCAACCTGCTCAGGATAAACTGTCCTCTGGAGTTCCACTCTGTGGCTGCAGCAAGGCAAAACTGTTTCTATGATTGTCTACAGAAAACATGCAACGTCTCTCTCCATAGTCGTCTTTCAGGTGCCGTCGTCCCGTGGTTTCGCTGTTCTGTCGATGTCTTTATCTAGCTTTGCTGTATCCACTATCATGATTTCAATTGGTTTGATCAGCTGTGCATCAACTATGCATCGTTGTCCTCCATCCTGCAAGGACACGGTCCTTTTCAGATGGATTTTGATCTTTTTATTGCAAGTGGAGGGTCGAAAGCAACTATAAGCTCTATCCCAAAGCAAAAATATCCAAATATGAAATGTTTTACAAATGCAGATACCAAAGATTCCTCTTCCTTCCCAAACCCTTCAGCTTGTGTATTAAGAAACAGAACCCAGCTCTGACAGTAGTCCTAACCTCAGTAATTCCAAAGCTTAGATGTATATTTTGGTATTTTCCTGAGATGCTTATGGGGGAAAAAAGTTTGTCGTTTTTAATTTTCTTGTCCGTTGGATCTGTTGCTCTTTTTCTGTCACAGCATGGAATTTAACTGCAAAACTGTCTTACTGTAGGTTAAAGAAATAGTATTTTTGTATGTTTTTGGATGTGTCAATGTATGTGATATCAGTTTCACTGCCCAACTTATCATTGTTTTTAAAACAAAAGACAGAAAAAAGGTTAAGTTAAAAAAAAAAGACAATGTACATAATACTTTAGTCATTGATTTCAAAAGAAATCTCTCTCTATACTCTCATTTCCATATTTCCTATGGCTAAAGCTCAAGGAATGTTCCATTTTTCACTCTGTCTCATACTGTAGATTGTACTTCTATATCTCCCTTCAGAACGCTGTAACTCACTGTTGTAATAGTGATGATTGGTTGGGTTCTGAGTATCACTACAGACCTGAACTCTAGTGCCACTCGTGGCCTGCTATCAAGCAAACATACACCCAAGACTGAACGCTAAATGGCTACATCGCTGTAGCTTAGAACTGAATGATTGTGTAGAATATAAGTATGTGAATCAGGATACATGGTAGATTTGATGCATTTGTCTGCTGTATTTTGTTTGTTTTTTTATATATATATATAAAGATAATCTTTTACTGTAACTGTACAGTTCTCTTTTGTTGTAAACATCATTAAACCATTTTCCAAGTGTTTTAATATTCTAATAAGTCTTCGGTCTTTTAATATTTGCCATATTTCGGAACTTCCAGAGTTGATATACATTTTATTTCATTTTACCCTTGTGTTTTACAGTAATCAGTCAAATGGACTATTTTACACACACAATATGTAGAACATAAGAACACTGTCTCCTACCTCTCCAGACAGAGGTCTAGTTCCTAATTGCCTAGTAAAATTGGTTTGAGATTATCTTTTCCTGCCATACAACATACAAGATCCTCTATTGCAACCAAAAATTGCATATATACTATATATACACATACATACGTACATACATACATCACACACTGCCGTTCAAAAGTTTGGGGTCGGTAAGATTATTTAAAATGTTTTTGAAAAGTCTCAAAGCTTGTTTGATTCATTTTTATTGTGTTACATGGTAATTCTATTTTAAAGTGTAATTAATTCCTGGGTTGGAAAAGCTGAAGTCATTACTCCAGTCTTCTGTGTCACATGATTCTTTAGAAATCATACTAATATGCTGATTTGGTGCACAAGAAACATTTCTTATCAATGTTGAAAACCGTTGTGCTTCTTAATGTTTTTGTGGAAACCGTGATACATTTTTTCAGGATTATTTAAAGAACAGAAAACATTTTGAAATAAATATTTTGTCTTTACCGTCACTTTTTTAAAAAATCAATTCAATGCATCCATGCTGAATCATAGTATTTATTTCTATATATATAAAAAAATCTTACTGACCCCAAACTTTTGAGAATATGTATAAAGCAAGACACATAAATGCATCCAACAAAGATAGACAATTTATCTGTTGGTTGGAAGATATAAAAAATGCTCCTGAGGTTGTGCTGTGTGTTAATTGTGTGTTGTGGGAAAAGTTTCCATCTCCACAGCCTCGGCTGCATCCCTTTTTCTCCCTGTTCGAGCCTTTAAAGGAATAAACCAATAACATGAACTGATGAATTGTGGCTTTTAACAAAACTGCAGTCTGTTTTAAAACCTACCAAGCAGTGTAATGTTTTGATGACCTAGAACACTGATAACAGATGTTTAAGTAAATATGGAGAGTAAAATAGGGAGGAGAAGCTAGCTAAAAAAAAAAAGCATATAATTTGTAAATGTATAATGTAACATCCAAAGTGTCCATAAAAAGGATATTTTTATGTTAACATGTATGAATGCCATTTAAGTATAGGCCTATATCAAATCAAGAGTTTACAACGAATTGTTACATTACCTCATCAGGTTTGCTCTTGGCTTTGCGAGCCTGCAGAAATAAAAAATAATTAGCTATTTATGCTGATTTGCCAACTGAGAATAGTAGGCTAAGGAAGATATTATGCCTCATCATTGGGTGAAATGATTCATTATCCGGTTCAACAACCCACACACTTACTCTCAAATCCGTGTACTTACTTTGGCTCCTTTTGGTCTTATTTCCTGGTATTCATCATTTCTTGCTCCTTTTAGTTCCTAGAAAATACACCAACCACCATTGAGGAATGGTCAAAATGCAAGTGCACTACTGTAAACAACCACAGGAGGGCGGCAGGGATTACAGCTGTCGCTTTAGTTTACCATGAGAAGAAACTTGTATCTGGTTAAATTTATCTGTTTCTCAGATCTTATCCACATCCTTTCTGACAAATAAGTGGTTCAGCTTCTTACCTGATAATGTGTCTCTGGCTCCCGTCTTCTAATCTGAAATATGTTGATATTGATTAGATGAAGGTAGGCATCTAAAAACAACTTTTTCTCTCAAAATTGCAATTTCACGTATATAGCCTACAGGATTTGTTCATATTACAAACATGATTGGATATCAGGCCTAAAGTCTGTACAATACACTATATTTGCAGTTAACTCGCTGATATGCTCACTGATATATTTATGAATTTAAATAGGCTATACTTAAATGAAATGAAAACATAAAATAATCTCACCGGTCTGTCCAGTTGCTGATAATCGGAACTCATCTGAGGCAGATCCAAGTCCTAAGAAATACAGCACGCACATTCTGTATAAAGTCTTTATTAATCGGGTCATTCCTGTTAGATAGTGCTTTTTGAATTTTGTCACGTTAAAAATAATATGATTCTGTTGTAATTTAACTAGATATTTTAATATAGGTTTAAACCATACTTTTAGAAGCTCTGTCCAAGCTCTCGAAATTAATGTTTAATGTGTGTGTGCAAAAATGAAACTTTTGTAATTTACTTATCCTAAAGTTGTTCCAAACATGTATTTCTTTCTTCTGCTGAACAAAAAATGAAGATATTTTGAAAAATATGGTAACCAAACAAAGGTGATGCCCCCCCCCCCCCTGACTGAAACATATGGAAGTCAATGGGGCCCGCCAACTGTTTGGTTACCCATATTCTTCAAAATATCTTCTTTTTTGGAAGGTAGGGGGGCTTAATGTAGGCCTACTATCTATTTGTTTTTTTACTTTTAAGTATTTATGTTTAATTTTTTCCCCAACCATTTCATTAACCACAAATGTTAGATTTAAAGTTAGTCAGGGGCCTCAGGGTTCATATTTTCACCTGGCAATAAAGACCCTAGCGAACAGATATCGCCAGAGCCGTTGAACGCTGTTATTGAGGTAATAGTTCAGCGCTCAGCGCTCTAATGTTTTCTGTTAGGATCAAAACAACTCGACAAACATTAACACTGACATTATTTATCACTTTATTAGGCCTATGTCTTTACATATTAAAAATACACCACATCACTTTAAAATAGCTAACTGTAAGCTGTTCTAGGGGTGCCAAAAAGACAATTTATGTTGCTTTAGATGAAACTCAACAGATAGTGAAAGTAACAGTTAATGTAAAAAAAAAAAGTTGATTATAGAAAGGTAAAAGGAAGTAACTTAGCCTAATAAATTTATATGTTCAGAAATCACAAATATAGCAACATCCATCCAAACAGAATTGTTTAAAACTCCTACCTATTCACTTAATCGTGACTTTGTAATACAAGAAAACTAACTAATAAATATTATTTTCATATTTCAAATTTTGTTTAATGTTTTATGAAATATAAAGCACTTTCATTGTAGGAATGACTCATTCAATGCAATACATGTCAACACATGAAGTATATTTTGAACCTTGAACATGATCTGTGAGATATGTATTAATGATAACTCACTGTATAGACAGGCTCATTGGGGTTTTGGGCCGGGCCCGGGGTTGCAGGCTCCGGAGGAACAGGCCCTTCCTTTGTAAACTAAGCCATACAAGGCAGAACTCAAGTTAGCGATTAAAACCATGAGGGGAATTTCTTCACTTGGAACAAACTGTGCATGCTAGAGCTCAACTTACCTTCTCTCGGAAGTAGAGAGCAGTAAAAATGATAGAATACAGCAGGAGAAAAACATCTAAAATATAGCAATTTGTTGGGTCGCTCAAAGAGGCCTCTGCGAACAGAACAAACAATTTTAAAAGACTTTCATTAAGCAAGTGCACAACAAAAATTTGGTGGCTCTTCTTATTTATCGAGGTTTTGAATTATTTGTCTCCTTTCCCAGCGTAGTTGGTTTTGTAATGTTAAAGAAACAAGAAAGAATAAAAAAATGGAAAAATGAGACAGTAAATTTATAATAAGCACCTCTAGAACCTAAACCGCCAGATTATTAAATACAGAGATAAAATGTTTTATATTTAGATTACAGTACATTAAGAGGTTAATTTAACTTTGAGTTTCTGTATCCCAAGGCGTTTCGTGTCTAGTTCTGAAATCACTGTTTAATATACAAAGACTTTCTCTCATGTTCATTCTTGCAAAACATATTTAAGTGTGAGTTTAATCTGAGGCAACCAAATGATCTGCTAGATAATGTCTAACACTTTAACTCATCAATTATCAGATTGTGTGAATAGAATGCAAACTGGCTTTACAAAAATAAACCACTGAGACCAGTTAAAACTTCTTGAAATTAATTGAGGAATCGATCAAAGCTGAATGTATCGCATTTTACAGTATTTTAGATGGTGACTTAACAGTGCGCACTTTATAGAACATTTAATCGGATAATACGGCTCAATATGCCATTGACTCTTAAAATAAATAAATCTATAGACAATGTTTGTGATTATTAGATGTTTCCTGAAGCCCGTAAATGTCTTGATCGGGCACACAAGTATATAAATTCATTTTTTAATTATTAGCAAGTGTGGTTTGAAATAACTGTGAATATGAAAATCTACTGGAGATACAATGCCTTTGAATTTAAATTCATGAAATGTTCATACGCGAAATATTTTGCATTCATTATTATCCCTCTTAAAAATTAAAAAAGGGGCCACATCCAAAAACTTTACGAATATGCTATTGCGAACTATTAAATATTGCAAGGTTTTGTGGATAAACTTCAATATCTAACTTTAATCAATTACTTTTAACTGTAATCAGTTCTTAAAGATGTTCTTGCACTAATGATACTGACCTATCATTAGGACAAATAAAAAACAACATTTAAATAATTAGACAAAGATAACTGTGTAATGCAGGACTCTCCTACCAAATAAACATTGCTCTAGTCAACCCACCACGCCACTACTTTTGAAATATATAAATGATGTTTCGGATAGGTAGATAAAAGACATTAAAAGAAAGTAACTAAAACTAACATGCAACTATGTACACAGCTTTGTCGACACACGATGATTTGGCACATCGCGTTACGCGCATGTCCTGGAATCTTAAACGGCTTGTTTGGTAGCCTACTGAAATATGGTCCAGTAATATTTTTAGATAATTTTTGCGTACGTTCCTCACTCTCGTCTGTCATTTACATCCACATTGAGTGGGTCACAAAACAGTCCTTTATGAAAAAAACAAAACCCTGCACTCATGCCTTCCTGTTAGAGGCAACAGGGGCCCAAGCTCCTCTACCTGTCTCTCTGTGATCTCTGTCTAAATGTGTGTGTGTAATCTAGTTTGGTGGTTTCTGCATGAGTCTAGTTGAGTGCAAGAACAAGCACAAAACAGTTGAAGGACCTGTTGCATCACGGCAGATCAAATAGGTGTTAATGAGGGCCGGTGGATGATGGTTAGAAAGCTGACCACACACATTTCACATGTCAAACTAATTTTTTCTGCAAGGGCATTGCATACATAAACAAGGACTTATTAACAGTCAGGTATATAGGTCTAGTCATATCAAATAAAATCTTTACTCATTTATCACTAATGCATTCCTGATCATAAGCTGTGTTTTAGTTGCTTTATATAAAATAATGAGAAACACAAGAATGTGCTTTAGATAGATTAGAAACTTAAAATCGGTAGTAAAAAGATTCTAGGCTTTATCATTTTAAGACCCTAATTACATTGAAGAAGTAAAATTAAGTTGTTTACCTATCAATGAGTTATCAAAACTGATGAATTAAAAAAAATAGGCATAGTTTTACAAATTAGGCTGTACTGACTGTTAAGAGAGGATTATTATATACATCAGATTCAATGATTTTGCAATTCTTTCCAAATGCCAGAAATATCTAGTTGAATTTGGTTGTACATTCAAAACACGTAAAGGGTTACGCCGTCTATCTAATTGCTTAATTATACATTACTGAATACATAATCGGCTTGTGCATGTTTTGTTGCTGTATCTGTTTTAGTTTAACATTTAAAATAATAATTACAACAACCACTACACATCCAATAATATTCAAATTATTATAACAATTCCTTGCTAATTATTATTTATTTTAAATTCAATGTGGGAAATAAAAAGTAGCCTATACTTTGTGTGTCTACGCGGTCGTTAATGTTGTTGACTTTTGAAAAGCCGCCATTTACTGATCTTTCAATTTTGGCTTCAGGTTTCGCAAAAGGAGAGTGTAGGTTTTCGAGTTGCTTTTGTTGGATCCTCGTTTTTTTAATCTCAGGAAACAACATTTAAACATAAAGATGACAGTTGCACACCATCATAGCACTACTGAAAAGCCTTCATCTTTTTAGACATTATGTTGCAACCGAGTATATTGCACTTAAAACTGTTGTTACATGCCATGCTACAAGTCTTGCTGGTTGTGCATGGAAACTAAAATGGCCACATGAAGAGGTGTATGACCCCAATCTTTCTTTACAGGAGATAATGCGCGTACGTACACACACACACACACACACACACACATACACAAAAACATAATAAAAAATGTCTAATATTCAATTTCTCCATTTACATTTAGATATACAAGTACATATTTCGCAACGACCGAGACCCATATAAACCAATCAAAACTCTGCGCTGAATGTTATAGATATTTGACACCCTGTGCAGCAAATATGTAAAGAGCGAGAGAAATGATTTTACCTGCAGCAGACATATGTGTGGCCAAGAACAATAGAGTGGTTGTCCTGCTCATTTCCATAACATTCCCTGAAACTTTATTTCTGTAGATGCCGTTCCTTCCTGTTGCTTGGCCTGTAAGTGATGTGCAGCAGTTTTTAGCCTTTCTGTTTTGATTGCTTCTACTGTCAACTTTTACCTAACAGGAAGTGGCCCTAGCGCTAGGTTTTCTGTTCTAGTGAATGACAACCACTGCCTCCACCAAAGAGTTGTCCTCTCATCTCAAAAAAGTCTCACCATTTCCTGTATATTTTTAGACCCTCACGCTAACAGTTATGTCTTTCACCAGTGTTGCAGGATGCTTCACAGCCACTGTCTGCTGAAATTGTTGTTTCCTTTTTAACAACTTTGGACTGTAAACAAATTTGCATAAAACCTTTTCCCTGCAGGAAATTATACACAAAATATTTGTTCAAACAGCTAAGGAAAAACATAACCAGGCAACATTTTCAGAACAGAGATCATACACTTTCACCTGTTATTCATAAAAAATAAATATTTTTATTAAAAATAGGCCTACATAGCAAGTTCCAGTTGAGAGGGTAGTTTGTATGTTGTGCCCCCTGCTGTTTTGCATTTGCCACTGGTGTGGTTTTATATGTTGGTTTTGTAAGACTAGTTCAAATTAGAATGTTTTTAGCAAGGTTCGACTATATGATGATGGCAGATTTGAACCTAAATGTTAAAGTACTTCATAAATGTCAGATCAAGCAAATTCAATAGCATTTTTATTGCAAAATGTGTAAATGTATGCTATACTTTTTTGTTTATTTATTACAGTATTTGTTGTACATTACCTTTGTTTTTTGCTGATTTAAAAAAAATCTTTTTGATAATAGTTCAGTTTTTTTTTTAAGTCAGGTTCCACTGTGACAACTTACTTCATATGTGACCCTGGACCACAAAACTAGTCACATGGGTCAACTTTTTGAAATTGAGATTTATGCATCAATGGAAAACTTTATTCAGCTTTCAGGTTATGTATGGATATTTAGGACAGGACAATATTTGGCCGAGATCCAACTATTGAAAATCTGGAATCGGAGGGTGCAAAAAAATGTAAACATTGAAAAAAAAAAAAAAATCACCTTTAAAGTTGTCCATTTATGTTTGTGATTGTAATGCATTCATAATATATATATATATAGGGGAGCGCGGGGCACAACGTAACACGGGGTTAGTTGTAACACGCTTGTTTTAAATACTTCTGCACATGCTTGGATGACGAAACTTTGTGTATTTACTAGTTGCCATATCAACACTATATAGAAAAAAAAAATCCGCCAAAATTATTATTTTTTTGGAAAATATCCATAGACATTTATTAAACCATAGCAAAAGTAAATGTCTTACTTAATTTAATTTTTCATCTCTATTTTTTGTGTTTATTTAAAATAAGACAAATCTGATATTATTTTAATCTCCAAGATGTTATTTAACAGTTGAGATAGTTATTTAATGCTTCGCTAACTAGCAGAAGACACTAGCAGGGTTTAAATCCCAGTTGTGCAGGCGGGGGCATGTTGTAACACTGCGTTACAATGTGCCCCTATTAGAAATATGCTATTATATTCTATACTTTTAATTCTATTAAGAAAACGTGAGAAAAAGGTGAATAAAGACTGAGAGTCAATGTTCAGAAATTACTAATTATTTATTTGTTTTGAACTATGTTGTATAGCTGTGTTTTCATGTGTTCGTTGTCAAAACTCAAAAATGAGTTTATATTTAATTATTAAAAATTGCCATTATTTTATATGAAAAAGTTTTTTAATTGTATTTTATTTAGAAAATATTTTAGTTTGTTTTGTATATTTTTTTAATTAGATCAGATAACATTTTAAGCTGTCATATGTTATGTTACAATGTGCCCCACACATGTTACTATGTACCCCACATGGGGCATGTTGTCACATTTCACTTCCATTCTTTCGGGGTATATCAAGAAAAAAGTATATACTGTATTAATAAAACAAAAACACATAATTGTACTAGACATGTGGGAAATTAATGTGGGAAAAAATAAATACTCTGAACTGTAGAAAGTCAAAAAGCGTTACTTTGTGCCCCGCTCTCCCCTATATATATATATATATATATATATATATATATATATATATATATATATATATATATATATATATATATATATATATTAGGGGTGTGCAAAGCAGCCGGTATTTGTATCTGTATTTGTATTTGTTGAGGGGGGAAAAGTATTTGTATTTGTATTTGTATTCGAGTAAAATTCAAAATAGGTGTAAAAATCCATTTTTTTTTTTTTTTGCTTTACACTTCTAATTTACGTTATAGTGTAAGTATTCTTTAATTATATCCATTATAATAATTATGGATATGCAATATTGGTTGATGTTTTTCCTTAAATCCAGCAATGAACATGTAACAAGGAATGTCATTGAAAAGAAAATAACATAACAGCCAGTACCAACGTTAACATTACTCTGTCAACAGCCTATTGTCTAAATTACAGAGCTAACAGAGCTACTAGTGTAACTTGTCACGGTACCAAAATTTCAGTATTCGGTACCAATACCAGTGAAAATCCACGGTTCTCGGTACCAATTTCGGTACCAAAGCTTAATTTAGATTAATTGTACATATATTAAAGTGTATATCACGGTTACAAAGATGGAAACTGTAGTATTAAAAACACTTTACAATAAGATTCAATTTGTTATAACATTAGATAAAATGACCTAACAATAAACAATAGTTATATACTGTCGCAATTATTCTCCTTGGGGTTCATTTAAAAATACATTTTTAAAATCAAAAGTTAACATTATTTATGTTAACATTATTTAATGCACAATGACTGAAGTGAACAAACATGACCAATCAAGTGTTTGTATTAAATAACATTCACAAACATTAATTAATGTTGTAAAAATATATTGTTCCCTCAATGTGTTGATGTTATAGATGCGCATTAAGTAATGTTAATGAATGGTATCTATAGTGTTACCAAATACAGGAGATAAAACGTGTTTTATTTGACTTGGCTGTACTTTTATTTAATCCAAAACTGCATTCATATTTCATTTTAAAAGGGCTTTTTAAACCTGCTAAGAGTTATCCAGCCAAGAATAAGCCTAGAACAGCTTTTCTGATGGACTGATATTAATGACATGATGACGGCTTTTTATTTCATTTCTCATCTCCATAAATATATCTAAAGCTAATGCAAGGGCTAGAAATCAATTAATTCTTTGCTGATACTTCCTCGTCATCATGAAGAGTGCAGTTCGCACCGCGTCTGTCGTTGCTATGCAACCAACATAGGCGCGCCTGGAAAAACGAGTGCGCGTTTCGCACTGGCATGAAGTTGGTTTGACGTTGGACGTTCGATATTCGCATATTTAGGGACCGTCTCAAAATTACATGCGACATTGGTATAAACGTTTCTAACTTCAATAACATTGAAGACAATGACTTACAGTCATAAAACAAACTGTACATTGTTCACCCAGGTGTCAGGTATGATGCACACCTTTTAGATTTTTGATATTTATGACAATAAACTGTTAAATCATATGCAAATTTTGCTATGTATTTCACTACTGTATGGGGTCATACACAAAATATGACAATATTTAAAGCTCAATAGCATTTGAAGACAACGACTTACAGTCATAAAACCAACTGCACATTGTTCACCCAGGTCTCAGGTATGATGCACACCTTTTAGATTTTTGATATTTATGACAATAAACTGTTAAATCATATGCAAATTTTGCTATGTATTTCACTACTGTATGGGGTCATACACAAAATATGACAATATTTAAAGCTCAATAGCATTTGAAGACAACGACTTACAGTCATAAAACCAACTGCACATTGTTCACCCAGGTCTCAGGTTTGATGCACACCTTTTAGATTTTTGATATTTATGACAATAAACTGTTAAATCATATGCAAATATTGCTATGTATTTCACTACTGTATGGGGTCATACACAAAATATGACAATATTTAAAGCTCAATAGCATTTGAAGACAATGACTTACAGTCATAAAACCAACTGTACATTGTTCACCCAGGTCTCAGGTTTGATGCACACCTTTTAGATTTTTGATATTTATGACAATAAACTGTTAAATCATATGCAAATTTTGCTATGTATTTCACTACTGTATGGGGTCATACACAAAATATGACAATATTTAAAGCTCAATAGCATTTGAAGACAATGACTTACAGTCATAAAACCAACTGTACATTGTTCACCCAGGTCTCAGGTATGATGCACACCTTTTAGATTTTTGATATTTATGACAATAAACTGCTAAATCATATGCAAATTTTGCTATGTATTTCACTACTGTATGGGGTCATACACAAAATATGACAATATTTAAAGCTCAATAGCATTTGAAGACAACGACTTACAGTCATAAAACCAACTGTACATTGTTCACCCAGGTCTCAGGTATGATGCACACCTTTTAGATTTTTGATATTTATGACAATAAACTGTTAAATCATATGCAAATATTGCTATGTATTTCACTACTGTATGGGGTCATACACAAAATATGACAATATTTAAAGCTCAATAGCATTTGAAGACAATGACTTACAGTCATAAAACCAACTGTACATTGTTCACCCAGGTCTCAGGTTTGATGCACACCTTTTAGATTTTTGATATTTATGACAATAAACTGTTAAATCATATGCAAATTTTGCTATGTATTTCACTACTGTATGGGGTCATACACAAAATATGACAATATTTAAAGCTCAATAGCATTTGAAGACAATGACTTACAGTCATAAAACCAACTGCACATTGTTCACCCAGGTCTCAGGTTTGATGCACACCTTTTAGATTTTTGATATTTATGACAATAAACTGTTAAATCATATGCAAATATTGCTATGTATTTCACTACTGTATGGGGTCATACACAAAATATGACAATATTTAAAGCTCAATAGCATTTGAAGACAAAGACTTACAGTCATAAAACCAACTGTACATTGTTCACCCAGGTCTCAGGTATGATGCACACCTTTTAGATTTTTGATATTTATGACAATAAACTGTTAAATCATATGCAAATATTGCTATGTATTTCACTACTGTATGGGGTCATACACAAAATATGACAATATTTAAAGCTCAATAGCATTTGAAGACAAAGACTTACAGTCATAAAACCAACTGTACATTGTTCACCCAGGTCTCAGGTTTGATGCACACCTTTTAGATTTTTGATATTTATGACAATAAACTGTTAAATCATAAGCAAATATTGTTATGTATTTCACTACTGTATGGGGTCATACACAAAATATGACAATATTTAAAGCTCAATAGCATTTGAAGACAACGACTTACAGTCATAAAACCAACTGTACATTGTTCACCCAGGTCTCAGGTATGATGCACACCTTTTAGATTTTTGATATTTATGACAATAAACTAAAAGGTGTGCATCAAACATTGTCTTCAAATGCTATTGAGCTTTAAATATTGTCATATTTTGTGTATGACCCCATACAGTAGTGAAATACATAGCAATATTTGCATATGATTTAGCAGTTTATTGTCATAAATATCAAAAATCTAAAAGGTGTGCATCATACCTGAGACCTGGGTGAACAATGTACAGTTGGTTTTATGACTGTAAGTCATTGTCTTCAAATGCTATTGAGCTTTAAATATTGTCATATTTTGTGTATGACCCCATACAGTAGTGAAATACATAGCAAAATTTGCATATGATTTAACAGTTTATTGTCATAAATATCAAAAATCTAAAAGGTGTGCATCAAACCTGAGACCTGGGTGAACAATGTACAGTTGGTTTTATGACTGTAAGTCATTGTCTTCAAATGTTATTTAAGTTAGAAACGTTTATACCAATGTCGCATGTAATTTTGAGACGGTCCCTAAATATGCGAATATCGAACGTCCAACGTCAAACCAACTTCATGCCAGTGCCGTACGCTTCTATTATTATAAGCGCGCTTGCCGCGCGCCTACATTTGAAATCTGCACGCGCAAAAAACGCGCTATGTGAACGACCCCTTATGGCAACGTGACATTAGCCTAATCCAAAATATGTCCGTGTCATTTCCTCCTTTCTTATCAACAAGTGGATTTACAGCCGGAGGAAACGCAGCTTTTTGATATAAAGTTTTTCTTGTTCCCGAATACAAATATTTTTTTTAAGTATTTGTTCGAAATAAGTATTCGTAAAAAACACATTATTTGTGCCTTTCCGAATACCATATTCGGGTTCGGCTCCACCCCTAATATATATATATATATATATATATTTCCTGGGTAGTGTTATAGATGTGCAGTAGCTTTAAAGTCTTTCAATGTGTCTATACATAAATTGACTTTCCAAAATAAACCTACCTTGAGAAATATTTACTGGATCTGATTTCATCAGATCAACATATCAGGCTCTTAAAGTACACCATTGCAAGCAACACAGTAAAAGGCCAAAAGATCAGGTATCACACTTCTGTGATGGCATTCTGGAATGGTCCTAAAATCTTTAGCCTCCTTGTAAATTGTCTCTGTAATGTGGCACTTCAGTCACATGCATCCTCATTCCGATAGGTAGGCCTATCTTCTGTGTGCTGTTAAATCTATGTAGCATCTGTTTTCAACATTTTTCAATACAGCTTAATGGCATAACCACAGGAAACATACAATAAGCAATAACTAATTTGTTCATTATTGTCAACATGACCATGGCAAAAACCGTCAAAATAAAATGCAAAAAGCAGTCGTTTTTCTTGTGCAGTCGTATTATGTTGCACATTGTATTTGTTCAATCACACAATGAGATGATTTAAGTAAATTATTTTATGACTCACTGACTATCCTGAAAAAACAACAACAACAAAAAAACGATCACAACACTTACAGAAATATAGTTGCTTGGCCATCTATGAAATGTGACAATGTACGTGAGAGATGGGATAGCAAATATGTATAATAAAAGTAATTTTATTATTTAGTTTATTTATTATCATTATTAATCTAAGCAACATTTGTCTTCTTTTTGTTCAAAAACAAGACATAAATTAAAATAAATTAAAAACGAGAAAAACATGCGCATGCGCGTTGCTGCTGTTGCGTGATTCTAGAAGTCGCTCACATGACATGACGGTGGCGTTTCCTACTGCGGTTACGAGAAACTAAACAAATCTGACCTGCGTTTTTAGATGTAGATTTGGCACAGCGGCAGCTCAAACCGACCGTATACGCCTGCGCCATAACGACAGTTATCTGAAGAGCCTCTTTGAAGACGCAGATTGCACAGACTGGTATCATCTGTTTTTGTATCGAGTGTGTTTTGATTTACGTTACTTAGGCAAGAAACATGATCCCCATCATCCGCAAACAAAACATGCCCGCCGGGGAATTTTTTTGCCTGCTGTTAGGTAAGTTTGAATTTAATATAGTGTATTTTGGGCAGCTGGAATATTTGGTCTGGTTATACTTTGATTAATGTATTAATTAAATAATTGCTTAATTAATAAGAATAAACAAGCCCATGTATGGAGGACGCTTTGTTTCCTGATAATAATGTTTATTCCTGCAATACCTTGGCCTAAGTAGGCCTGCGGTGTTAGGAAAGCTGAGAATTAAAAATATTTTTTACTTATTAACAGACATGACTTCTAAAACAATTCATTATTTTCATTACTGAAAACCACTACCATGTATTTGACTACGTTGCTGCCTGCTTCTACACGTTTAAAGGTGGACCCAGAAATGTTTTGCTTGTTAAAAAAAAACTTTTACATATTTAGAAATAAGAAATATAATTGAAATTTTGTATGCATAAGATGAAGACTCAGTATTTTATCAGTGAACGGGTCGCCCCCTCATGGGCGCCACCATGTTGACGTCAAAATAACAGTAGTAATCATGCTAATAAAAACGATAAATAAAATAGGTTTGGTGTGAAGCAGCAGCAGTTAGGAAACAAACATCATGCATCCAGGCTGATAGGGGTCAGTATACATTTTAAAACCTATTTTACTATTGGAATTAATAAACAAAGTATAACAACAAATTACTGAGTACACCTTTAACCCTAACCAGTGCTACAACCTATCTAGAACCTTTTAAAATAATAATAATGTTTTCATTACAGCTCTAACTATACATCAGACTTTGACCACTGATGTATCGCCCAGTGTGGTCGCCCCTGAAACCAGCTCTCCTCCGGCCTCTCCTGCACCCCCCGGCCCCCCTGAGCGGGGCAACTACAATGTCACCAATGCCACTGACACTGTCTGTCTCTTGGCACGGATGGGCCTGCAGCTCAACATAAGCTTTATTTCAAGCTCTCATGGCACGGTACTATATGGCACATTTACTGTAACGCTCACTTTCATGGGACAAAAGTAGCTTGGAATATTCTGCTAATTATCTACTTTTCTCTTCGGTTGGTAAAAAGCGTATTTTAAATGAGTAGATAATCACAGAATTTTCATTTTTGGTTGAACCATTCCTTTTTCCAGCTTATTACTGGAACCTGAAATGGCTCATAGAAAAAGGACACCTGTATGCTTTAGTTCTATGACAAATACCATTATATATTGCTGCTATTAAAATTCCTTGGGTTGTTGTAAATAAAGGGATTTGCTGGGATAAAGGGATTTGAATGCAAGTAATTCAGAGTAATGAAGGTTTGGTCCTCATTTCTAAATGTAAACATACTTTGCTTTTCAGACTGTCCAGGAGGTCTTGAACCTGCATCCGAACCTGATTAAATTCTCTGGATCCTGCACACCAGACTTTGCAACTCTCAAACTGACTGAGGACAACATTACTTTGACTTTCAGCTTCTCTTTAGTAAGTTTTGAATCTCCTCCTATTATTTCTAGGGATGCACTGATCATTACTTTTCATGGCCGTGTTTGATTCCGTGTTTGTTTTTTTACAAGCAAATTGGCAGGTTTTGATTTTGATTCCCTCTTTGTTTAACCCAAAAAAGGGCAGATATAGGACACAAATAATACAATTTCATGATTTGTTTTAAAAACATGACTTTTATTTTTTATTTTAATGTTTGTATCCCCCAGGATAAGTTGCCCCTTTGGAGGTATAAATTCATTGAAAACAGAAAGCTTGTTTGGCAATGCTTGTTTGCCACTTATATAAGCCACATTTTTAAAACATTTTATTCTCTCATAACTTACAGTGAAGATTCTTTAAACATTTAGTCAAAAAATCAAGATAATACGTATTATATATTAGCCTACTACTGTATTATGTGCTGTATCATACTTGCACTCATAAACACTATTATACAGAATATTATATTAAACACTTTTAATAAAACAATATTATACATTATACAGAGGTAAGAGGAAAAGAAAATGCCATCAAAACTTTTCTGAAGACAGTCAGTTCCCTTCAGAGAAACTTTTGTATAAACCCCCACCCTAAATTCCATATTTATATTTTTCTTCCGTTATTTAGAGCATCGCAAACAGTGAACTTGTGCCTTTTTCAGTATCTGCTGGCACGTCTGCTCTTCTCTCTGCGTCTGTCTTCAGCGTTTCCCATCTCTGGCCATGTTTACTGACTTGTAATATTTCTGCACAATTTATATTTTGCGCAAGTACGGAATAGAGATCGGCCAAATTAAAATGGAAAAATGACCAGTGCATCTCTAATCATTTCCTCTAATGTCCCCTCAAATTACCCAGACCACACTGATGTCATCATCACATATGGAATATACTTAATTGCTTTTCAGAATTCCACATCAAACAAATATCATCTTAGTGGTTTGGAGCTGTCAGCTGCATTGCCTGATATGGCTAGTAAGTCAGTTTTAAATAGCCCATGTATGATAGAAGTTGTAGTTTTTTAGTTAAGTTTTCTGAAAAGCTGAGTCTTTTTGTTTTATTTTTGCTTAGAGCGCCTTGTTTTCGCGAACACCTCTCTGAACTACATGGTGGGAACACTGGGCTACTCTTACATGTGTCAGAAGGAGAAAACCTTGAGCGTTACACAGGATTTCTCTCTCAACACTTTCCAGCTTCAAGTGCAACCTTTCAGCGTCAATGGAGATTTTGGAACAGGTATTTTCTTTCTTTCTCTCTCTTACCCTTTCTCAGTTTTGTCCTTTCATTCTTCAAGGAATGTTCCGGCTTCAACGCACAAAAGGCAACATGAAAATCTCAGTTGTCATAACATTGTGAAGCTGATAAAGCCAGTAACTTTGTCCACACAAGTATACTGAGTCTTTTAACCACTAAGAACAGTAGTCCCATCCAGGGTTTTTATAGTTAACTAAAACCATTTGTGTTTTTTACATTTACCATTTACATTTGCTTCTCAGCTCCAAATGCAGTGTTTGAGGGCGGGTCAAAGTAGATGTTGTTCATGGGCAGACAATGAAAACCATAGGCTGCCATTATGCAGAATTGTTACAAACCTACGCCGTTATGTTATGGAAGTGAGACTGGAATTGACCGTTTGCAAAGACCCGCCCCCTTTAGTTACTGTTGCTATGCCCGACAAGCCACGCCCCACCATGTTCTCACGCAGTGAAAAATACATCGCGGAGCAGAGAGGACACTGACAATGCGCTGACAGACGGGACAGACCAGGTTACTTTTGATATGAAACAAAGTCTCAACTTTCAAATATGGTCATTTTTTAATGAAATTGAAACAATAAATACCGCTCTTTAATGTGTCTGACAGATCGCTGTAGAGCCTCAGTTAAAGCTGCTCGTGAACCGATCATCTCTGCCTTCTAGTTATAGCATCAAATAAACATAAGAAGGAATGTTGTTTTAACCGTGGAAAGACGTCAGTACACACCGTTTTTCAAGTTCAAATCCTCCAACGTTAATCTACTAACTCTCCTGACTGCTTTGTCATACAAAAATGGCAGATTCGGCGGATGGCGGATTATGATTGGTCTGATCGTCTGTCAATCAAACTCCCTGCGAAGGGTCAATTGCTGACGACTCGTTTCAGCATTTCAGAATCAATTCTTTCTTTTTGGAGACAACAACTTTATTTGTTGTGCACTTTTTTGGGGGGCACCATTTTCTACTTATTTTACACTTTGATTTTTGCTTAAAGGGATATTTCACCCAAAAATGAAAATTCTGTCATTTACTCTCCCTCAAGTTGTTCCAAACCTGTATGACTTTCTTTCTTCTGCTGAACACAAAAGAAGATATTTTGAAGACCGTCGGTAACCAAACGACTGATGGACCCCATTGACTTCCATAGTAGGAAAAAAAAAAATACTATGGATGTCAATGGGGACCAGCAACTGTTTAATTACCACCCTTCTTTAAAATATCTTTTGTGTTAAGCAGAAGACAGGAAATCATACAGGTTTGGAACAACTTGAGGGAGAGTAAATGATGACAGAATTTTCATTTTTGGGTGAACTATCCCTTTAAATATGCGTACATGTGTTTAAGCTAGTATTTTCTGTTGATCAACATTATATAAAAACTGCAGTCTTTGTGTAGGCACACACATTATGATCATTAATTTAGATCCTGAAATACTGATATGATTGATTGAATAGGTTGTTTTCCTTAACTGTTTCTAATTTTTCTTCTTTTGCCACCCTCTCCCTTCCCTCCGTCACTGTTCTAGCTGAGGAGTGTGAGTTAGATGAGGACGACATGTTGATTCCCATCATTGTGGGTGCTGCCTTGGCTGTTCTAGTGCTGATAGTGATCCTGGCCTACCTTATTGGCAGGAGCAGAAGTCATGCAGGCTACCAGACCATCTAAACCCTCCCCGTGTAATCTTTAAGCCAGGATGTGTCGACTCGACACCACCAATTTTTGCTCTAATTTGGACTCAACAACACTACTACAACTGCAGATACCTAGTTTTTAACCTGCCCTGCCCTCTGCTGGTGTCTCACGCTGCCACTGCTCAGGTGGATCTGTGTTTCCTGGACTTTCTGTTGGAGTATGTTAAACATAGTATAATTCATGCACATGTAAGGGTACAGGGCAAAACGTGTCTAGGTCATGCTAATGTATTGTTTCCAGGAACCAGATTATGCTTACCTAGAGGAATTTCTTTTGTTTGTTGCCATTTAGGCTTAATCTGGGTCTTGGAAAACATGCAATCTTTTTGGTACCTCATTTTGTTAATTTAATGTTATGTATTTATTTATATAAATAGGAGGATTTAGGGAAGCTGATAATGTTGTTACTGTTACATGCTCGGTCTAAAAGGGACTACATATTTAACACTACTTTCTAATCTTGATCCTGACTACCTTTTGTGATTTTTAGCTAGAAGTTCACTTTTGGAGCTAAACACCGTAAAATACAGGTCAGCTTTTGGGATTCACCAGATTGGAGGAAAAAAAAACACTTATTGCTGCCAACAAAGCCTTGCATAATAGGTTTGAGTCAGATGTTAATTTGGTACTACATTTTAATGAAGAAAAAATCCACATCTTTCCAAATCTGCTAAACTGATGTTAAATGGAATATCCACTTTCTAGAGTAGAATGCCCTTCAATAACACAAAATAGTCCAGTTTTTCCCTCATGCTACATATCAAAACTATATAGCCTGCTTGCATCCATTTAGCATTGTATTCGCATTCATTCAGAAGCGTTAAAAGGGAAATTCTACTAGGAAAGGTGAGGAAATATGGTTTTGCACTACTGGATGGGCAAAGGGTACATTTGACACTAACACAGCAGGAAGTTCTGCTTAACTTGAAGTAGGTTTAGACTATTATAGACCTAGGTAAATGGTTAACTGTTACAAACTCGAGGAGTGAACTGAGAGAAACATGCTTTATCAGTGGATAAATCTCTCCTTTCTGACAGGCCTTCATATGGAAGGACTGCATGTGGATATTGAAGTGTTGCCTTGATTGCTATGATGTTCATGTTGTTTTAAGGGAATGCGATTCGAAGTTTCTAAATAAAATGAAAAATAAAACACAAGAAAATGAGTTTGCCTCCTAAATATTTATTAGTTAAACATTGCATTTCATCAACAGTATGTATATCTGAACAGAAAACCGATTGTTATAGTAACACAACAAAGCAATAGGCAAAAAACAGTTAAAATGGATTCCAGTTAAAAGGTTAATCTTACAGGTTTAGAATAACATGCCTCCAGAATTCAAGTTACATTTTTTTTTTAAGAAATTATTACTTTTATTCAGCAAGGAGGCATTAAATTAATAAGAAATGACATAAAAGACTTTTAAAAAGTTACAAAATATTTATTTTTCAAATAAATGCTGTACTTTTGAACTTATTCATCAAAGAATCCTGAATTTTTTATCATGGTTTCCACAAAAAAAAAAAAAAAAAAAGTTTTGTTTTTCACCAAATCAGCATATTAAAATGATTTCTGGAGGATCATGTGACACTGAAGACTGGAGTAATGGCTGCTGAAAATTTAACTTTGCCATCACATGAATGCATCTTAAAACATTAAATTGTAATATTGTACATTATTAGTATTTTATGGTATTTTTGATCAAACAGCCATAGTGAGCATTAGGCACTTTTAAAACATTAAAACATTTTACCGAACCTAAACTTTTGAACAGTATTGTATCCCCTGACACCTTTTTCTTAAACATTCATATAGTTATTTATTGACATAGAATTGTTATTTTCTTCCACACAGTAAATAACAGATCTCGCATGCAGTCAGAACTTTATGTCCATGTTCACCATTTATTGTGAAGGACGGTTATTGGCAGAAGTAATGCGATTTCTACACATCTTCCTAAGTTTAGTGATTGTTTCCGTGGAAAGACCTCCAGGCTCCATAAAGATTTTCTGAAGTTAGAGGACAAACATCATTCAGAGCAAAATTATCATTAGTATTAGCTTAGTTTGTGAATAAATAGCATCCACAGAATGTACCTGCATGAACGAATGGCAGTCTTCTACGTACTCCCCATGAGTGATCTGTTTGAAGCGTTCGCAGATTTCTGGGAGACTCTGTGCCTGTGAGATGAGGTTCTGATGGTGACCGATCAGCGTCAAAGCCACACGGAACAGGATCTTGGATCCCTCGTAGAAAAGGCAGTCCCATATTCTCAGCACTGTCTGAGAGAAGCACACAGTTACCGATTATTACATTCAATATTGGCATCAAAAACTCTACTTATGTTCTATAAAACTGGCTAATCATTTCATAAGGACTGAAAATTGTTGAATGACTGCACAGCTTAACCTTTGACTTTCATCCTCACCTCTACAGGAAGGATGTCAATGTATAGGCAGATGAACCAGCGCGAGACCACCAGGGTCCACATTACATTGTGCCGATTCATGGCCTGCCAGACAGCAGGAACCTTCATCCTGACAAGCTCCCCAAGAACCTCTTGATCCATTTTAAGGCCCAGCATAGTTGAGGTGTAATAGTCTAAATAAAAAAAATAAAAAAAAAGTTTTGTATATAAAAAACAATCACTAATATATATAGTGCGTGCATAGTTATGCAAATATGCCTGCCTCTATGGGAATTTAACATAGGGGTGTCCAAACTTAAGCACCCTGTATTTGAAGGAAGAACATTTATTTATTTACGATACATTATTCATTCACAAAGAAAATTGGTGTCCTTAAAGGTTGGATTTTTCCTAATTTTTTAAATTAAGGCATTAAGTTCAGTTTCCAAAAGAAGATTTTTTATTCCTCTGTTTAGTCAACTTTAGGATGGGTGTCTAAACTTATGCATAGCACTGTATATATAAATATATATATATATATATATATATATATATGGAACATGATACAGAATAGAATTATGATGAATTCATAATTTCTGAGTATTTACGAGTTATACAGGACATTCAGATGTCACATATGTGACCCTGGACCACAAAACCAGTCACATGGGTCAATTTTTTTTAATTGAGATGTATACAACATCTGAAAGCTGAACAAATAAGCGTTCCATTGATGTATGGTTTGTTAGGATATGACAATATTTGGAAGCACAACTATTTGAAAAATCTAGAATCTGAGGGTGCAAAAAAATCGAAACTGAGAAAATCGCCTTTAAAGTTGTCCATTTATGTCGGTGATTGTGTTGCACTCACTCACACAAATAAATGTTAGATATATTTACGGTAGGAAATTTACAAAATATCTTCATGGCACATGATCTTTACTTAATATCCTAATGATTTTTGGCATAAAAGAAAAATTGATAATTTTGACCCATACAATGTATTGTTGGCTATTGCCACAAATGTACCCGTGCGATATGTGACTGGTTTTCTGATCCAGGGTCACATATGTATGTGGCGGGGTGATTTGAGCACAAAATTATTAACTTTGCAGAGCATTCATTACATTAACGTTGATTTTAACCAATATTAATCTATGTTAAAAGGGATAATTTACCCAAACTGAAAATTCTGTCATCATTTACCTTCGTGTCATTCCAAACCTGTATGTCTTTCTTTCTTCTACAGAACACAAGATATTTTGAAGAATGTTGGTAACCAGACAGTTTTGGTGACCATTGAATTCAACCGTATGGACAAAAAACACTGAGCAATTTTTTTTCATTTCAGGAGAAAGAAAGTCAGGTTTGGAATGACATGAGGGTGAGTAAATGATGACAGCATTTTTTATTGGGTGAACTATCCCTTTAAGGAAAGGTAAGATTTTGGGTTAAATGACTTATAACAATAGCCTAAAACAATGACTAAATTGCTTTTTGGCTATTGGTTATTTTGTCCTCACTCACAAGGTCTAGGTGATGTCACTCCAAAAACAAAGTCCTTTCAAAGGTGGAACAAGTTATTACATTTTGATTAATGTAATGATTAACCTATGCATGATGTTTTGAAGAAGTCCTGGTTATATACAACAGTGGGTAAAAGTGACAGACCTGGTAAGATCTTGCCAAGTAAAGCATCCATTAACCAGAACGACTTCTCCTCATCTTTGGTGATGATGAGGAGGTATCCAGCGATAAAGTTCATTCCCTAAAAAGGCAACAAGGGAAACATTTCAGTAGCCTACTGATTTGAATGCAGACGGGTACAACAGGTTCTGTCATAATATTGACAGGGTAAATAACGCAAAATTACAACAGTGTCTTACTTCCTCACTTGTTATAATTGATTATTCACTAGTATCCTTACACAACAATAGTTTTAGATACTCATAGGAAGTTCAATACATCCTGGATTCAAGTGACACTTAAGTGATAATATGTGTAAAATGTCATGTGTATATGACAGTAGTACCTGACAGTAACCAACATCCTTATTGTGGTATCCATAACCCAGAAGTACATTAAACAGAGCTTTTTGTAAACATGATTGGGAGGAGTCACGGAACTGAATGTTGTCAGGGAAGGTTCTGTGCATATCTGGAAAAAAGATTTCAAAGTATTTTATTTCCAATATGACCTGTTCAATCTCTATTCAGGATTGAATAAAAACTTTCAAATGAAATATGGTTTCATGAGAAGTAACTTGCCGGCAAGTATGGTCTCCTCTATTTTAGGGTCATGCTCAGCCTTTAATAGAGAATGATAGTACCCAGGATTCCTCTCCAACTGGTCCTGGGCTCCACTAGCTGCCATCCAGATCTGAGTGCGATGTTCACACGGAACCCCCTTCCTCACATATCGCTTCACTGCAAACCCACACGACAGCTTCACAAATGTGAACCTTTCTGTCTTATAAAATATAGTAGCCTAATAATACAATTACTACAAATAAAATAGAAATGCCCACCTTTCAGATTCTTCTCCACTTTCACGGTGCCCTGCAAAAGTTTAGACCACTTCTTTGACCTCCTAGTGAGAACAGCTAAATACTCGGCCATTAGCTCCTCATTGGATTCAGAGCTGAAATCCTCTGATCTCTCAAAACCATATTGGTCTACCCTACAGGCACATTTACAGACTTGGTTCACATGTGGGAATTCTTTGAAAAAACAAACTTTAATAACAAAAAATAAAACATAAAACCGTAAAATTACGAAATTATGAGTTCAGTATTATTTTCTTTACATTTAAAAAAAGTGTTTATATTGGCTAAATGACATTGACGCAAACATCACCTGACGCACAGGTGTTTTGGACCACATCTCGCGGCGACCTTCACACTATCAATAATAAAGCGAATGTTATACGGCATCATATGAATATAAAGTTACGTTCATACCTCTTGCAGTCGTTGTTGTCTGAACTGGCAGAACATTCCCTGCTTTGATCATTAAAGTGATTCTCCATGTAGAGTTTAGCGCGTTTCTTAGCTGGCACTAACTGAGGCGAGCTGTTAACGTCAACTCCTCCCCTACAGAAACCTGTCATATGCACAGGTTATATATTTATAGACTATAGGCTATATATTGAGTTTTACCTATTTGGTTTATAGTGTGCATTGCAATTGAATAGGTAAGTATATAATTGACTAGTCCATTTTAAATCATTTAAATGATTTATATTATATTTTCAAAAACTAATGTTGGAAATCATGTTCCAAATAATCTTTGCATTCAGTCGACCGACTGCTGATCGACCAGCAAATGATTGGATGGTTGAAAAGCTATAAACATATTAGGCTAAGACCAAACCTGTTAGAAATATTATTATATTAGTTTTTTAATTAATAATATAATAAATATAATACTTTGGCCCATACCCAATATTATTTATTTAGTAATGAACTGCACTTTGTGCGTCAGTAACCAATACAATTGCATGCAAATATCCCACACAAAATATTTAAAACAATTGAATAAATGTAGTTTGTGTTTATAAAATCATTATTTTGGCAAAGTATTTCATCCATTTTTTTCTCAAATCACCCCTCTATAATATTTAGAAAGGAATTAAGTTTTCAGAAGTCAAAATGAAAAATGAAAAGAACTGAAGTTGTTTGATTTGTTAGTAAAAAAAAAAAAAAACATACACTTCAGAAAATTAATTCATTTTATTTTGTCATGCTTGCTGTATTAAAATAAAAAATACAAAACGGATATTCTTTTTGTCAGTTTGCTTTGGCAAAATAAAGGTCCCCATGCTCTTCTATTTTAAGCAGCTAATGTTACTTAAAATGTTTTTGGACTCCTTAAATAGACGAAATGTATTTTTAAAAAATAAGTTATTTTTCCATTTGTATTTACTGTGAAAGACATAAAGAGAAATAAAAACAAATGTAATCCTTTTAAAAGTCACGTTTTTGGCTTTCAGACTTTTATTTTAAATAATTTAACCAGCGCCATTTAGGAAAGAAGAGTTTTGTTTCCTGCTTCAGCTCCAGTGGGTGATGGCGGAGCTCCATCTCTCCACATCTTACAGGCTCATTTCTTCTTTTCTCCATGGGTTGAAATCGTTTCAGCAGGATATAAACATTAGGACGTACGCGTAAAAATATTCTCTCGGCCTAGTTTGCGGTAAACGCGAGTAAAAGAAAGGGTCGGACCCGTAACCATACATTGCTCCCGCTGTATTTAAAATGGCTCCAGTTCAGATCGGTTCGGACGGGCAGCTGGTCCCCGCCGGGGGTCCGACCTCAGCCCCGCAGCCTCCGCCGGGAGCCCCGGCCACTCAAGGAGTTCGACTGAGCGTCCTGATCGAGTTTCTGCTGCAGCGAACCTACCATGAAATCACTCTGTTGGCTGAGCTGTGAGTTCACGAGAGAGACTGGTTGTTTTGAATGGTCATTAGTCAGGCATGGTTAAATAAAGTTAGATTTAGTTTAGCGTTGGCCCATATGTTTACTTTACAACAGTCTTGCATGGAAATTGGTAGTAAATAATATGGAAGTGTTGCTGCATTCTATTACTGACACATATGTGACTTCTTATTTGGTTAGCCATGGCAAAGTGATATAATATATTTTAACATGAAGCTAGTATATTTGACTTTAGCTCCAGAAGTTATTCTCTGCTTTTTACAGCCTTAGTAAAGTTAGATGAATTTGAAAAATGGCAGGTGACCCAGGCATGAACTTTTATCTTGTAATATTCTATTGAAATATTACTATCCCAGTATATTACATTGCTTTAATCAGAGCAGATATGGAGATTTGCACACTTTTATTTTTGTTCTGAGGCAAAGGATCGTTGTTACGTCTCCGAAGTTGTCCAGATGTAAGATTTAAAATGCTTTGTGCTGTCATTTTATATTTTTAACCTTATCTTTATGATTTTCACAGACTTCCACGTAAAACAGACATGGAAAGGTAAGAAATTGCCCTGCAGTTTTCATTTATATTCTCCAATAAACATTATTGTAATATTGGTTACATCAGGGGTTTTCAATGTAGAACCCTCTTGCAACTAGGGGAGGGAGTTTAGAGAAAAACAGTGTCTAAATAAATAATAAAATTAAGACAAGTAACAATTAGATACAAATAAATAAATTAGTAAATAAATTAATATAAATTATTAAAGAAAATACATAAATAATACATCTAACAATACTGTACTATGAGTAGAAAAAAAACATAATATAACTTTATAGAAACTAAATATTTTCCAAATCATTTTTTAGACATGTTTATAATAATATTTTTTTCACAGCATAAACTGGGTCTTTATACAAGAAACTATATCTATATGATCTATATTCTGTCTATTCTGTCTTTGATCGAAAACCCCTGGTGTACATTAGGCATGCATACAAACGTTACTGATTTAACCCGTCTCTTACAGGAAAATTGAAATTGTTCAGTTTGCCAGTCGGACACGGCAGCTCTTTGTACGTCTGCTTGCTCTTGTGAAATGGGCAAGTAATGCCGGGAAGGTGGAGAAATGTGCGGTACGTGATTTATTTCCCATCTCCAATCTGAGTTATTTTCATTCTTGTTTATGTAGTATTCATTCTTAGCTCTGTTTACAGATGATCTCCTCATTCCTGGATCAACAAGCATATTTATTTGTTGACACGGCTGACCGACTGGCATCACTGGCCAGGGACGCCTTGGTACATGCGCGTTTGCCTAGTTTTGCCATCCCTTTTGCCATTGATGTACTAACCACCGGGTCTTATCCGCGTCTGCCCACATGCATCCGAGTGAGTAGTCAAACGTTGTGTTTAGCAGCATCTAAGTGGATGTAGAGAACCGGAAATAATGGGATTATTTGTTTTCAGGACAAAATTATTCCTCCTGACCCTATAACCAAAACAGAGAAGCAGACCACACTAAATCAGCTGAATCAAATCCTGAGACACCGACTAGTCACCACTGACTTGCCCCCACAGCTGGCCAACTTAACTGTGGGTAAGTTCCAACTTCTACACATCTACAGGGAAAGACTTATTCTGCACTGTAATAAGTAGGTTATATATTTCCAATTTTTTTTTATCCATACGTTTTTATCCTTTCGCTGTGTTTTGTTCTCACAACATATTATCTTACTTGTTTTTATGAACTCTTTGCATGTCAAGCCAACGGGCGAGTGAAGTTTCGAGTTGAGGGAGAATTTGAAGCCACACTGACAGTGATGGGGGACGATCCTGATATCCCTTGGAGACTTCTTAAACTGGAGATTCTAGTTGAAGACAAGGAAACTGGAGGTAATACATTCTCAATGTGTAGTCTATTAAGATATCATGCAACCCATCTGAATGTACATTTTTCAGAACTTTTTTATATAAATATATTTTTACTGTACAGTTCAAATGTTTGGAATTGGTAAAGTTGTTTTTAATGTTTTTTTAAAGTCTCCTTTATGCTCACCAATAATAATAGAATAATATTCTGTAGTATTGTGAAATGTTATTACAATTTTAAATAGTTTTTTTAGTATATAAAACGTAATTGATTTCTGTGACGACAGCTGAATTTTCAGCATCCATTACTCTTCAGTGTCACATGATCCTTTAGAAATCATTCTAATATGCTGATTTGGTGCTCAAGTAACATTTCTTATCAGCAGTTGTGCTGCTTAATATTTATGTTGAAACCGTGATAAAAAAAAAATTCTGGATGCTTTGATCCATAGAAAGTTTAAAAGAACAGCATTTATTTGAAACAAATCTTTTATAAGAAACTAAAAGTCTTTACTGTCACTTTTGATCAAATTAATGCATTTTTGCTAATAAAAATATTATTTCTTTAAAACTTTTTAACCAGAGTGTGTATTTATTTATATTCATAACTTATTTATTAATAGCATCTCTATATGTTATTTATTTAGATGGACGGGCATTGGTTCACAGCATGCAGGTGAATTATATCCATGAATTGGTACAGTCCCGCCTGTTTGGAGATGACAAGCCTCTTCAGGACATGTACAGCTGCCTCCGTATCCTTTCAGCTCAAGACTTAAGATTGTTGTGTTTTAGTAGAGCATTTGTTTGGTTGCTTAAAGGGTACTTTACCACATGCAAAATGGGCTTTCAATAAAACGTGGCTGCTTATGCAGTAAAAAAAGAGAAAGAAATCTTTGCTACCCGACCATAGAAAACAGAGAAAAAATACTTATTTCTCCCAGTCTAGTATGGCTACGCTCAACCAGATTCAAAAAGTGCCGTGCTTTAGTAGGAAATACTCATCATACTTTGTATTCATAATGGCGTCAACTAGTATTGTTCCCAGGTGCAAGAATTCCAAAATTTCACTCACCTAGACTATCACTTGAAGCAAAAAAACATTTTTCTGTCCTTTTAAATGTCTGTGTTAAAAGTACGTTTGGCCGTTTAGTGAATCTGATTCATGTAGTATATACAGCATAGGCATGGGGTCTTCCTTCCTTTTTAATTTGTAGATGCTGTCCGAATGGCAGCTTCATTAATTTGTTTGAAATCAAATATTCAATATCTCTACTCTCCATGCTTAGTTGGTACATCAGTGGTAGCAGTTCAGACTAATATCATGTTTTCATCTCAAATACTCAATGGTTATTGGCTAATTTTTTTACCAATGGATGCACAAGTGTCTGGTGATGGATTTGCCCCTCCCCTTCTTGATCCCCTTAGACTCACCTTAGCACAGTTTTCCAAACGTTTGTAATTACATCGGCAGATAAGGCATTTTCAGGGAAGAACTCGTGGTTACACTTACCGTGGTGAAATTACAAACAAGAAATACACATTCTGAAACATGAAATTAAATGAATAACTGGAAATTTTTATTAACATCAAATCGTCCTTCTCCTTCTTGGCTTTGCCTCCCCTGATGAGCCACCACTGGAGTTAAAGAGTATTGCGGGAACTGTTTTCTTAATAACCCTCTGTCGATCCAACGTGGCCTGGATACAAAAATGTATAATCAAGTTTTCATGAAAGCCCTGAAGCTTTCAAAAGTCTACCGGATGACACGTTTAGCGGAAATGTATAGCTTGGTGGAAATGTATAGCTTTTGTTTTACCTGCCCAGACAGTGTGTTAAATCAAAAAGGTTTCCTTGATGACTTGTATCAGACTCGTTTTGCCTATCACTACAGCTGGAGGTGTTGCATTCGCAGACTCTGATGTTGATCAGAGAGCGATGGGGTGATCTAGTGCAGGTGGAGCGCTATTTCCCTGCCAAGTGCCTCACGTTGTCAGTTTGGAAGTAAGTTTCAAAATTCACTACAGAGTTTTTGTCATTTTACTCTTTTGTTTTTGCATCTCTTGATTTTTGCCTTGCAGTCAACAGGTCCTGGGTAGAAAGACTGGCACAGCATCTGTGCATAAGGTCACCATTAAAATTGACGAGACGGATGGTTCCAAGCCATTACAGATTTCCCATGAGCCTCCACTGCCTGCCTGTGATTCCAGATTAATGGAAAGAGCCATGAAGGTGAGTGTCACTGGTTAAACTAATATCCTTTTTGTAAATATATTTATATATATATATATATATGTAATGATATTGATAGTAAGGCTGGAACGACGCATCGACAAAATTTACGTCGATCACGCTCTATTTTAATCCCTAATCCACTGTCATGTATCACACAAAACAAAACTATAGAGCTAGCTAATGGCTACTAGGCCTATGGCAGCGCCGCTTAATAGGAGCCTGCACATTTTTAGGGCCCACAACCACATTCAGCGACAGTATCAAAAATGGCAATATCCATAATAGTGCTGCACGATTAATCGTATCGCAATCGCGATGTCAAGCCTACGCGATTATATGACGCAAAATGCTGCGATTTTATATTAAATAAACAAATTAGCGCTGTTAACGCACTTATTAATGCAAATGCTTTTAAACCATTCATGTGCCTTAAGACATAAAAGAACGAGCTGCCTGTGAATGTCCTCCTGACACACACACACAGATAGACGCGCGCCAGTATCAAGTTCTCTTTAGCGGTAGAACGAACAACACACATGTATGGCAAAATGAACGCGCTGCCTGTGAATGTCTGACTGTGACACACAGAAAGACTCGCGCTAATATCGTGCGTGCGCACAAAACAGCATGACAGAATACAGTTCTCTTTCGAGCTTGAACGAACAATAACACACACAATTATGCCAAAATGTCTTTTTGTCGAGTGTCTTCATAACATAAGAGTAGTCTTATGATGAACATGAAGAGTTGTGATGACTCGTGAAAGAATGAGGCGCGTGTGAGATCCGCGTCTCTGACTGCGGCTGGTCTTAAAGGGACAGTACACAGTAGCCACTAATTACATCTGTCGCTAAAGTTATTCTTTTTTCTTTTTTTATTTTTCTATTTTTTTTATTTTTTATTATTATTTTTCTTTACCCCTGACATGTATGGTTATTTGTACTCTTGTATGTAAATTATGTTTTGTTCTTGTTAAAATGCAAAAAAAAAAAAAAGAAAAATTGTCGCTTAAGTTAATCAAAGAACAAAGGGAACAGAGAAAAATACTCACTGCTCTTGACTAAAGAACTTTTTTCTTTAGGCTGATTATCACTAATCTGTGTGTGCATTTATTTTCCTTGAGAACCAAGCAAGTTGACTCATGAAACCATTTGTTTATTATATCGCATATCGCAATCGTAATCGCAATATTGACCTCAATTATCGCAATATGACATTTTCCCTAATCCATAACATCGGGAATTTTATCCAATTGACAGCTTATTAAATGAATGAGTCTAATCAAGGCGTGAGTTCATCCATCAGATATTTGAAAAAAACAAACAACAAGGACTTTAAATGCTTAGTAACCGAGTGCAGAGAGTTTGTTTGAGCCTCGCAGCTCGCACACACTGTAGCTCTGGTGGATCTACGGATGAATGCTTCATTTCTTCATTCAAACCCTTCATGTTTATACAGTTCACTGTGGCTCTCACATTATATGACGTGGCAGACAAATAGTTCCAATGTGGTTGTGAGTCCTGAAAATGTGTAGTTGTCACACGCGTAAAAATAAAATGCTGTATTAACACAACCGTATTGTTGGCGGTTAACCATACAATAACCATACCTAAGCCATGTTAGCCATTTCCTGGTTAAATTGTGAGATATTACTCTTTTAAATAACTATTTACTATTTTAAAATGTATTAAAATAGTAAACAGTTATTTAAAAGAGTAATATCTCACAATATTACTGTTTTTTTTTTTTTTATATGAACAGTTATGGGAAGAGCACCCGTACAGAAATGATTTTCTTTCACTTAAAACTGTAACACTCATACAAAGTCTGACCTTATGGACTTGACATACTCAGACCACTTTGTCCAGATTTTGTAAAACATGTCTCTTTGAGTCCTGAGAGTAAATGAAAGTTTTTCCATAACGTAGATGTTACGTATGTTGATCCACTCTTTGATGGTCGGAAGGTCCGGTTTTAACCATTTCCTGGTTATGGCTTTCTTACTCGCTGCCAGTAGTGTCCAAAGCAACCTCTTGTCCTTATTTCTCCAGTTATTAACATCCGCATTGCCCAAATACACATTTTCAAAATTGCAAGGTATTTTACTACCAAATATATGAATAATATGTTCACATATTTGTGACCAATAAGGGCTTAATATTACTCTTTTTGCTGAAAATTGTGAACATTGGAGACTTCTTTCAAAAACATGTTTTTTTTTTTTTTTTTACCAAACCCAAACTTTGTAAAGTTTGTGTATAATAACAGTAATGAGGATAAAAGCTTATTAGGGCTGTTTGTGGGCTGTTCTTTCAGATCGATCATCTCTCTGTGGAAAAGCTTTTGATCGATAGTGTGCATGCCCGCTCGCATCAGAAACTGCAAGAACTCAAAGCCATCCTGAAAAGTAGCAACCCTAGTGATAACTGTGAGTATTTTACACCACAGAGATCTTCACCCTGCTTGATTTACCAGAGGCTGTGCTTTATTGTATAGGGAAGCAAATATCTAAATTAATAATATCAGTTTTCATACTGTTAATACTGATAATAAAATAATGTTCATTTTTTTTTTAATCTGCCATCTTTCAACTAGAAATCAGTCCCTGACATGGAAAGGTTAATAGTTATAAAACAGATGAAGGTTAGATCTATTATAAGTTATGCATGCATAACGCACATGTGCATTGTGTTTTTATTTTTCAGCTTTCATAGAAACTGCACTGCCCACACTAGTAATACCAATACTGGAGCCCTGCGGGCGATCTGAGTGCCTCCACATATTTGTCGATTTGCATTCAGGAATGTTTCAGCCAATGCTCTACGGAGTCGGTTAGTCTCATATCTATTGGATTCGGCCCACATCTGATCATTTGAACTACTTAACCTACCTTGCTGGTTTCTTTCCAGATCAGTCCATGTTGGACGAAATTGAAAAGAGTATCAACGATGACATGAAGCGCATCGTCACCTGGTTACAACAGCTAAAGTAATCAGTCAAGCTACCTGTTCTAAGTGTGTTTCATATGATGAAAGTGGCTGTTGTTAATCTATTATATTTTGATCAGATTCTGGTTGGGCGAGCAGAGATGTCGACAGTCTGTGAAACATCTTCCCACGCTGTGTGCAGACACTCTCCATCTATCTAACTTAACCACGCATCCTGTGGGCAACCTGTCAAAACATCGCCTCTTCATCAAACTCACCCGCCTCCCACAATACTATATTGTAAATACTTATATATTTTATTGACTTATCTCACCGATAAAGATTTTTGTACATTTATGTAAATAAACATTTGAATTAACTCTTGTCTTTACTCAGGTGGTCGAGATGTTTGATGTGTCCAGCAATTCGACAGAGCTTCAGTATAAGTACTACTTCCTGTCCGTGAGTCAGATGGAGAGTGAGGATGGGCTGCCTGCTGCTCAGCTGCTACAACAGTTTAAGCCCAACCTCGAGGAGCTTGTGCAGGACATTTCATCTGGTCGAATGACTCGGCCTGGGTCCAAGAGGAAGGTGGGATACTCAACGAAATATTCTGAACTGAATACTTAACGAAGAACCTAAAATATTTCTTATCTTTTTCTTTAACATCTTAAACCACTTTGTGTTGTATTTAAAGAGGTGAGGCGGGTGCCCCTTTAAAGTCGGCATGAAATGGAAATTCACCCTATCTATATTCTAAAGGCATGTTATTGATCTTATTGTCAACAATTCATACATGCATGTTTAATTTTTGGAAAAAATAAATGTTTTGACCTTTTTATTAAATTCAATTTTAAATTAAATGATCATAAATCGATCTTCCGGTTAAAGGCACACTATCCAAGATTTGTACCGTAATATAACCGCTTCGAAATCATTTCGATGGAAAACGAACTTGTAGTTGGGCGAATCATCCCGATAACAAAGCAGCGGCGGGACGCCACTGGCAAAACCAGCAATGCAAGTTTGAGAGGTGGCGCCCCAACAAATCTCGCGAGAATCACGACTTTCTTTACGGCACGACATCACATACATCAACAACATATGAAGCAGCCTCTATGGAAGACACTAGCACGCATTTCAGACGTGAATCATGGCAGAGTCGACGAAGAAAGCGCGGTCGGAAGAGTGCAGACAGTAACGTTAAATACAAGTACTCGCTGTTTGAGAAAAACGAAAACTGCATAGTGTAACTTGGAGAGACTTGGAGACTTGCCGGACTTCTCCAGTCATTTAGTCCACTTAAACCTTAAACCACTTTCTTACAATAATCTGCAAGCTTGCATTCAGATCTGCCTCAATTCAATCAACAACCGATTGTCCCTGCCCCTAAGATGTATCTCCCAATACAGAAAAAAAAGTTACTGTCTATTGTGTTGTTCAGTTTTATATTGTATGTGATTAATATTCTTGTTTTTGTCACTACATAGTTGTCTGGAGAACAAAGTGCCATTGAACCGAAGAAACCCAAGAGGTCAGGAGAAATGTGTGCCTTCAATAAGGAGCTTGCCCACCTGGTGGCTATGTGTGACACTAACATGCCCCTCATCGGATTACGCTGTGAGGTACTGTATATCCTTTAGATGGCGTTGGCAGTTTTGTATTATCTGAAGCTATTTCTCGTAAACGTCACATACTGAATGGTCTTTTACTCTCGCAGTTGTCGAATATGGAGATTCCTCATCAGGGAGTTCAGGTCGAAGGAGACGGTTGTAGCCACGCTATACGTATTCTGAAGTAAGATTTGTATTTGGCTGTCAGTTCAGCATCTCTGAAGTTAATAAATCAGACTTGCACATGTGGTAGATGTGCATATAGGTCTTTGTCCCATGTACACTACCATTCAAAATTTTGGAGTTGGTGTGATTTTTTTTTTAAAATTTATTTTTTTGTAAAGAAATCAATACTTGTATTCAGCAAGGATGCATTAAATTGATTACAAGTTACAGAAAAGACATTTGTAATGTTACAAAATATTTATATTTCAAATAAATGCTGTTCTTTTGAACTTTCTATTAAGCAAGCAATCCTGACTTTTTTTTATCACTGTTTCCATAAAAATATTAAAAACAGCACAACTGTTTTCAACATTGATAATAACAATAATAAATGTTTCTTGAGTGGCAAATCAGCATATTAGAATGATTTCTGAGGTAATGGCTGCTGTAAATTTAGATTTCCATCACAAGTGACTTTACTGATAAAAATGTACTGACCCCAAACTTATGAAGAGTTGTGTACTAATTGCTTTCCTCCTTTCTCAGAATTCCACCTTGTAAGGGAGTGAGTGAGGAAACGAGAAAAACTCTGGAGCGTTCCCTGCTGGACTGCACGTTCAGACTACAGGGTCGCAATAATCGCACCTGGGTGGCAGAATTGATTTTCTCCAGTTGTCCATTAAACGGCACATCCAACAAAGAGCAAGGTGAAGAGAGTTCCTTGTTTGGTAACGGCTTTCAAAACAATACAGTGATGTGTGAGTGATCATTATATATATTTTTTTCTCTCAATATTTTCTATTTCAATTCAGCTTCCATGCGGCATGTCTACCTGACGTATGAGAATCCCCTATCAGAGCCAGTAGGTGGCAGGAAAGTGGTGGAGATGTTCTTGAATGATTGGAACAGCGTTAGTCAACTTTATGAATGTGTGCTGGAGTTCTCACGCTCTTTACCTGGTATGTAACTAACTGTTCTAACTGGGTAAATCACTAGTAGTTTTTGTCATAATCAGCTATAACGTGTATTCCTTTTAGGTCATAGTACATGTATTTGCTTTAATTTGATAATTTACTGTTGTTTTATAATTTAGCTGACAAATTGGTAATTTTGTATTGATTGTGATATTGACCTGCACTTCCTTTCAAAAGTTTGGGGTAGTAAGATTTTTTCCCACAAAGTACTAAGCAGCACAACTGTTTTCACCATTAGATATTACAAATAAGGATATTAGAATGATTTCATTTACATAGACACATTTACTGATTGATGAATCTTAACTTAGTGTTTACATGAACGCTTAATAAATTGATCGGGTTGATGTGCGCATTTATATGTCAGAAGCTTCAAAACGGAATTGATTTTTTGACATGCGTACAATGTACGAATATACATAGTTTCCCCTGTTTGTGCATACTAGTCTCCTACATTTTTTTGTTTTAAAGAGCATACTTAATATTTCTCTATTTCGAGCCCTAATAGGAGATGATGAGGACATGAACCGTTGTGCTGTGCTGCTTATATATATCATGCAGTAAAATCGTCCCTTCACCCGCCCTAAAACTTTGCACTTCATTCAACAACAACAATAGCAGCAGCAGCAGCTCGTTCCACTTGTAAAACGTCATTACGCCATCTTTGTTATTGCGCATGCACAGTATTTTCCAGTTTCGGTTCTCAGTCCGATCAAGTGTTTAATGTCCTCTCAATCGGATTAGAAAAGGTTTAAACCACCCCTTACAATCCGGATTTGACCGATTTCATTCCGATTGATGTGATTACATGTGACTTTTTTTTTATTTTATTTTTTATTCTGACTGTGCTACTAGTCGGATTATTAGAGTCCATGTAAACGCAGCTGCTGAAGACTGGAGTAATGGCTGTTGAAAATTCAACGTTGCCATCACAGGAGTAAATGACATTTTAAAATATATTAAAATAGAAAACAGTTCTTTACATTTTAAAAAATATTCCACAATATTGCTTTATCACTGTTTTTAGCAAATAAAGCCTTTGTAAGCATAAGAGACTTATTTCGTAAACATTTAAAAAAAACTTTTGAACAGTAAAGTAGGTATGGGAAAATACATGATGACTTGAAATGCTTAAAATTAAAAATTAATTTTCTACATTTTCCAGAGATGCCCTCATATTTGAGCCTTTTCTCAGAGATACGACTGTATAATTATCGGAAGCTGGTTCTATGTTATGGCAGTACCAAAGGGAGCTCGGTAAAAACCTTTTCAACTTGTTAAAATGCATGTTGAATCTTTATTTTGTGATTTAGTTTAAATCAGACTTGTTTTATTTACTACAAGTTCCACCCTGTTTCTTTTAGGTGACGATACAGTGGAATTCAGCAACCCAGCGTTTCCATCTGGCCCTGGGGACTGTTGGGCCCAATTCAGGCTGTAGCAACTGTCACAACATAATTCTCCACCAACTTCAAGAGATGTTCAACAAGACACCCAATGTAGTACAACTTCTACAGGTATCTAGAGCCTTGGGACTATAAAGATTTATTTACTTTATTCACTTACTAAAATCTAAGCAGTCACTGGTCAGTGACCCATAATTTTTATTAATTATGTTGGTAAATATAAATACGCTGTCGGTATGTTTTCAAAACTAAATTAACTGACCAATTTGAAGTGCTATTTATTAGTAGCTGCTGGTAATATTTTCACATACTTGTCTGGTCTTAGATCCTCTCAGACACTCTAGCTCCTCTAAATGCCATCAACAAGCTACCCACAGTGCCTATGTTGGGACTCACCCAAAGGACCAATACAGCGTACCAGTGCTTCTCCATTCTGCCCCAGTCACCAACTCACATCCGACTGGCCTTCCGCAACATGTACTGTATCGACATCTACTGCCGTAGCAGAGGTGTGGTTGCTATCCGTGACGGGGCCTACAGTCTGTTTGACAACACCAAGATAGTTGAAGGTTTCTACCCTGCCCCTGGACTGAAGGTGGGTGGAGCAAATAATGTTATTAAATTGATAGCCCACCCAAAAAATTCTGTCATCATATACTCACCCTCATGTCATTCCAAACATGTATGACTTTCTTTTTTCTGCACACAAATTAATATATTTTGAAGACTGTTGGTAACCAAAAAGTCAATGGGAACCTAAACTATTTTGTGACCAACATTCTTGAAAATGTCTTTTCTGTTCTGCTGAAAAAGAAACTCATACATGTTTGGAACTACCTGAGAATGAGTAAATGACAGAATTTCATTTATGGGTGCATTATCCCTTTATCCAGTTGAGGACTTGTAGAGGCGTGCATGGGTGTAATTGTTACTCTTCCATTATTTTCCACAGACGTTCTTGAACATGTTTGTGGATAGTAATCAGGACGCACGCAGACGCTCAGTCAATGAGGATGACAATCCTCCGTCCCCGATAAGCATGGATGACACCTTCATGCCCCATACCCAGACACAGCCTCCAGGCAGAGGGGTGTACCCACCCCTCACATCGCCCCCCAACCCGTACCACGTGCCTCCCTCACCTTCCATGATGACAACGCAGTCTCCAGGTATATATGTGTGTCTTTTCTCGTGTCAAATTGCTGTCTGTGCCGTGCTGGTCATGCCACCATGGATTTGGGGAATCAAAAGGAGAGGAAACATTTTCTCATTGGTGTCCCACTCATTGCAAAACCGTCCCACGAGCTCTTCTTGTCTGTGGACATGCATGCTTTTATTGGTCAGTCTGTGCTTTATGACACCATCACCGTGCATCATGGTAGAGAAGCATGCCCACAGCCATAGACGTGTCCACCCATCTCCATTCGGGGCCTGCAGCTCCTGTCACGCTTTAGCTGCAGCGTGTGTGAAAGGGAACTCTTGTCAGATGTTGATAAGGCCACTGATTGGTTAATTTTGTGCAGGGAACATCCACGCAGCCAATTCCCCTAGTGGAGCTCTGCGGGCCCCTTCTCCCTTTGGGCCCATCCCTTCTCCCTCCTCTCTGGGCATTTCTATGGGGCAGACCTCCAACTTTGCCAGCCCACATGGTAAGTGTATGGAAGGTCTGGATCTAGGGCTTTGTTGATTAGCCTTCCTCCTTACCTCTGCGGTCCAGGGCTTTCAATCTTTGATGGGCTGGTGAAAGACTTCTGATTTGTTGCTGCCACTTTGACCTTCCGCATGGAGGATTTAGTTGGGTTAAATGAGCACTTTCTTGATACTTCTATTATTTCCTGCTTCTTTCTGTTTTTTGACTGGTGGGACTGGGAATACAAAACATCTAATTTCCAAATCATATTCTGAATGAATGAATATATATATATATATATATATATATATATATATATATGTAAATCTTGGTACTGCCATTCAGCCTGATTGATTGGGCGACTTCTTTTTTTATTTTATTTGTAATTTTTAATAAATGTTTTATAATATTTGTACACTTCATCAAGTTTGGGGTCTGTAAGATTTGTTTAAAGAATTATCTAATGCTCACCAAGGCTGTATTTATTTTGGTCCAAAATACAGTAAAAACAGTAATATTGTGAAAATATTATTACAATTAAAATTTTTTTTTTATTTTAATATCTAATTTTTTCCTGTGATGACAAATTTTTGTGGAAACTACTATACATTTTTTCAGGATTCTCAGATAAATAGAAAGTTTAAAATAACAACATTTATTTGAAATACAAATATTTTGTAAAATTGTAAAAGTCTTTACTGTCACTTTTGATCAATTTAACGCACACACTGACCCCAACCTTTTGAATGATAGTGTATTTTTTTGTAAATTAGGGCTGGGTATTGTCTACTACCTCAAATTAGTCGCAATATGCCACTATGCAATACATTTTGATGTGTCAGAATGTCATAAATGGTCTGCTGTTGAAACTGTGAAAGAAAGTGAATCAGCTGCATTAGTTTTTGTCTTGTTCGCATCATTGTATGGTGCTTCATAGAAGCATCTCTGATTTCACAGAGAAATACTGGTTTCAGAGTTCCCCCTGTTCAGTAGGGATGTGCATTTTTGGGGGCTGTGTGGAGCACCGCTACTGCTCTGGACTAAAATCACTGTCTGCATTGTCCATGGAAATCGTTACCCACCTCAAGATGTTGAATTGTGGTCCAAATCCTTTTCTTTTCTTTTCTTTTTTGCAGGAACTCTTGACCCCAGTTCACCATACCCAATTTTGTCCACCAGCCCAAGAGTTGCCCCCTGGCCAGGTTCCCCGCAGGTTTCTGGACCCTCCCCCGGTGCACGAATCACTGGCATGTCACCAGGCAACCCTTCTTTGCACTCACCCATTCCAGACCCATCCCACTCCCCTCGAGCTGGTACCAGTAAGTCCATAGAGATAGATTTGTCACATCAAAACATGTTTAAAGCCAGCATTTTACTTAATATTTATGCATACACTACCGTTCAAAAGTTTGGAGACCGAAAGTTTTTTTGAAAGAAATTAAATGGATAGTTCACCCAAAAATGAAAATTCTGTCATCATTTACTCACCTTCAAGTTGTTTCAAACTTGAATAAATGTCGTTCTTCTGCTGGACACAAAAGGAGATATTTTGTAGAATATGGGTAACTAAACAGTTGATTGACTGAAAAATCTTCAAAATATCTTCTTTGTGTTTAGCAGAAGAAAGAAATTCAAACTATCCCTTTAATACTTTTTTTATTCAGCAAGGACATATTTACTGACAGTAAAGACATTTTATAATGTTACAAAATGTCTATTTCAAATAAATGCTGTTCTTTTGAACTTTGTATTCATCAAAGAATCCTGATTTTTTTTTTTTAGCATGATTCCCACAGAAATATTAAGAAGCACAACTGTTTTCAACATGGATAAGAAATTATAATGATAATGCATTTTTTTTATCGCAGTTTTAATTTGAACTTGAAATGCTTAATTGTCTTTAAAATTATGCTACAATGCAAAATAGCTTGATGGTTTTAAAATTAGACTGTTAATTTCTTATGAAAGAGAGAATTCTTATGATTTTTTTATTTTATTTTATTCTGGGGTAAAATATTACTTAGATATTTTCCTGACAGTGTATGTGAGATTAACCCAATAATTACTATTATTCACTAGGTTTGATGTAAATAAAATAATTTAAATTCATTTACATTTGAGTATTTCTTCAAACAATATGCAGTAGCTGATATCACACTGTGTGTGTGCAGGTTCACAGGCAATGCCCCCTCCTCGAAAACTGCCACAACGGTCCTGGGCCGCTTCTATTCCAACCATCCTCACCCACAGCAAACTACATGTGCTGCTTCTGCCTTCACCCATGCCGTGCCCGGTTCCAGGGCTGGCGGGTAGCTACCTGTGCTCACCTCTCGAGCGCTTCCTTGGCTCTGTCATCATGAGGCGACACCTACAGAGAATCATCCAGATAGAACCCAACGTGAGTCAGAAACTGTTAACATATTGCTATTATCACCACATTATTTGACACATCAGTGATGATTCTGCTTGTATCGTCGATTTGAATTACACATGACTACTTTCTCTTTGCAGCTTACTATTGTGAACTCCAATGAACCAGGCGTCATCATGTTTAAGACGGACGTGCTTAAATGTAGAGTGGCACTCAACCCCAAATCCTACCAGACTCTGCAGCTAAAAGTCACACCAGAAAACACTGGACCCTGGTCGCAGGAGGAGCTGCAGGTCCTGGAGAAGTTCTTTGAGACCAGGGTAGGAAATGAACGCCTTGCATCAACTAACTAACTGTCATTTGATGTGATGTTCAGTGAATCTCAAATTTCCTCTTTTTCATTACGTTTTGGAAAGTGGCAGCAGACAGAATTGCAATCTGTTTGTTTGAGTGCCCTGATGAGCTTATTTTGACACCATTAACTCAACCAATGTCACGAGTTTGGAAATACCTGCTTAAAGGTATTAGGGTCCAATCCTAACCGCCCTGCTCAGATTCGGTCTCGAACCCCGATAGCTGGCATGTGAGGCGGGAGCACTAACAAGGACACTAAACGGTAAACACTAAGGCTGGGTAAAAAATATTGATTTCTCGATTTTAATCGATTCTCATTTTTACGAAACGATATCGATTCTTAAATCCCAAGAATCGATTAGTCGTCCTGTTTCAGTTGATGAATGAATGGAACATTGTAGCGCGCATCCCATCCAATAAATCACAATAATCTTTGTGCTTTGTTATTATTGATATGAAACAAAGTCTCAGATTTCAAATTACATCCATTTTCTTATGAAATTCAAAAACATAATTACCGTTTTGGCGCTGTTACGTGAGATCGCTCTGGCGGAGCTCAGCTCAAGAGAAGCAGCAGCGCGGAGCGCACATGATCTACTCCTCCGCCTTAATAATACCAGTTACAGCGCGAGATAAACATGAATGAGCATCTGAAAGTGTGTTAGTCAGCTGGAAAAATTAACTCTAGAGAGGAGCATTTTGTTAAATATATGCACCATATTACATATTTATTATCATTTTAATGTTCTTCAATATTTAATGCATGTTTGAATAAATCTGGAAAGTTTTTTTATGACAGCCACCATTTAAATTTGTATATAATTTCATATAACTTTTATTATAAAAATAAATAAAAGTGTATTCAAGTGTTTGTATACAAATCAGTTAATTTTTACTTTCAATATTAGGCTATAGTAGGCTAATGAAGCCTATAGGCTACAACTGACTTCCATAGTTTACAATAATAGTTAAGAGATTTGTTTTCCTTGAGAAAATTTGCAATGTATTGTACCTGATATCCAAAAAAAATCAATATTGAATCGAATCGTAATTGAAATCGAATCGAATTGCAAGCTTGTGAATCGAAATCGAATCGAATTGTGAAAATACCCAGCCCTAGTAAACACCATGTTCTCTAGCAGTCATGAGCCTGCACAACTCTCACTAGCTGGCTTCGTTACACGCAATGCAAGAGTGGATGTCTATTTTATCGTAGCAGAAGTACAACAAAGTAATGCTTCAAGAAAAATAAAGCGAAGATGATGAATGAACGTCAAGGAAGCCCCGAAAAATGTACATACATAAGAGTAAATACAAACAAGATTTCGCTGTTAGTTACCAACAGCACAGCAGCTCCAGACAAACAATGACACTCAAACCCAGTGTTACGTATGGAGTGGAATCAAAGCAAAGAGTAAAGCCGCAGCCATCATTACCAAGCGGGAACCATTGACAGTGAATGAAACGAAGTGAACTTAGCCTACAGGCCGTAGTGTGACATGCGTTAACCAATGGTGTAAACATAATGGTGTAAACAACCTCCGTGTCTGTTTTCAGGCCTTCCCGCTTAGCTCTCTTCAGCGCTGAAAAGCTTTTCTAAAATTAACGCTGGGCCTAAAGCTCTTTCCTGATCATAACTCTTCATTTTCCAGTGATATTCTTAAGAGCTTTTCTCTTTTGTTATGCCTCTCAGCCATCTCTCTTTCTACAGTCTTTCTTGAAATCTCCCTCTTGTTCGCTCGTTCTCTCTCCTCCACCGTCATACGACCCGTCGCCCCCTAATGCTGATTGGCTAGACGTATGTTGTTGTGTCTGGTTGTCAGTCCAGCCAACTTTTTTAAACAGCGGTTTTGAAATATTGCTTACCCCACATTTAACTAGTTTGAAAACACTTATTTTTGCTATTCTGTTTGGTGCAATTAGTGTTTTTTTGTTGTTTGTTGTTGTGTTTTTTTTAACCTTTTAAAATCATTTCACTCAGCCAAGTGAACTGAGCCAAGTGAAATCAAGCCAGGTATTGTCCAGTCATGCAAGTGCAAGTCATTCTCTTTCACTTTCACCTTAGGTTGCAGGACCACCCTTTAAATACAACACACTAAATGCCTTCACAAAGCTGTTGGGAGCTCCTACCAACATACTCAGAGACTGTGTTCGCATCATGAAATTGGAGTTGGTAAGCACAAATTGTTTATTTGAAAAAATGTTCTCTTTTTTTTGTGCAAGCATGCACTACTTTTCAACAATTTGCGATCAGTACGATTTTTTTATTCAGCAAGGAAACATTAAATTGATCAAAATTGACAGTCATTTATACTGTAAAAAATGTAAGTTCATTTAGGAGATTTAAGTAGCTTTTATAAACGTGCCTTAGAAAAAACACGTTACTGGTGTAAATCTGGAGACAA